>NC_045967.1:8161150-8461150 GCF_010909765.2 Amblyraja radiata | reverse complement strand
ATGTGTAACGAGATTTACAAGATTGTTGCCAGGACTTGAGGGGCTGAGCTATAGGGAGAGGCTTGGCAGGCTAGCACTTTATTCCTTGAAGCACAAGTGGGAATATGGAATAAGCTGCCAGAAGACATGGATGAGGCAGAAACTATAATAACATTTAAAAGATGTTTAGACAGGTACATGGATAGGTATGATTTATACGGGCCAAGTGCAGGCCAATGTGACTGGTGTAGATTGTGCACACCGTGGTCAGCATGGCAAAGTTGGACTGTAACCTCACTTTTTAAGAAAGGAGGGAGAGAGGAAACAGGGAATTATAGACCAATTAGCCTGACATTGGTAGTGGGGAAGTTGCTTGAGTTGATTATTAAAGATATAATAGCAGTGTATTTGGAAAGCGTTGGAGGCCAATGCACTGAATGTAGTCAAGAGAGACTTAGATATAGCTATTAGGGTTAATGGAATCAAGGGATATGGGGAGAATGCAGGAGCAGGGTACTGATTCTGGATGATCAGTCATGATCATATTGAATGGTGATGCTGAATCGAAGGGCCGAATGGCCTACTCCTGCTCCTATTGTCCATGTTCTATGTTTCTATGTTTCTAATTGGCTTCTGTAAGTTGCCCCTAATATGTAGGGAGTGGATGCAAAAGTGCGATGATATAGAACTGGTGTGAACAGGTGATCATTGGTTAGTTTGGACTACGTAGGCCAAAGAACCTGCTACCATGCTTTATCTTTCAATCAATTAATTAATCAATATTTATGTATTCGAGTCGGGATATCATGTTAGACGGCACTTAAAATATTGCAGGCACAAGGAACTGCAGGTGCTGGTGAACATAAAAAAGGGATGGAGTAACTCAGCGGGTCAGGCAGAATGTTGCGGATAGGTGATATTTGGTGAGGGGCGGGACGCTCCGAGCTGGCTGCCCTGCCAGCAGCGTGTTAGTTTTTTCTACTTTTTGTGTTTTTTAAGTGTGTCCCAATCTGTGTTTTTAATGTTTCTCGGTGTGTCTTGGTTGGGGGGTGGTGTGTGGGGGTGTAAGTGGGAAACCGCTTCAGTCACCTCCTCCATGGAGAGGCGACTATTTCCATGTTGCCTCCCTCGCGATTTAACATAAAGAATCCGTGCGGAGATGCGCCCAGGGCTTCAGCAGCGGGCGCAGCGTAGACTTTTTCATCGCAGAGTGGGCGAGCTCTCACCGGTGGTCATTGGAAGGGAGCGTTCCATTTGCTGGCTCGCGGCGTCCGGAGACTGGGATCCCTCATTGGGGACCCCGGAGGAGAAGAGCTCCGACCACCGGCCTGCGGCCTACTTCTAACCGCGGGTGCAGTGGGGACTTACCTTCCGGAACGGGGTCCCTCGCCGGGGATCCCTGGAGAAGAGCCCTGTTCCGGAAGGTAAGTCCCCACTGCACCCGCGGTTAGAAGTAGGCCGCAGGCCGGTGGTCAGAGCTCTTCTCCTCCGGGGTCCCCAATGAGGGATCCCAGTCTCCGGTGGTCGAAGATCTAAAGTCCCCGCCGTGCCACAGTTAGAAGCACCGCAGCAGGGCCCTGCGGTCTGCGGTGCTTCTAACTGTGGCACGGCGGGGACTTTAGATCTTCGACCACCGGCCTGCGGCCTACACCATCTTGAAGCCGCGGTCTCCGGTAGGGAAGCACCGATTCAGGACTTACCTTATCTGCACATCTGGCTGCCCGCAGCGGTGACTGCGGAGGGTTGTGGTCCTTACCACGGGGGAAAATGGAGGAGGACTGACTAAACTTTGTGCAATAAAAAAAAGAACACACAATATACAATAACAATTTAACACAAACATCCACCACAACATTCATCACTGTGGTGGATGTTTGTGTTAAATTGTTATTGTATATTGTGTGTTCTTTTTTTTATTGTACCGCTGCTGGCAAATTCATTTCACTGCACTTTATTGTGCACTGGACGAATAAATCTGACTTGACTTGATTTTTCAGGTCGGGAACCTTCTTCAGACTGATTGTGTGTGGAGGGGGATGAGAGAAAGCTGGAAGAGAGGTGGGGGCAGGTAAGCCTGTAGTTTGGATTTGCAGATGGTTGGAAAAAGGACAATGATGCAAGACAAAAAGTGAAAATAAAAAGCCTGTCCCACGTGGGCGTCATTTGCGCGCCATTTATGCGACATCATTTACGCGCCACGACGCAAGACGCAAGACGCGCGCATTACGCGCACATGGCGTGCATTATGTGCGCATGGCGCATGGTGACATAGGCAGTGACGCGTGGTCGCGCGTGGCGCCCCAGGAGTTTGGGATTCTCAAAATCCGCACTAATTACACCCAAGTGCGACAGGCCCTTAAGAATAGATTATGTGAAAAGTGAAGCCAGTGAAAGGAACAAGCTGCCAGAAGAGGCAGATGAGAGTTACAATGTTTAGAAGGCATTTGGATAGCTACTTAGATAAGAAAGATAACTAGCTACTTTGATTAGAAGATGCCACCTGTGGTCTCTTACAGCGCCAGAGACCAGGGTATGATTCCAACCACGGGTGGTCTCTGTACGGAGTTTGTACGTTCTCCCGTTTCCTGCCACACTCCAAAGATGACAGGTTTGTAGGTTAATTGGTTTGGTATAAAAGTAAATTGTCCACAGTGTGTATAGGTTCGTGTTAATGTGCGGAGATCGCTGGTCGGTGCAGGCCCGTTGGGCCGAAGGGCCTGTTTCCACATTGTATCTCTAAACTAAACTAAACAAAGCATAGAATTATATGGGCGTAAAGCAAGCAAATGTAATTAGCATAATAGTCAGCATGCATAAGGTGGGCCAACAGGGCCGGTTTCAGTGCTGCAGGATTCTGGAATAAAAAGCTCCCATGAGGTTAATTCCAATAATCTGGATGAGACACACAAAAACATCTTCCACTCCTTGTTCAATTAAGCCACCGTACATCCCTCCAAAAGGCCATAGACTTCTGTCACATCAGAAAGGCATCAGCTTCATGGATTGAACGTTCCAATTGGCCAGCAGCTAAATGCAATACTTTCAATATAATGGCAATCAAAATACATAAGCCTCTCCCTGAAGGGAAATAAGCTTAGATATCAGTTTAATGAAATGCTGCATGATATATCAGTCCGATCTGGCATCGTCAGATCTCACGGCTGTAACAGAGCTGGAGAAGTGGCCCAGACTTACATGAGGGGGACAGATGAAATTTTAATCAGATCGTTGTCAGATATTAATTTCCCTTTTCCTTGGCACAGTTGTAGCACTGTATCCAATCCAATAACATACAAGCTACCAACAGAGTAAGGAAATTAACATATATCCTTTAACCATTATTTAGTTTTGCAAGTTGTCTGCATCTTTTGTGCTGTCAGCATGATCTAAATTAAATAATCTGATAATCTCATTAATCAGACATCCCGGTGTGTAACATCTGTTAGTCACATCTAGTTTCATTTATGCAGCATTCCCTTGCTCAAACTGTGCTGCCAAATGATATGATTGCTCCAGACGCTGGAACACAAGAACACTAGGAGCAGAGAGTGGACCACCTAGACTTTAAAGCCTCCCCCTCACCTCAGCTTCTCTTCTGCACCTGCTCCACAATGTCCTCAATCCCCTTTTCCTTAAAATAATTATATTCCTGCTCTATAAATATCTCCAATAACCTCGTCACCACAGTCTTCAATGGAAGGGAATTTTTACACATGTTCCACACAAGAAGAATTTCCAATGCACTGTTTAAAATTAATTCCCTCTAATCTTGTAACCATGTCTACTCATTCAAGACTTTCCTATTTAAAGAACATCTCAAGATCTACCCTGACATACCCCAATTAGGATCTTCCAATTAGCACCCATTCTTCCAAACTCCAAATAACCATTCTCACTTTTTAAACAACAATTCACAATGAAATAACCTTTTTAATCCCAGGAATTAGCCCAATGCATTTCTTCTGGACTGTGTCCAATATGTCTCCTAATTCTTGATTAGTACAGGGGTCAGAGGTTATGGGGAGAAGGCAGGAGAATGGGTTTAGGAGGGAGGGAATGATCAGCAATGATTGAACAGTGATGGGCCGAATGGCCTAATTCTACCCCTATCACTATGACCTTATGACCTAATACTTGCACATACTTTTTTAAATAGTGGACCAAAACAGTGCAGGGTGCAGACACACCCTCATGCTATACAATTGTAACAATCACACCTAAAGGCTGGATTTTATTGGAACAAGCATGTTGCCTGTGTTTGCCATTCTTGGAGTTCACTCACCAAACCTCGCTTAGCAAAAATAAACCGATTTAGTTTGCCCCCACAAACATGACTGGGGTTTGACTATCATTCTGGGGAGTTGCAGGCGAGCTCATCAGTGACACTTGTTGGGCATTTTGTTTAGCTCCAGCCTCAGCTTTTCAGTCCATCAAACAAAGACTTTAAACATTGAAAGATATTTCTCTTTAACTCACTACCCTTTGAAGATGGCAGACTGATGGCTCTGATCTGACAGCTGACACTAGGCTTGAACCCAAAGCTACAAGCAGGGGATGGCCAGTTTTCCCAACGGGTCTGAGCCATTCGGCTCACTGTGTGATGCTGACCCATGGAGTCCTGTCTTGAAGATTTATCACTTATTGGAGACATACGTGTAGGACAATATCCCCATCTAGTTTACCTTCAGAGATACATCGAGTGTCCAGGCATCTCTTGAAGTTTTACAAATCATCCCCCTTCACCTTTAAAGATACATTGACGTCAATCATGAACTTGCCTTTCACCTGCATACAAACATACAAACTAGGAGCAGGTCATGTGGCCCCGGAAGGATGCTCACATTCTGTGTTGTAGAGCTAAGGCTCGAAGATCGCTCGCAGATTGATAGTATTTTCCATTGCCGTCAACCCTTGGCAACTTTATTACTCCTTTGCATCTATCCACCTCACTGCTACACTGTTTCTGAGCAAGAGACTTTCAAACATTCATAAAATTTCTGATTAAAATTTCTTCTAATCTTAATTTGAATAGTTGACTCTTATTTTAAAGCAGTAATCCCTTGTTTGAGATCCAGTCACAAGCAGGGCCTATGAGAGGGGGGTGCAGGGGGTGCATCATACCCAGGCCCGGGGTCCAAAAGGGGGCCCGGGAGCCAAAGGAGGGGGGCCGGGAATTTCCTGAAATCTCAGAAAATGTTTGCATATATATTGTGAAGACTAGCATTCACATTTTGTGTGAGCCTACATATATCGTCATTCGTAGAAATTGTGATTCATAATAAAGCGGGGAATTTTAACTGGCGGGTGTGTGGTCGGGGTAACCTGATTAAAATAGGGGGAAGGGGAAAACCCATCACTACTGATGGATCTTCCCTGTAGGGGGGGTAGCACTAGGACCCAGCAGAGTCATCAATACTGATGAGTCTTCTTTGTAGGAGGGGGAGCACTAGGACCCAGCAGAGATGGACCACGTGCTGTCTGCATGGTGGAGGTTGTGGGCCTGGTGCTGAGCAGGGAACTCTGGTGAGATGACGGCTCTGGCCCGGTTGCAGGTGGAGAGGCGAGGGTCGGCGGAGTCGCTGGTGGAGACCCGTGGGGAGCTGGAGTAGAGATACGGGCATTTTGGTGTTGACTTAAACCGTGCAATATAAGTAAAACTTACTTACTTTCTTCCTTTCTTCTGCTTGTCCCTGGGAAGGTTTCCCCCCCCCCCTTCTTTGTACTCTGATTCAGAGTGGTTTCTTCCACATGTAGTTCCCCCTCCAATGAGGAAGACATTGGGCTGCCCCACGTGCGAGGCTCCCGGCACCGGCACTGCTGTAGGCCGTGCTGATACCGCTCCCTCCTTTGGAGCAGATCATTGTTGGAGAAGTCCTCCTCAGACGCTCTCCGTTGAGGGAGGGTATCCCTCTTCCCCGGACTCATCTGAGTCAACGGGTTCGTTTAGACTTGCGGGTGGCATTACGTCCCGCAGGACAACCATGGAGCACCTGCTCCCGCGCAAAGTCTCCTGCCGATTCTGCTGTCGGCGCTAATGTCGGGAACAAGACCGTCGCCCGCTATTTGGAAGGCTGCGGTCTTCGGCAGCCGACATCCCCGCGGGCCGTCTCCTCGACATCTGGGCTCTGAAAAAAACTTCAAGCCCGAAAGAACGCAGGTAAGTGATTCAACTTTCCATACCTGCTCATCCCGACGGCCTGGGAGGACTCAGTGCCTGCCAGTCCACCGTGTGTGTTGCGTTCAGACGTATTGACGCGCACGCAGACGGACGGCCCTTCTTCACGTAGTCACTCACGTGACTCCGAAGTAAAATCCAAGCAAGTGTTGCACTTTGGGAGGTAGTATGCAAGGGGAAATATACAATTAATGCCATGACCCTTAAATATATTGTCTTTCCGCTGACTGG
This sequence comes from Amblyraja radiata, assembly GCF_010909765.2. NCBI lineage: Eukaryota > Metazoa > Chordata > Chondrichthyes > Rajiformes > Rajidae > Amblyraja > Amblyraja radiata. The sequence continues at coordinate 8,454,765 of NC_045967.1, read as the reverse complement.
TTAGCATGCAACAAAAGCTTTTCACTGTACCTCGGTGCATGTGACAATAAACTAAACTGAAACTGAAACTAACAGTATTGGTGCGCAGAGGGATCTAGGGCTCTAATTCCATAACTACCTGAAAGTGACAACACAAGTAGATAAAGTGGAAAAGAAGTCTTGGTATGTGTTGGAGCCATTCATGCTTAGGCTAGTTACTGAAAGCATCTTATATTATTTAGATATTACTAGCAGTCTTATTTTAAACACTTGGAGCGGGCTTTTGATACATAGACGAACATTACATATATCATACCAGGGGAGGGAGTGGCCAGATCAGACCAGCCACAGGATTTGGAGAGAAAACAGTTCTTACCAGATAGTAAGAACGGAAAGCTACAATTTGTATAAGAATAATGACGGTCTGGTACGTTCATTTATTTTGTTTGTACAACTACTTCAATAAAGAACTAATTAAGCAGGAAATAACGACCGTAAGATCCGTTTGTGCTTGTCTGCGTACGATCACTCCCACCTACCCATGGAGTAATGGCAACGGAAAGTTGGACATTGGAAAAGCTTGAAATTGACATTATATTTAAGAAAAAACTGCTCGCTATGAGTGAAACTGGAGCTTGGAAACATGGAACGAAGGATGTGCCTGAAGCCGTCAACTCGACAAGATCGACTCCTGCGCTATCTGAAGAACCACAGTTGGAAACTTTGGAAGCCTACGGGCAGGGACAGAGTGAGTAGTACAGCTTTAAGCTTTATTGAAGAAGATGTATTGGAACTGCTGCATTAAGCAGTATTGGAAATTGGCTGTTACTATGGAGACATGCAAAGTGACCTTGAGAATCTCAACACTGCCTGTTGTTTTGAATTCCAGTCTGGAAGCATACAGCAATACGTCAACACGTCTTAAAAGGACAGTGAGCCAGTATGTCTATAGCTCAGCCACAAGTGGAACAGGATTCTGGAAAAGAAAAATGAATCATTAAAGTCACCGACAAAGGCCAGGTATTGTTCATGCAAAGATGGAAGAAGCAAGTGACACGATATGCAAATAAGCTGACAAGTTAATTGAAGGGCTGGAAGAGCTCATGAAATCAGATGAAAAATCGAATAAAGTACAATCTTTCCTTGTTTAATCAACTGAGGTCTGCAATGAAGTCAGAAAACACCACGAGTTGTTGCTGGAAATACCAATGCCTGAAAAGGAGCTTGAAAGGCAAGAACAGTGGTTTCAAAAAAGAATGGAATCTTTTAATTGTTTTTATACAGGATGTATATAGGTGGTTATCTGAAATTGGACAACAAACTACGCACTCTATAGTTGAAGGTGCCTTACAACAGAGTGTTGTAGAATCAGAAATTGGACCTGAAGACAGTGTTTGAAGTGTCTCAAAATGAAGATCAAGCCACAAATCTGGTTCTGCATCATGTGCATCTTCAAGGATCTCTGCTCGTTGTGAAGTTCAGGCAGATAGGGCTGTTCTCTTGGAACGGGCTGCCGCCATGAGAAAAAAGCACAAGCTTAAGGCAAATGGAAAAGTGAGACAGTGCTGGCAGCAACCAATGCCGAGCTTGAGCTTGAGACATGAGAAGAACAATTGGAAAGACAAAATGAGCAATTGAAAAGAGAGACAGCCCTGGCAGCAACCAATGCCAAACTTGATTTTGGGGGCCCTGGCAGCAACCAATGCCAAACTTGATCTTGGGGCACAAGAGAAATATTTTAAAAGAGAGTTGGAACATTTGGAACTACAGATGGAGCTGGCAGTAAGCGATGCAAGGATCAATATACTTGAGGCCAGGAGATCAAGAGGAAGTGGTCACACATTAGGTCGGTGTCTACTGATCAAGCAGAATGGGCACAAAGAAATGATGGACTTCTTAAGGGAGAAGGGAGTCTGCTTTGGATGTTTGAAGAAAGGGCACATGAGTAGAGACTGCAAAAGTCGTAGGATTTATGAAACAAGATCATCCTGAAATACTTCACACTAAACAGAAGAACACGGAGAAGAAACCGGAGCATAGAGAACAGAATGAGAATCCAACTGTCAGTGATGCAGTTTCCTCAACTACGATGTGTGGACATATTGGGGCGGGTGATGAAGCCTGCATCTTCTCCATCGTACCAATACATGTAAAGAGCCGCAAGGGGGACACAGTGTTGCAAACCAGGGCCGGATTTACCTATAAGCTAGACAAGCTTAAGCTTAGGGCCTCAAGGTCTAGAGGGGTCTCCGGCCAAGGCAAGACACCTACCATTCAACTCTGGGCGGGCCCCCCCCTCTATCTCTCTCTCTCCATCTCCCCCCGCTATCCGTGTCCGGGCCGCCGGGCTCCGCTCGCTTCTCATCCGCCGGCACGGCAGGCCGCCTTGCATTGCTGCGGCCTACACGTCCTCCCCCCTGCACATGCGTACAACCACGGCCAGCTCATCATCGGCCCTCCTGCGCATGCGCACTGCAACGGCAACTGGTCGGTGCTGGGCACTTTCTCCCTCACTTTGAATTGTGGGAGATTTGGCCGCCATGGCTGTCCGGTTGCTGCCTCGCCACCAGCGCTGAAAACCAATGTGGAGGGGGCCTCACAAGTGGAACAGCTTAGGGCCTCTCTTCATCTAAATCCTGCCCTGTTGCAAACATACACCATTTTGGATCATGGAAGTTCAACAGCCCTTTGCACAGAAAGCTTGATGAGAAGGCTGAGCATTACAGGACAAAAGACTAATGGGCCTGCCCCACTTAGGCGATTTTTCAGGCGACTGTCGGCGAACACACACACATCGCTTCCTTCACCAGCCCGTTATGCAGGCAGGGGTCAGGGCAAGTGGGGGGAGCGCTGTCTGAGTGAAATTCACAAGGTGCAAAGCCTATGTGCTACAGACACACACCACGATGAACAGGAAGGTTGGCGTTATAATTAAAACGGCGAAGGCACAGTGTACGGGAAGGGTCACTAAAAGCTACTGCTTACGTTTTGTTTCCCAATGAGCCAATGAAATTCACCGGTCAGCACCGGCTACAACCTACGAGAACCCACGCCATCTTTTGACCTCCTGGCAACCCACTTCCACTCCACCTCCGACACGAGAATTCTCGCTATTCTCCATGGTAGCTTCATTCTGGTCGCCGCTAATTTTTCAACATGTTGAAAAATTTGCGGTGACCATAAAGAGGCCGCGACTAGTTCCCAGAATGCGGGAGCTCCTCACGACCATGAAGACGACTACCCGGCAACCACCTGCGAACATGTGGCGACCATGTGGGGACTGATTTGCAGATGACACAAAGCTGGGTGGCAGTGTGACAATGAGGAGGATGCTATGAGAATGCAGGGTGACTTGGACAGGTTGGGGAAGTGGGCAGATGCATGGCAGATGAAGTTTAATGCGGTTAAATGTGAGGTTTTCCACTTTGGTAGCAAAAACAGGAAGGTAGATTACTATCTAAATGGCGTCAAGTTGGGAAAAGGGGAAGTACAACGGGATCTGGGGGCCCTTGTACATCAGTCTATGAAAGTAAGCATGCAGGTACAGCAAGCAGTGAAGAAAGCGAATGGCATGTTGGCCTTTATAACAAGAGGAATCAAATATAGGAGCAAAGAGGTCCTTCTACAGTTGTACAGACCTGAAGTATTGTGTGCAGTTTTGGTCCCCTAATTTGAGGAAGGACATTCTTGCAATAGAGGGAGTGCAGCGTAGGTTTGCAAGGTTAATTCCCGGGATGGCAGGACTGTCATATACTGAGAGAATGGAACAGCTGGGCTTGTACACTCTTGAGTTTAGAAGGATGAGAGGGTATCTAATTAAAACATATAAGATTGTTAAGGGTTTGGACACGCTAGAGGCAGGAAACATGTTCCCGATGTTCGGGGAGTCCAGAACCAGGGGCCACAGTTTAAGAACGGAGGAAACACTTTTTCTCACAGAGTTGTGAGTCTGTGGAATTCTCTGCCTCAGAGGGCGGTGGAAGCAGGTTCTCTGGATGCTTTCAAGAGAGAGCTTCTTCTTCTTCTTTCGTGTGGCGTGCACAGCCTAAAGTTGTTGGACAACTTGTTCTATTTGATCTTCCATTTGTGCACGTCGAGTTGATTGCATTAGTCGAAACAGGGCGGACCATGTGAAGGTTGCAATCTTCCACCCCAAGAGAGAGCTAGATAGGGCTCTTAAAAATAGCGGAGTCAGGGGATATGGGGAGGAGGCAGGAACGGGGTACTAATTGGGGATGATCGGCCATGATCACATTGAATGATGGTGCTAGCTCGAAGGGCCGAATGACCTACTCCTGCACCTATTATCTATTGTCTATTGTCTATTGACTGCATAGTCTCCTGCAGTCGCCTAAAAAGTCACCTAAGGCACATAAGATTCACTTATGTACCATGAATGAAGAGATCAGTCATCATATCTCAGGTTTGGAAATATCCAGTCTGGACAAAGACAATTTTATACAACTATCTGATGTGTTCACAAATAAGACTATGCCTGTTTCTCATCTAAACATTCCCAACAAGGAAGAGCCGAAGCAATGGCCTTACATGAAAAATATCAAGATTCCTAAAATACACTCTGGCATCAACCTACTCATCGGAACAAATGCTTCAAAGGTATTGGAACCTTGGGAACTGGTCAACAGCCAAGGGAATGGACCATTCGCCATGAGCCCCCTACTCGGATGGGTCATCTATGGTCCCCTGATAAGAGACAACGAAAGCAGGGATGAAAATGGCTGCCCTGCTGCTGCTGTCAATCGAATATCTACCGTAAACTTAGAGGAGACACTGGTCAAGCAATAAAATCACGACTTTAGTGAAAGAACCAGCAAGGATGGGGAAGAAATGTCCAGAGAAGAGGTAAAGTTGTTGGATATCATGAATCACTCAGTGAAGATGATAGATGGACACTATTGTCTAGACTTACCTTTCAAACAGGAAAGCATCAGTTTCCGGCATAACTGTTCCATTGCTGTGCAGCGCATCCAGAGCTTGAAGCACAGGTTTGGCAAGAATAAAACTTTCATGATGAATATACATTTTTCCTCTCAGAAATGATTGATAATATTTATGCTGAAATGGTACCAGTGGGCCAGCTGAATCAAAGTGATTGAGCTCTGGTACATCCCACACCATGGGGTGCATCACTCTATAAAGGTGGTCATTGACTGTGGGGCAGTCTTCAAACGAGCATCACAACTGCCAACTGCTGCAGGGTCCAGACATTACCAACTCATTCATTGGAGATCTCATCAGATTCAGACAGGAACCGGTTGCTTTGATGGCTGATATCAAAGCAATGTTTCATCCGCTCAAGGTATCAGAAAAGCATATTGACTACCTGCGGTTCCTGTAGTGGCCTGAGGGTGATGTACAGCAAGTTCTTGTTGAATACCGGATGAAGGTACGTCTTTGTGGAGCAGTGTCATCATCAAGTTGTGCAAACTCTACATTAAGGAAGACTGGTGAAGCCAACAAAGCTCATTTCCCAGCAGAGGTGACAAACGCAGTAAAGAACAACTTCTATGTAGATGATTGTTGAAAGACCATGCCTTCGGAACAGGAAGCAATTCAAATGGCAACACACCTGACTTCCCTCTGCCAAATGGCAGGATTCATGCTGTCAAAGTGGATCAGCAACAGCCGTGCTGTATTGGCATTCATTCCACAAGAAAACAGAGCCAAGGAGACCAGGGAGTTGGACTTGGCCAAAGACAATCTGCCTATGGAAACAGCACTGGGATTGCACTGGTTCATTGAAGCAGATGTGTTCAAGTTCAGGATTGTGGTACAGGAAGGACCATACACAAGACGAGGCATCTTGTTCATGGTTGACTCTATATACGACCCTTTGGGATTTCCAGCATCATTGACTACCAGCCAAGCTGATTACGCAGGAGCTCTGCAAGAAAAAAACTTGGACGGGATGAGAGCATAATGCTTCTCTCAGCGATGGACAGGATAGTTACCAGATCTCAACAAGATGTTGGAATTTAAAGTGGACCTGTCCATGAAGCGCGCAAACATTGGTCAAATTAGATTGGCACAGCTGCACCACTTTTCAGACGCAAGCGAAAGTGGCTACGGTAATGTTTCATATCTAAGACTGGAAGATGATAACAAAGAAGTGCATGTTGCATTCATAATGGGAAAAGCCAGAGTGGCACTATTGAAACAAATGATGATTCCCAGAATGGAGATACAGCTGTCAGAGTTGACATAATGCTGCTAAAGGAATTATAGCTTCTACTGGAGCAATCCATCTATTGGACTGATAGCACAACGGTGCTTAAGTACATCAACAACAAAACCAACACTTTCAAACATTTGTAGCAAACATCTCCTTTTTAAGGGATGCTACTAATGTATTGCAGTGGAGATATGTTGGCACAAAGGAAAATCCTGCAGATGAAGCCTCTAGAGGACGAACAGTAGACGCTTCTTAAGCAGTAAGACATGGATCAAGTGACCAGAGTTTCTCTGTAAGCCACAGAGAGTGGCCAAAGAACCTGGAATCTACAATCTCTGCTAATGATCCGGGAATCAAGCAAGACATCACAGTGAGCATCATTGTCAAGGATCCATTGGACTCAACAAATTATTTAATTACCTATTTCTCATCATGGAGGAAGCTGAAGGCTGTGGTAGCTTGGCTTCTTAAAGTAAGGACAATGTTCTTGCTGTTTACTCGAAAAAGAAAGGAGATTACTAGAGGTATCTTTGAAAAAGATCCTGGCAAACTAAAGGAAAAGGTTGATAGAGAGATGCAAGTCTTTAAAGCATCACTCCGCGGGCAGTGTACATGTCCTGAAGATCTTCTCAAAGCAGAAAACGAGGTTACCTCTTTCTGTCAAAGACAAAGATTCAAAGAAGAACTATCAACATTAGAAGCTGGTAAACATGGAGTCAAAAGATGCAGTCATTTGTACAAGCTAGATCCAGCGCTGGAGAATGGACTTCTAAGAGTAGGTGGTCGCCTGAATAGACCAGCAATGCCTGAAGAGGCCAAACATCCTATTGTTCTCTTGAAGGACCTTCACATATCAACACTACTGTTACTGATAATATTGGGCATTTTGGGTGCCTGATAAAATGGAGGATTTCTGCTTTTGCAAAACCTGCTTTACATCTTTTGTAAAGGCTGCAAAGACCATGGCCTCAGAATGTCTGGGTCCTGGGGAGAGGTTGAGTACAGGTTGATGTCCAGATGTCCTTTAATTGATAATATGTATGAGGGTTTTGCAGAGGGAGCTAGGTCCTGCTGCAAATGCATGCTCAGGATTGGTTAGGAAATGATGGGGTTATAATATCAAGTCAAGTCTCCTTTATTGTCATTCAGACTTTTCAGTCTAAACGAAATTTTGTGCCTTGCAGTCATAACATAGAATAAAAATAACAAAACACACAATAAACACAGATTTAACATCCACCACAGTGAGTCTACCAGGCCCTCCTCACTGTGATGGAAGTCAAAAGTCTAAAGTCCTTGTCTCTTCCCTCCTTGTTCTCCCTCTGCGTTGTGGCGTTCCAAGCTTCCGATGTTGTGATCCCGCCGGGTGATGGTAAGTAAGTCCCGCGGCTGAATCTGAGCTCCACGAATGGGCCGGTTCAAACTCCGCGGCCCGGTCAGTCGAAGCTGCCGAAGCTGCCACCCTCCAGTCCAGCGGACGAAGCTGTTGTCGCGGGAGCTCTGGAAAAACAGGTCACCAACCTGGGACCTGCGAGCTCCCGACGATGTCGTCCACTGGGCCCATGGCCGAGCCTCCGAGGCTCTAAAGTCGGGTCGCTGCCGCCGCCACAGCCCCGAAGTTGGGTCGCCGCCGCTGCCGCAACACCGCCAAAGCCCCGGTCGGGTCTCCGCCGCTGTAACGCCGCCACAGCCCCGGAGTCGGGTCGCCGCCGCCGTAACGCCGCCACAGCCCCGAAGTCGGGTCGCCGCCAAAGCCCCGGTCGGGTCTCCGCCGCTGTAACGCCGCCAAAGCCCCGGAGTCGGGTCACCGCCGCCGTAACGCCGCCACAGCCCCGAAGTCGGGTCGCCGCCGCTGTAACGCTGCCACAGCCCTGAAGTTGGGTCACCGCCACCGCCGCCCCAACGCCGCCACAGCCCCGAAGTCGGGTCGCCGCCGCTGTGACGCTGCCACAGCCCCGAAGTCGGGTCGCCGCCACCGCCGCCCCAACGCCGCCACAGCCCCGAAGTCGGGTCACCGCCACCGCAACGCCACCACAGCCCCGAAGTCGGCCAGCCTCGCGTTGGTAAGTCCTGGCTGGCTCTGCCTCTGGAGCCTTGAGGTCGGTCCCAGTTGGAGGCCGCCAGGCCTCAGCGCAGACGGAGACGGAGACGGGGGTTACGACAAGAAAACGTCGCACCCCCCCGAAGGAAATGTTGATAACTATGTTGCATGGTCTTCGCGCCATTACTCGTGATTGGTCAAGGAGAGGGGCCTTACCCAAATTGTTTACATTACCTGGTAAAATGTTTCTTTGCTTAATAGAACTGTTTCCCATTAAGTGCTTTCTGTAGAAACAATGTTATGGCATATTTTGTGATTGGGTTAGGGAACTGTCAATTAATGTATTTTATAATCTTTATTGATGATTGGCTTGTAAGGGTTGCACCCCCCCAAGTATTTCGTGCCAAGGGTACGTGCGGGTATAAAAGAGGGGAAAGCATATGAGAGTGTGTTGATCTTTTGGGGTAGTACTTGGGATCATGCTGACCTTCTGGAGGTGTTCTAATCACACGAGGCTGAAGGGCTTGAATGAGTAGAGACAAGGATTGGACCCGCGGTGTTGGATTAGGTATCGTATGGGTAGTGTGTTTATGTTGGAAAATAATGTTAGTTGATCCAGTGCTTGTATTCAGTGCTTTACTGAACCAGACTAATGAGGTAAAATAGTAAAATAGTAAGATTAAACGAGAACTTACCAGTTTGATGTTTGATCTGTATTTTATGAGGAGTTACGATGAGGGATTACGTGAAGAACCCGCTCAGTGCGCAGGCGCGGCATACTTCCAAGCAGCGGTGTGGAATCACAGATAGACACAGTTATTTTGAAGTAAACATAGTAAAGATAAGGAGACATCAATTTATTAGTTTGATCCATATAATGAGGGTGGGAGCGGAGGGCACGTAATCCCTCATCGTAACTCCTCATAAAATACAGATCAAACTTCAAACTGGTAAGTTCTCGTTTAATCTTACTATTTTACTTCGGAGTCACGTGAGTGACTACGTGAAGATTTCAAAGCTCTGTGATTTCAAACCGTGTAACAGTTTCATTTCACTCACTGCCGAAGTTCTTGAGGGAGGAAGTGTTATCGTAATGAACCAATGAGTCTATTTGTAGAAAAACACAATGGTATTTTTTAAACAATAACAACAAAGAATTAAGTTGCTCCCCTGGGCTTAAATTAAATATTTGCAGTTCGTAAATCTGCAAATAAACCAGGTTTTGCCAACGGCTTATTATAAAATTTCTGAACGGTCTTTTCCCTTCCCACCATCCTGCTGTAGCCAGGATGTGGTCTATAGGCATGTCCATTCTTTAGCCATCGACATGGATGCTGCCCTGGTGGAATAAAATTTGTACATGTTAGTGTTTATCCCAGCAGTTTCTAGCACCTGCTTGAGCCATCTCGCAATGGTTTGGCTCGTACCCCACCATAAGGTTTTTGTGACTGACCCACAAGGCTTTTCATCTCCCTCGAATATTCTGGTTGTGTCTATGTAGGATAGTAGGTGGGTCATGGCACATAACCGTGGTTCTGGTGGGTAAGCCACGACTGGATTAGGTGTTCCTGGTCTGCTCTGTTTGACCAGTCGCTGGATAACGACAGATCTGGTCTGGAGCTGTGATCATGTTGTCCAGTCGCAATAGGTGTAGTGACTGGACCCTCTGAGCGGATACAAGTGCCATCAACATGAGCGTCTTTAGTGTAGCTTGCTCGAGGCCGGGGGATCTGGCTGGTGGCCATTCCCTGAGATATGTCAGGACCACACTGATATCCCAAATATGGGTATACCTGGGCTTAGGGCTTGATATTGTAAATGCCCTTCATCAGTTTTACCACCAGTGGATGGGATCCCATCGCCTGTTGTCCTGGCGCTGGTTTGAGATAAGCAGAAAGAGCACTCTGCGCTGTGTTGATGGCACTGTAGCTGATCCCTACATCGTGGTGTAGATAGGCCAGGAACTCCAGTATGTTGGTGGCTGTAGCTGTTGCGTATGTTGTCCCTGTTTCCTGGCAGTACTTCTCCCTTTTTTGATGCTGGTTAAGTACTGCCTCTTGGTGGATGTTCGAAGGGATGCCGACATGGTGGTGATGGTTTGTTTGGACAATCCCAGTTCCAGGTAAGGTCTGTTCAAACTTGCAACCCAGGCGTTTAATTTTCTCATGGCATGGGTGTTTAGCTTACCTGGTAGGTAAGTAGCTGATAGCCAAATATGTCTTTCGACACACCATTGCCAAATCATGTTGACCAATTTGTCGCATGATAATGATTTTATGCCACCCATATGGTTAATATAAGCCATCACCGTAGTATTTATCAATTTGTAACCGAACATGCAAGTGCTGCATATTAGATACATATGCTTTTAAACCATAAAAGGCGCCCAACATCTCTAGATAGTTAATGCCCAGTGTAAGTAGTAATGATGACTCTAGGTTAGTCCATCTACCACTTGTGCTGGATATGGAGTTAGTCGCTCCCCAGCCTTGAGCACTGGCATCTGTTTGAATAACTAAAGTAGGGTTAGTGATAAAGATAGGGCTGAAACTATGCCAAACGTTTTCTGCCCACCACTGTAGCTCTGATATTGCTTCAGTGGGTAAGTTCATGACACGATCATAGTGACCAGTATGTCGTTTTATTGCCCGTACCTTTGCTCTCTGTAAATTTTTTGATAGTGCAAAGGTCCGAATTGTGTAGCCGGAAATGCTGCTACCATTTCCCCAATTACTCTTGCTACTTGTCGAATAGTTGGTCGCTCATTGACCATTAATTTGTTGCATGATTGTGCTAATTCAACCATTTTTGCCTTTGGCAAGGTAACAGTCATATGGACTGAGTTAATTGTGAAGCCCAGGTAGTCCATGATAGTGGATGGCTTCAACTTAGATTTATCTGGATGTAGGACGAACCCCAGAGTTTCGAGGAGCTGTTTTGTAGCTGATACTGCTGCCACAGCCAATTCCATCGTTTTCGCTACTATCAGAATATCCTCCAGATATGCCATGACAATATGTTTTTGTTTTCTTAGTATTGCCATGGCTGGGTTCAATATTTTGGTGAATAATCTTGGGCTGAAGTTTGCCCATAGGGCAATGCTTTGTACCATCCAGATAAATTTTAGGTATCTGCGATGATCCTTGTATATGGGTACTAGATAGTAAGCATCTTTAAGATAAATGCTTGCCACGAAGTGTCCTTTGGAATTCAGTTGTTTGGCAGTAACATATGTCTCCATTTTGAAATGTATATACTTAACAAATTTGTTTAGTGATGTTAAGTCAATGATGATGCGACAGCCACCATCTTTTTTGGTTTTAGTGAATATATTCGATACAAATTCCAAAGGTTCATGTTTGGTCTTTTCGATGACCCCCTTTGTGATAAGTCTCACCAGTTCAGCTTGTCCCTCACGTTTCTCTTTGACGGAGGGAGAAATACCCTTTGGGGCCATTGTTGAACTGGCGGCGTTTTTTCTGACATGAATTGTATTTTATATCCTCTAATGCTGTTGAGTATATACTTGTCACACGTGACCATACCCCATGCTTCTTTAAACAAGTGTAATCTCCCCCCTGTTAATAAAGCACCCTTAGTCTCTATATGCTGGTAGGGACCAGACCCACCTACCTCCATGGTTATTGGCGATTCTGTTTCTTCATTTTCCTGAAGATTTTGTTCTGACGTGCTGGCGATGTTGGGGGGAGGCGCATTTTCCAGAGGGTCCGCTGCGGGCCCTGATCTAAAAAGATCTTTGGGGATAATGTGCGGACCCCAAGCGTTCACCAGTCCCATATTGCGGACGTCGACTGGTGGATGCCGTGAGGTGCTGCCGCTTGGGTATCGGAGGTCTTGGTTTGCTCGTCCCGGGGCCTGCCCTCATTAGGCCGAAGGTTTTTGATGCTTCCTGCATCTCCTTCAGTTTTTTATTGAAATCTTTCCCAAATAGCAGCGCGTCCGTCTCCGCAGCTGGGGCTTTACACAAGCCAGCAAATTTGGGATTGAGGGCAGGTCTTATGTTTCCCTCCGGAGATTGTTGATCTCAAATTGTGTGGTACACATTAATGCCAGCACATCCTGCTGGCAGGTATCCATCTCCGTGGTCTCCACGGAACGAGCAAAGGCTGTGATGGCCGACGTCAGGAGCCTTAGGATCCGCTGTAGCTTGAGTTCTTGGGACCGGATGTGTGACCCACATGCCCCCAGATTTGGCTGTTGACACTTTTTACTTTGAGGGCCTCACCGTTTTCTGGTGCTGTGTTGTTTCAGCACCTCAGCGAGCACCTTTTCCAGTAATGGTTGATGCTGGCCGCCATTCTTGGTTCCAGCGGTGCTCCAGCCCGTGGGGTTGCTACAAGCGGTCCATCACACCCAACAGCTCTTCATGTTCCTGCACCCCTGGCATACTCCCGAATTCGTCCGCCTGCCCCTGTTCCAGACCAGCCCAGCCCTGGTCACCAATGCTAGCCTCCAGTAATGAGGGAGCTGAGGGCAGTGCATGAAACACTGTGGAGGGGGTGCCTGACCTCCCTCTGCGAGAGCGCTCTTTCTGCGCATCTCGCTGGAGCTGCTCCAATAGCTGTTGGATGCAGCTCAGGCGGCTGTCTCTCCTCCATTTAGGTGGAGACATGTCCCCGTCCGACGAATCGGACGCCACCGGTCGGATGCCTGTTCGGATGGCTAGACATCCAGCCCGCAGTTCAGGCACTAGCGGGACTGGGCTCGGCGCGGTGATGGGGATAGCGGAGCGCCCGGTAATTGTTCCTACCGCCTTCTTCTGGAGATTTTGTGCCTTGTAGTAGAGAGAGCGCCCCTCAAGCAGCGCGTCTCGCAGGCACCTGCTCCGTGAGTCGCTCCAGCGGCTCAGGCGGCTCTCTCTCCCCCGTGCGGGTGGAGAGACGTCCCGTCCGACATCGGGAACACCTGCCGGATGCCTCTCGAGTGGCTATGCATCCAGCCCGCTGCTCAGGTACTAGCGGGCTGGCCTCGGCACGGTGTCGGGGAATTACGGAACACCGGGTAACGCTCCTACCGCCTGTTGCTGCCCCCCCTCCCCGACGGAAAACGTTCCTCTTCGAACGGGGGACAGTTTTGTTCCAGAGCCTTTTTCTCTGCCTGTAAAAAACACAAGCAGAAAAAGGCTCACCTGTAAAAGAAAACCCGACCTCAGGGTACTCACCTGACGGTCCGGTTCATTCTGTAGCGGGAGAGCCTAACTCCCGTTGCAGGCCGCTGTTGCACTGCTGGCGTAATGCCGCGCCTGCGCACTGAGCGGGTTCTTCACGTAGTCACTCACGTGACTCCGAAGTAAAATTAGGACCGGAATTACATTGGGGGTTCGTCTGGGATCTCAACGGAGTGCCAAACATAAATTTGCGATCAGGGAATTGAGTCGTTTCAGATTGTGAGAGGAGAAATCAGCGCCACGGTGCGACTTTCGCCTCGGTTTTCCCCGCTCCGCTCATCTAGCGTATAGTTTTGGTCTCCTAATCTGAGGAAAGACATTCTTGCCATAGAGGGAGTACAGAGAAGGTTCACCAGACTGATTCCTGGGATGTCACGACTTTCATATGAAGAAAGACTGGATAGACTCGGCTTGTACTTGCTAGAATTTAGAAGATTGAGGGGGGATCTTATAGAAACGTACAAAATTCTTAAGCGGTTGGACAGGCTAGATGCAGGAAGATTGTTCCCGATGTTGGGGAAGTCCAGAACAAGGGGCCACAGTTTAAGGATAAGGGGGAAATCTTTTAGGACCGAGATGAGGAAAACATTTTTCACACAGGGTGGTGAATCTCTGGAATTCTCTGCCACAGAAGGTAGTTGAGGTCAGTTCATTGGCTATATTTAAGAGGGAGTTAGTTGTGGCCCTTGTGGCAAAAGGGATCAGGGGGTATGGAGAGAAGGCAGGTACAGGATACTGAGTTGGATGATCAGCCATGATCATATTGAATGGCGGGGCAGGCTCGAAGGGCCGAATGGCCTACTCCTGCACCTATTTTCTAGGTTTCTATGTTTCTATCTAGGACGAATCAATCATTCTCGTGCTTGTGTTTTGATTCCAGACAAGATCTAACTGAATAGTAGTCTGGCAAGCACTGAGGGCAAGGGTTCGAGTCCCTGCCTAAGGGTGGATAGTGGGGGTTAGGCTCACAAGGCTTTTCTCTAGTGGGTTTGAGGCCCCACACCTTAGTTAGTCAACAGCTGTTGCAATCGGGTACCATTGAGTTGGCCCGATATATTTGAGGGGTCGGAGGCTCCACTCAGGCTGGGATACAAATTTCAAGTTACGAGGTATCTTCATAGACAGGGCTGAGTAGGGACAGTACAAAGAGAAGTAAGTACTGCATTGGTGCTGAGTGTGCGATTGGAAAGAAACACTTTAAAAATCAGCATCGAAGACCAGCACGAAGCAGAGACGTGCTGAGGACCAGTATTTAACAGGTGGGAAGGAGTTGCCTAAGGGGTTTGAGTCCCCGCCTGTGTGCTGTTTAAGAACTTCGGACGTTTAAGAACTTTGGAACAGTACTCAGTGTTGTAGCATAGATTGGCTGAGAATACTTTAAAACAACACTGAGAAGGGATTGGGAGACGCGTCTATTATTCGGAACGGTGGTTGTGGTGGTTTAAATTCTAAATTCTTCGATCCAAATTTCACCAAATTCAGGGCTTCATATTGAAGGACGCTGGTTATTGTATAGAGAACCGTTTTGATCTAGTTTGGGCTTTCATATTGAGGGCACTGATAATTGTATATTAATAAAATTGTAAAATAGATTTGAAATAGTATAAATAGATAATGTAGTGCGATTTAATATTGTTAATGTCGAGTGTTTGCATGTTAGATACTGCCGTTGTAATCACATGGTCTAGATGGCGGCGCGTTCAGACGCAGCGGCATTGCGCTCCCAAGTCTGAGTCAATTCGGAGAAGCCCGGTACCGAACGAGTCTGTGAAAATAAGGTATTTAAAAACCTCAGAACCCCTAGAACCCCTAGAAACCCCAGTACCCCCAGAAACCATAGTAAGAACTCACCTCCAGGACAAGGAAATCCAGGACCCGCATCGTAATCCCGACGGGTCGCACATGGAGCCGCACGGAACTGCTCAATATCGGACGTGGCTGTGAGAAACTGGCTTGTGAGTACTACAGCACCCTTACCAAAATCCCGATGGAGCTGGGCAGAACAGCCCCCTGGATCACCACTCCGGAGGGTAGGAGACGGAGCAAGCGCCGAGAGCGAAAGCAGAAGCGTGGAAAGCGAGCGGGGGTGCAGGACAGGCTACGGAGGACTCCACAAAGACCATCGCCCCCAAGCGTCTTTCTCGCGAATGTCCGGTCACTCACCAACAAGATGGATGAGGTAAGGCTCTGGATCAACACCCAGCGATCCCTGAAAGACTGCTGTGTGCTGATCTTGACAGAGACCTGGCTCAGCGCACTGGTTCCCGATGGGGCTGTGGACCTGACCAACCGGTCACTGCATGGTGCTGATAGAACAAAGGACTCCGGGAAGAGCAAGGGTGGTGGGCTCTGCATCTACATCAACAATGACTGGTGCACCAACCACACTGCAGTAGAGAGCTACTGTTCCCCAGACCTGGAATACCTACTGCTTAAATGTAGACCGTTTTACCTGCCTCGGGAGGTTACTGTGGTTATCATCATGGCCATATACATCCCACCACAGGCTAATGCTAACCTAGCACTAGCACAGCTGCACTCGGCCATCAGTAAACAGCAGGATGCTCACCCAGACGGTGCCTTCATTGTTGCAGGGGACTTTAATCAGGTCGACCTACGAGCCGCACTCCGCAAATTCCACCAGCATGTGCAGTGCCCTACCAGGGGCTCAAACACGCTGGATAAAGTGTACACCAACATCAAGGAAGCTTACAGAGCTCTCCCCCGCCAATCCCTGGGACAATCCGATCACCTCTCACTGTTTCTACTGCCTGCATACAGATCCCTCATCCACAAGACCAAACCTGCAATAAGGACGGTCAAAATATGGCCCGAGGACGCCACCCTACAACTCCAGGACTGCTTTGATCGCACCGACTGGGACCTGTTTGCACAACAGGCTACCAGTGGTACAGAGGTAGACTTGGAGGAGTACACATCCACTGTGCTCTCCTACATCAACTGCTGTGTGGAGACTGTCACAGTGGACAAGCAAATAAAGATGTTCCCAAACCGGAAACCCTGGATGAACAAGGAGGTTCAGAATCTGCTAAGGGCACGCAACAATGCCTTTAAATCCAGGGACACTTCTGCCTACAGTGCGGCCAGGTCGAACCTGAACAAAGGCATAAAAAAGGCCAAAGATATCCACAGGCAAAGGGTGGAAGACCACTTCAATACCGTGGACACCAGAAGCATGTGGCAGGGTGTCAGGGACATCACTGACTACAAGAGCAGCCCCGCCTGCCCCCACGGTGATATCACACTGGCCAACGAACTAAACACCTTCTTTGCCCGCTTCGAAACTGGCAACACCACCAGGAGTGGAATAACCCCGGCCATAGCGGAGGGACAGGCCTTAACACTGAGCACTCAGGAGGTACAGTGCCCTCTACGTAGGATCAATCCACGCAAGGCTGCAGGCCCGGATGGAGTCCAGGGAAGGGTACTAAAGGACTGTGCTGTACAGCTGGCGGAGGTATTCATGACAATCTTTAATCTGTCTCTATCTCTGGCAACGGTCCCCATAGTGCCGGTGTCGAAAAAGTCTAAAGTCACCAACCTGAACGACTACCGGCCGGTTGCCCTAACTCCAATCCCAATGAAGTGCTTCGAAAGGCTGGTCCTCTCCCACATCAAATCCAGCATCCCTGCCTCACTGGACTCTCATCAATTTGCATACAGGGCAAATAGATCAACAGAGGATGCCATCTCTCTGGCTCTTCACACTGTCCTGACTCACCTGGACAGACAGGGCACGTACGTGAGGATGCTCTTCATTGACTATAGCTCTGCATTCAATACGGTCATCCCCACCAAGCTCACCACCAAACTCCACCAGCTAGGCCTCAGCTCGCCGATATGCGATTGGATCCTGAACTTTCTGACGGAGCGACCGCAGGCAGTGTGACTGGGCCCGCACCTGTCCTGCACTATCACCCTGAGCACCGGCACACCACAGGGTTGTGTGCTAAGCCCCATGCTCTACTCCCTCTTCACTCACGACTGTGTTCCTGCATTCGACACCAACACCATCGTGAAGTTTGCAGACGACACAACAGTGATTGGGCTGATCACCAACGGTGATGAAACAAAATACAGAGCGGAGGTGCAGAACCTGGCGGACTGGTGCGCACGTAACAACTTGTCACTAAACACCTCCAAGACCAAGGAGCTGATTATTGACTTCAGGAGGTCCCATAATGGAGAATACGCCCCAATCTCCATTTACTGGGGAAAGTGTGGAGAGAGTGTCCAGCTTTAGGTTTCTGGGCACTCACATTTCAGAGGACCTCACATGGTCCACCAACTCCGCTGCGCTGGTCAAGAAGGCACAGCAACGACTGTTCTTCCTGAGGACATTAAAAAAGACTGGTCTGCCCCAACAGCTGCTGACAACGTTCTACCGCTGCACCACAGAGAGCATATTAACGTATGGCATCTCTGTGTGGTATCTCAGCTGCACGGAGGCGGAGAGGAGAGCTCTTCAGCGCGTCGTCCACAGAGCGCAGAGGATTATTGGGACACAGCTACCAGCCTTGGAGGGCATCTACCACACACGGTGCCTCAGGAAGGCCGTCAGCATCCATAAAGACTCCTCAAACCCTTGTAACGGACTGTTCGAACTACTTCCCTCCGGCAGACGTTACAAGGCCTTCTACGCCCGAACCTCCAGACTCAGAAACAGCTTATTCCCAGAGCTATAGCGGCTCTGAACCGGCCCTGCTGAGTGCCCCCCACCCCCCCTGGACTGTCTCCCTCGGATGGTCACGTCACACAGCTTATTTATTTCTTTTACTTTTCTTTTACATCGGTTGGAAGCTGCATACTCAATCTCGTTGCACTGATGTGCAATGACAATAAAAGACATTATTATTATTATTATTATTATTATTATTATTATATTATTATAGTTTGAATCGTTACTGTATGTTAATATAGTGCGATTACGGCAGCTTTTGTAATTGGAGTCCGAATCGTGACTATGCGATCAAGGGGGCATATCCTTTGGTTCCAGGGACGACTAACCTGTTTGTGGAAAAGTAATTTGGGAGAGGAATAAGTATCCGTTAGTGGAAAAAGTACCTTGAAAGGAATAGTACCGCCAAGTGAAAAAATACTTTGAAGGGAAAGTCTCCTGTACCTGTGGGAGGGGTTCCGTTGATTGGCAACCGCACGATTTGGGTAATTTAGAATATTGTGATTTATTTAGAACTGTACAGTTAGTGAATGCTTATTATTCAAATGCTTGTATTTTACACAGCAGTGTGTTTTGTATAATTGAGATTAGTAGTATTATTTCTTGTTTAAATACGATTTTGCTTGCGTGTTACGAGCTCATTTGTCTGTGTTTAGCAGTGTAGGAGTTTTGTTGCTGTAGTGTGTTTGATTGTTCCGTTGCACCTTAGACCGAGCACCTTAGACTGAGATTGTTTACTAACTTGAAATTGTTTACAGGTTTGAAAGCTTGTGTGAATTTGTGTGAGATTGTGTGAAAGAATTTTAGGAGAGATTGATTGTATTGAAAGGAGAGATTGATTGTGCAAGAGACTTATTGGCATGTTGAAGAACTTTTGGCCATTGTTTGTAGTGAACTTGTTAAGTCTTGTGAGTGGAGTGTGAATCGTTTGGATACTGTGTCCATTGTTTGTAACAATGGGAAACCAGATCGAAAGAGATACGATGGAAGACCCCGAAAGCCCGTTACAATTAGTTTGCAACGAGTTCCCACAAAAAGCAGAGAGATTGAAATATTTTTCGGAGGGTGTTGAATAAAAAATTAGGAGGTGATTTGTGGCCCAAAGGAGGGATTGGAAAATTGAAGGGAGTGAAATACATTAAGAAGATTGTTTGGCAATGTAGTAACAGTGATGTAGCGAAGGAACTTTTTGGACTATGGAGACAATATTATGAAAGGGTAGAAGAACGCAGAGATAATGGCAAACTGGCAGGAAGCAGCTTTGAAGCTGGGAAGAGAGTTAAAAGACGATGAAGGAAACAAACCTCTAGATACATTAAAGAAGGAAAGTGGATGTGCTTAGAGAGAACATAGGGAACGGGAGAAAAAGAGAACTCCTGGAGGGAAACTGGCATTTGTAGACTTAGAGTTAAGGGACCCACTGGTTGGCTTTGGTTTGGATGGGGGAGATGAAGAATATATAGAGGATTGGGAGAGCGTTCAAATTAAAATAAGTTTGCAGCCTCCACCTTATTCCCCTTGCACTCCCTATACTCCACCTTCACATCCAGCACCTTGTACACCCTGCGTGCATCACAGTCCATCTCCTGTGCCTGCAGCACCACCCACACCCCTTGCTGATCCTATAGTAGTACCTGCTCACCAGACAGCAGCACCAGTACAGAGTTCTTTGACCCCAACAGCTCCACCACTGGCAGATAGTCCAGTGGCACATGGGACAAGGAGAAAAACATAGAAAATAGCTCCCGTGTTTAAAGATAAAGATAAAATACGACCACCAGAACCATTTTATGAACCGAAACATAGAAGGCTAAGACTTCCACTGAGAGAGACCACATATGCCTTTAAGAAATATAGCCTTCCCCCTAATGATGAGGATGATACATCGGAAGGTGAAACAGTATCAGGGTTCTCTGAGTTTGAATCAAGGGAAACTTGGGAGAATTCATGGTAACTCGGGAAAGTGTGACAGGGGTTTAACACTGCCTTCGATACATCAGTACCCATTAAAACAGCAGGCAATTCCTAGTATAGACAAACTGATTCGGGGATTGCTGGAACAAGACATCTTAGTGAAGTGCCAGTCTATTTGCAGCACACCAATCCTTGCAGTGCCCAAGGCAGGGAAAGAGGGCCAATACATGTTAGTCCAGGATTTAAGATCAGTCAATGCAGTAGTAGAACCGTTCCATGCGTTGGTGCCAAATCCGGCTCATATTCTAGCTTTGATTCCAGCTGAAGTTAAGATATTTTCTATTGTGGACCTGCAACATGCCTTGTTCTCATTACCTCTGCACAAGAACAGCCAGTATCTATTTGCCTTTACTTACAGAGGACAACAATATACATGGACAAGACTATCGCAGGGATTTATTCATTCGCCCACCTTGTTTTCTCGATACCAACAAGAACCAAGAACCAAGAATCTTCAAGAACAGTTAAGCACTTTGAGTTTTAAAAGGGAATCCACTTTAGCACAGTATGTGGATGACTTGTTGGTGGCTATTGGAGATGAGCAGAGCAATCGCAAGGACACTGCTCAATTATTGAATCATCTGGCAAATTTAGGATATGTGGTCTCTCAGTCTAAAGTATTGATGGCTCAACAAAAAGTATCTCGCAGTTTCTCGCAGTAATAAATTTGCTACAGAGAGAAGTTTAGAAAAGAGCAGACTGGAACCAATTTGCGAATGTCCTATTCCAAAACAGGCAAAGCAAATGAGACAGTGGCTCGGTATGGTGAACTACTGCTGACCCTGGATCCCTAATATTGCACTAGACACCAAGGAATTGACTCCAGATACTAGCCAAGAGGGCGAATTTCAGTTGTCCAAAGAAGCTCAGGAATCTTTCGAGAATTTGAAGAGATCTTTAATTCAGGCTCCAGCACTAGGAAGGCCACTTTACGATAGACCCTTCCAACTTTATTGTACCATCCTGACCGAGTGCTCGACTGCAGACCTCAGCCAAAAACACAGGGATAAACACAGTGGCTTATTATTCATCAAAACTCAACCCAGTAGCAAGGGGACACCCACTATGCACCCAGATCCTAACAGCAATCTATAATAGTCTGCAGTCTGCTGCAAACCTGACCTTACAGCAAGAAATAGTACTGTACAGTTCCCATTCGGTGGCAGCCTTGTTCGGACAGCTTCAAACTCAGCATCTGACCTGTCAAATAAATACAAAATGTACCTATTAAACAATAGAAAACTCCAATATAGACACTGTACTAATATTAATCCGGCATCTTTCCTCATTTCACCTCCAGAGGAACAGTCAGAAGCAGGACATGACTGTTCATAATTGAAGAAGAAACATCTGTAAGGGAGGATCTAAAAGACGCTCCTTTAGAAGACCCTGACATGACACTATATATAGATGGGAGTGCATCTATTGGGCCCCAGGGAGAGAGATTTTCTGGGTACACTATTGTAGACCAGGATGGGAACAGCATGGAGGCTGAACTGTTTGCTTTGATTAGAGCATGCAAAAATTTAAGGGTGAACATAGATACAGATTTGAGATATGCATTCGGAGTAGTACATGACTTTGGACAACTATGGAGGAATAGAGGATTCCTAACCTCTATTAGGAAGGGCAATGGGCAGAGGCAGGGACTGGTGAGTACCCCGGTGGCTGTACACCTTGAAAATAAGTACTCATGTTTGAGTAAGGGAGGGGGAGACAGCCTACCTGGGGGCGGCGACAGCGGCCGGGCCTCTGGCACAAAGACCGGTCCGGTTGCTCAGAAGGGTAAGGAAAAGAAGGGGAGGGCAATTGTAATAGGGGACTCTATAGTCAGGGGGTCGGATAGGCGATTCTGTGGACGCAGACAGGAGTCCCGGATGGTAGTTTGCCTCCCTGGTGCCAGGGTCAGGGATGTGTCTGAACGTGTCCAAGAAATCCTGAAATGGGAGGGAGAGGAGCCTGAGGTTGTGGTGCATATAGGTACCAACGACATAGGTAAAAAAAGAGAAGAGGTCCTGAAAGAAGAATTTAGGGAGTTAGGTAGAGAGTTAAGGAGAAGGACTGGAAAGGTAACAATCTCAGGATTACTGCCTGTGCCACGCGACAGTGAGAGTAGGAATGGAGCGAGGTGGAGGATAAATACGTGGATGAGGGACTGGTGCAGTGGGTATGGATTCAAGTTTCTGGATCATCGGGACCTCTTTTGGGGAAGGTGCGACCTGTACAGAAAGGACGGGTTGCACTTGAACTCAAGGGGGACCAATATCCTGGCGGGGAGATTTGCAAAGGCTACTGGGGAGACTTTAAACTAGTATGGTTGGGGGGAGGGACTCAAATTGGGAAAGCTAGCAGTCAGTGTGTGAAGCAGGGGGCAGAGAATGGTAGCAATCTGACCCAAAATGTAGGGGAGAGAGAAGAAAAGGAAAATAATCAGAGAATAAGAGAGGGTGGGTTTCTTAAATGTGTATATTTTAATGCTAGGAGCATTGTAAGAAAAGTGGATGAACTTAGAGCCTGGATTGACACCTGGAAGTATGATGTTGTGGCGATCAGTGAAACATGGTTGCAGGAGGGCTGTGATTGGAAACTAAATATTCCAGGATTTCGTTGCTTCAGGTGTGATAGAATTGGAGGGGCAAGAGGTGGAGGTGTTGCATTGCTTATCAGGGAAGATATTACAGCAGTGCTTTGGCAGGATAGATTAGAGGGCTCGTCTAGGGAGGCTATTTGGGTGGAACTGAGAAATGGGAAAGGGGTAGCAACACTTATAGGGGTGTATTATAGACCGCCAAATGGGGAGCGAGAATTGGAAGAGCAAATATGTAAGGAGATTGCAGATATTAGTAGTAAGCACAAGGTAGTGATTGTGGGAGATTTCAATTTTCCACACATAGACTGGGAAACACATTCTGTAAATGGGCTGGATGGGTTGGAGTTTGTAAAATGTGTGCAGGATAGTTTTTTGCAACAATACATAGAAGTACCTACTAGAGAAGGGGCGGTACTGGACCTCCTGTTAGGAAATGAGATGGGTCAGGTGGCAGAGGTATGCGTTGGGGAACAGTTCGGGTCCAGTGATCACAATACCATTAGTTTCAATATAATTATGGAGAGGGACAAAACTGGACCTAGGGTTGAGATTTTTGATTGGAGAAAGGCTAAATTTGAGGAGATGCGAAAGGATTTAAAAGGAGTAAATTGGGACAGTTTGTTTTATGGGAAAGATGTGGAAGAGAAATGGAGTACATTTAAAGGTGAAATTTTAAGAGTACAGAATCTTTATGTCCCTGTTCGGTTGAAAGGAAATCGTAAAAATTGTAAAGAGCCATGGTTTTCAAGGGAAATTGGACACTTGGTTCGGAAAAAGAGGGATATCTACAATAGTTATAGGCAGCATGGAGTAAATGAGGTGCTTGAGGAGTATAAAGAATGTAAAAAGAATCTTAAGAAATAAATTAGAAAAGCTAAAAGAAGATATGAGGTTGCTTTGGCAAGTAAGGTAAAAGTAAATCCGAAGGGTTTCTACCGCTATATTAATAGCAAAAGGATAACGAGGGATAAAATTGGTCCATTAGAGAGTCAGAGTGGCCAACTATCTGCAGAGCCAAAAGAGATGGGGGAGATATTGAACAGTTTCTTTTCTTCGGTATTCACCAAGGAGAAGGATATTGAATTATGTGAGGTAAGGGAAACAAGTAGAGTAGCTATGGAAACTATGAGGATCAAAGAAGAGGAAGTACTGACACTTTTGAGAAATATAAAAGTGGATAAGTCTCCAGGTCCGGACAGGATATTCCCTAGGACATTGAGGGAAGTTAGTGTAGAAATAGCAGGGGCTATGGCAGAAATATTTCAAATGTCATTAGAAACGGGAATAGTGCCGGAGGATTGGCGTACTGCGCATGTGTTCCATTGTTTAAAAAGGGGTCTAAGAGTAAACCTAGCAATTATAGACCTATTAGTTTGACGTCAGTGGTGGGCAAATTAATGGAAAGAATACTTAGAGATAATATATATAAGCATCTGGATAAACAGGGTCTGATTAGGAACAGTCAACATGGATTTGTGCCTGGAAGGTCATGTTTAACTAATCTTCTTGAATTTTTTGAAGATGTTACTCGGGAAATTGATGAGGGTAAAGCAGTGGATGTTGTGTATATGGACTTCAGTAAGGCCTTTGACAAGGTTCCTCATGGAAGGTTGGTTAAGAAGGTTCAATGGTTGGGTATTAATGGTGGAGTAGCAAGATGGATTCAACAGTGGCTGAATGGGAGATGCCAGAGAGTAATGGTGGATGGTTGTTTGTCAGGTTGGAGGCCAGTGACGAGTGGGGTGCCACAGGGATCTGTGTTGGGTCCACTGTTGTTTGTCATGTACATCAATGATCTGGACGATGGTGTGGTAAATTGGATTAGTAAGTATGCAGATGATACTAAGATAGGTGGGGTTGCGGGTAATGAAGAAGAGTTTCAAAGTCTACAGAGAGATTTATGCCAGTTGGAAGAGTGGGCTGAAAGATGGCAGATGGAGTTTAATGCTGATAAGTGTGAGGTGCTACATCTTGGCAGGACAAATCAAAATAGGACGTACATGGTAAATGGTAGGGAATTGAAGAATGTAGGTGAACAGAGGGATCTGGGAATAACTGTGCACAGTTCCATGAAAGTGGAATCTCATGTAGATAGGGTGGTAAAGAAAGCTTTTGGTGTGCTGGCCTTTATAAATCAGAGCATTGAGTATAGAAGTTGGGATGTAATGTTAAAATTGTACAAGGCATTGGTGAGGCCAATTCTGGAGTATGGTGTACAATTTTGGTCGCCTAATTATAGGAAGGATGTCAACAAAATAGAGAGAGTACAGAGGAGATTTACTAGAATGTTGCCTGGGTTTCAGCAACTAAGTTACAGAGAAAGGTTGAACAAGTTAGGGCTTTATTCTTTGGAGCGCAGAAGGTTAAGGGGGGACTTGATAGAGGTTTTTAAAATGATGAGAGGGATAGACAGAGTTGACGTGGAAAAGCTTTTCCCACTGAGAGTAGGGAAGATTCAAACAAGGGGACATGACTTGAGAATTAAGGGACTGAAGTTTAGGGGTAACATGAGGGGGAACTTCTTTACTCAGAGAGTGGTAGCTGTGTGGAATGAGCTTCCAGTGAAGGTGGTGGAGGCAGGTTCGTTTTTATCATTTAAAAATAAATTGGATAGTTATATGGATGGGAAAGGAATGGAGGGTTATGGTCTGAGCGCAGGTATATGGGACTAGGGGAGATTATGTGTTCGGCATGGACTAGAGGGGTCGAGATGGCCTGTTTCCGTGCTGAAATTGTTATATGGTTATGTTATATGGTTAACCTCGGCAGGACCTCAAATATCTCATAAGCAATTGGTGACTGATTTATTAAAGGCTTTGATGCTACCTAGACAAATTTCAGTGATGAAGTGTAGCGCTCACACAAAGGGACAGACCCCGATAGACATAGGTAATTGTTGTGCTGGTCAAACAGCAAAGGAAGTATCCCGGGAACGCAAGGTGGTGCTGCCAAGAATGATGAGACAGACAAAAATTTCAATTAACAAGTCTCCCTCGGAAAAGCCAATGCCAACCATCCAGGAAATTATTCAGTTGCAGGAGGAAGCTTCTGAAGGGGATACAAGATTATGGAAACTGCTTGGATGTACAATAGATTGCATGTCGCCAGGGATACAGATATGTACTGGTAATAGTCGATGCATTCAGCAGATGGATCGAGGTCTATCCAACACTTGATAATAAAGAGGTTACTGTTGTCAAGGTGCTTATGAGCGAAATTATCCCTAGATTCGGCATCCCAATTCGGCTTAGTTCTGACAATGGTCCTCATTTTATTGGCCAAATTAATAATCCAGCAGCACTGTGCTTATCGACCACGGGCTGCTGAACTTGTAGAAAGGTAAAACCAGACCCTGAAAACTAAATTAGCTAAATTGAAGGTGGAGACAGGAATTGGTTGGATCAAATTACTCCCTATAGCTTCGTTTCAGATGCGTGTCACGCCTGCAGGGAAATCGAGACTGAACCCAGCTGAAATTATTTATGGACGACCTTTAAAAACCCCTTGGAACCAAAAGGCTTTGAAAATCGTAAGCTTCCATCACATGACTACGGAGATGACCGATTACGCTCTGGCCTCGACTCGGACACTAAGTGATTTGCATTTTAGGATGCGGGCAGCATATAAAAACCTCTTTTGGTTTCTCCCATTAAAGTCAAGCCTGGTGATTATGTACAAGTGAAGAATTGGGTAAGGAAAGGTTTGGAGGTTCAGTGCAAAGATCCTAGATGAGCAAGATAGACGACTAGGCAAAAAAGCCGTGGTAGGTTATGGGTAATTTTGTTGCGCCATCTTTGGAATCAAAGATACTAGAGCTTTGTTGGGAATCGGCTTCAATCGTGGCGTCCACATCTACAAGATGGTCTGCTATAAAGTGCTCGAATTGCCAATGTAGGCGACCTGACCTGTCTTTTTTCAGGTTCCCTACTATAAACGAAAGGTGAGAAAAAAATGATTACTTTTTGTCATGTAGCCTGCCCGATCTCTTCCTATAGCTCAGATGGTGGAGCCGGGGGCCACCAGAAGAAGTGCTCCGATCGCTGGCCCACGATTCGGACCTCCAAGCCGCGGAGGTCCAGAATCGGTTTAAAATGGTGTTTAAAATACAGGATAAATTGTGTTAAATGTACATGGATAAATGATGTTAAATGTACATGGATTAAGTCTTGACAACAACTTCGTAAATCTTATCTGCACTTTCTCACTTAATGACATCGAACATTTTCTTACAAGGGCTTTGTTGTGGAAGGACAAAGGTTGTCACCAAAGGTGGTTGTCACATAATTTATTTTACACTGCTGTACATTTTTGGTTTTGTTCTTGTTGTGCCGCATGTATGCTAGTGTAAGAAGATTTTAATAAGCTCTTGTACATTTAAGATAAATTGACCTATTAGAGGAAAAATCAATCTTCAATATGCATTCTCTCCACCCCTGAAAACAATTGCATTCCAGTAGGGGCGCTGCATTGGTGGCAGCCTCTGCCTACAACCTGTTCGTCTTTTCAAATTTTTTTTAATTTTCAGTTAGTTTAATGTCTGTTTTGGAGGGAAATTTTAACTTTTCTATGTGGGGAGGGGGGCAGGGTAAGGGGGAAACTGTTTCCCAGCCGCTTCCTGGTGGGGACGCGACTATTTCTCCGAGTCGTGTCCTCGCCCCCCCATCTGGATCGGAGCGGCCTTTCCTGCCGGGGACCGGGAACCGGACCAGATCTACAACAGCGGCGCCGCAGCACTGAGCGGGCGATGCCTACCATGGTCGCCGTTTTGGAGCACCGGAGCGTTGGGCCGTTGCTCCAACATCGTGGAGCTGCGGTTTGGGAGAGCTTCCAACGCGGGCGGCGCTGACCGTCATCGCGGAGTCCTGGGGCTCCCTGCAGAGTGCCGCCAGCATGAGTCTCCGCCCGGCGCGGCCTGCGGACTTTGGGAGCCGTGGACTCCGGTAGGAGGGGGCCGACTCTGTTGTCCAGGACGCTGAGGAGGTCACCCAGCCCCGACGTCGGACTTACATCACCCCGGCGAGCGGGCCTGAACATCGGGCCGCCCGTAGCGGCGACTGTGGAGGGCATGGGGAGGCCCCGACCACGGGTGAACATTGGGGAACATTGGAGGAAGAGACTGACTTTGGTGCCGCCTTCCCTCACAGTGGGAAACTTTGATTCTGCTGTGTGGGGATGTTTTTATGTTGAAATCTATTGTGTGTTGTGTTCTTTATTTTTATTGTATGGCTGTGTGGTTATCTCATTTCACTGTGTCATCTGGCACATGTGTCAAATAAATGTATCTTGTATCTTGTACATATCATCCATTCTGCAGGTAGGTAGTTATACAAATTGTTCTTTTCATTCTATATATTTTCTGTAATTTCAGATGTCGATAGTGAGTCCAGAATACTCGTCGACAAGATCTCCTACACCCAACTGCCGAGTACTTGCCGTCTTTGTTCTGAACACTTCGAACTTGACCAGTTTTCCAACAAGCAGACCAAGAACAGGCTAAATTGGAATTTTACATCACTTTCATTGGTTAGCTGATATGCAAAACACTGCAATCTGTATATCTCGCACACAAATCAATGTAAATTATGTTAATCTTACCACGAATGACAGAAATTAAAAGTGTTATCCTTGTTTATAAATTGTTTGATGTTGAATAATTTAAAATTGAGTGGGTCAGTGAAATATTGGTGCAATATACTGTTAACTGTTCACCCGTGGTCGGGGCCTGCCCGTGCCCTCCACAGTTGCCGCTACGGGCGGCCCAATGTTCAGGCCCGCTCGCCGGGGTGATGTAAGTCCGACGTCGGGGCTGGGTGACCTCCTCAGTGTCCTGGACAACAGAGTCGGCCCCCTCCTACCGGAGTACTGTTACTGTTAAGAGGGAGTTAGATGTGGCCCTTGTGGCTAAAGGGATCAGGGGGTATGGAGAGAAGGCAGGTACAGGATACTGAGTTGGATGATCAGCCATGATCATATTGAATGGCGGTGCAGGCTCGAAGGTCCGAATGGCCTACTCCTGCACCTATTTTCTATGTTTCTATGTTTCTATGAACCCACAAATGTGTCGTTATGAGATATTCACATTTGAAAAAATCCATAATTCAAAATTTAGCAACTCAAATGGGGGTGCGTCTTTATTGCCGGGAAATACTGTAACTCATTTGTCACAAAGTGAGGGTTAGCACTATATTGGACCAACCCCTCAAATTTATGTTGAATTAAAAACGAAATTATTCATGCCTAAAGCTCGCACTTCTGCATCAGTGTAGGTATGTATACACTACATTTTATTACACTAATATAGAATGAAAAAAATATCTTGGCATGTGTTCATTGATATTTTATTCACAACATTAGGATTTCATAGAGCGAGAGAGAAAGAGGTTGAATGAAAGAAAGAAAAAGGGTTGCTCAACAAATAATTAGAGATCACAACAAAGAAACTAGAGAAATATATTTATGTGTGTGTTATATATTTACATACATATATCACAGGCATATATATATATATATATATATATATGCATCGTATATATATATATAATGAATATATATGTGTGTGTGTGTGTGTATATATATATATATATATATATATATATATATATGTATATAAGAAAGTAGAGAAATATATATATGTTATAATTATACACATCTATATCACATTTATATATGTGGGTGTATCATATGTATATAATACGTGTATATGAAATATAGACGTGTTTATAATATATAAATATAGGCAAATATATATATGTTATAATTATACACATCTATATCACATTTATATATGTGGGTGTATCATATGTATATAATACGTGTATATGAAATATAGACGTGTTTATAATATATAAATATAGGCAAATATATTTGCCTTTGTGGCTTATGTTCCTTCTTATATGTACATCATGAGAAATAAGAAAAAAAGAAAAAGAGCGTTGCTTTAAATCCACAAAGAGGATTCGTGCCCATGCAAACTCAGGAGATGAAGACTTGTCAGTCAGAAGTCATGAAACTATGCCCATGCAAACTCGGGATGTTACTTAGAGTTCTGATAAATTACATCGCCATTGTGTTAAGCTGTTTAACATGAAACGTGTCTTATTATTATTATTTGTTATCATGTGTGATAAAAGAAGAAAATTATGATATTGGGCATTTTAGGTGCCTGATAAAATGGAGTATTTCTGCATTTGCAAAACCTGCTTGACATCTTTTGTAAAGGCTGCAAAGACCATGTGGATCATGGCTCCAGAGTGTCTGGGTCCTGGGGAGAGGTTGAGTACAGGTTGATGTCCAGATGTCCTTTAATTGATAATATGTATGAGGGTTTTGCAGAGGGGGCTAAGTCCTGCTGCAAATGCATGCTCAGGATTGATTAGGAGATGGTGGGGTTATAATAATGTTGATAACTATGTTGCATGGTCTTCGTGCCGTTACTTGTGATTGGTCTTGGTGAGAGGCCTTGCCCAAATTCTTTACAATACCTTGTAAAATGTTTCCTTGTTTAATAAAACTGTTTCCCATTAAGTGCTTACTGTAGAAACAATGTTATGTGATACTTTGTGATTGGGTCACTGAACTATCAATTAATGTACTTTATAATTTTTATTGATGATTGGCTTGTATGGGTTGACCCCCCCACCCCCCCCCCCCCCCCCCCCCCCCCCCACCCCCCCCCCCCCCCAAGTATTTCGCGCCAAGGGTCCGTGAGTTTATAAAAGAGGGGAGAGCACATGAGAGTGTGCCGATCTTCTGGGGTAGCACTTGGGACCGCGCTGACCATCTGGAGATGTCTATTCGCACAAAGCTGAAGGGCTTGAATGAGTAGAGACAAGGATCGGACCCACGTTGTTGGATTGGGTATCGTATAGGTAGTGTGATTGTGTTTGGAAAATAAAGTTAGTTGATCCAGTGCTTGTATTCAGTATTTTACCGAACCAGACTAACGGGGTAAGATTAGGACCGGAAATACA
Source organism: Amblyraja radiata (assembly GCF_010909765.2). Taxonomy (NCBI): domain Eukaryota; kingdom Metazoa; phylum Chordata; class Chondrichthyes; order Rajiformes; family Rajidae; genus Amblyraja; species Amblyraja radiata. The sequence goes on along the minus strand of NC_045967.1, from coordinate 8,424,131 downwards.
TTACGACATATCCATGAACAGCTCGGACATGGAGGAAGAAATCTCTTTGTAAAAGATACTAGATTATGAAAGCTAACTTTGCTGCAAGGAAGGTCATAACAGACTGTGTTGTGTGTAGGCGAACAAAAAATGGCAGACTTGCCTCTGGAGAGGATTCTACCTGACAAGCCTCCATTTACAGGTGTAGGAGTAGACTACTTCGATCCTATAGGGATCAAGAGAGGACGGTTTAGTTAAAAGGTATGGTGTAATCTTCACTTGCATGGCGAGCTGGGCAGTACATCTTGAAGTTGCATCTACACTTGACACAGACTCCTGCACTCATGCCTTTTGAAGATTCATCTGTCGACGAGGTCAAGTTTCCTTTAAGATCAGACATTGGCACAAATTTTATCGGGGCGGAAAGAGAATTGAGAGAAGCACTCAATGGCTTGAATCAGAACAAGATCCAGATTGCTATGCTTCAGCTAGGGATAAGGTGGAACTTTAATCCCCAGCAGGATCCCATCACGTCGGTGTTTGGGAACGATTGATTTGCATGGTTCGAAATGTGCTGCGCTTTGTTCTTAAACAACAAGTGCTGGACGATGAAGGATTGCAAAGTGAATTTTGTGAAGTTGAAGCAATTTTAAATGATCGACCCATTACCAAGAATTCTGATGATCCAGGAGACCTGGAAGCACTCACACCAAACCATCTTCTTCTGTTGAAGACCAAGCCAATATTACCACCTGGACTTTGTGTGAAGGAAGACTTGTACATTAAACGCAGATGGAGACAGGTACAATATATGGCAGACCTTTTTTTGGAAACGGTGGACACAAGAATACTTGCCTCTAATCCAAGAACGACAACGATGGTCGAGGGTAAGAAGAAGTTTTATTCCAGGTGACATCGTTTTGGTGGTTGATTCAGCTGCACCACAAGGCTCCTGGCTAATGGGCAGAATATTGGAGATCATACATGATGCCCAAGGACTTGTGCGTACAGTATGACTTCAGACTAAGAGCAACATATTGGTAGGACCTATAACTAAGATATGCCTGCTCCAAGAAGTAAACAAAAAGTCAAAGAAGAAGATTGAAGAATCACTAAAAAAGTTTAAAAGCCAACATGGAAACATAGAAAAATAGGTGCAGGAGGAGGCCATTCGGCCCTTCAAGCCAGCACCGCCATTCATTGTGATCATGGTTGCTCGTCCCCAATCAATAACCCGTGCCTGCCTTCTCCCCAGATCCCTTGATTCCACTAGCCCCTAGAGCTCTATCTAACTCTCTTAAATCCATCCAGTGACTTGGCCTCCACTGCCCTCTGCAGGGAATTCCACAAATTCACAACTCTCTGAGTGAAAAAGTTTTTTCTCACACTCAGTCTTAAATGGCTTCCCCTTTATTCTAAGACTGTGGCCCCTGATTCTGGACTCGCCCAACATTGGGAACATATAGTGCATACCTTTTGTTTTTGATCACAAATGCTTCCCCACCAACATCGGCAGGAAATGTCCACTTCACAACATTTGTAACAGCAGGCTAACCTCCAGAGCCCCAGATAAGAAACCACCAGTGAAGAAAGCGAATGGTATGTTAGCATTCATAGCAAAAGGATTTGAGCATAGGAGTAGGGTGGGTCTACTGCAGTTGTACAGGGTCTTGATGAGACCACACCTGGAGTATTGCGTACAGTTTTGGTCTCCAAATCTGTGGAAAGACATTCTTGCCATAGAGGGAGTACAGAGAAGGTTCACCAGACTGATTCCTGGGATATCAGGACTTTCATATGAAGAAAGATTGGATAGACTCGGCTTGTACTGATTAGAATTTAGAAGATTGAGAGGGGATCTTATCGAAACTTCAAAATTCTTAAGGGGTTGGTCAAGCTAGATGCAGGAAGATTGTTCCCAATGTTGGGGAAGTCTAGGAGAAGGGATCACAGTTTAAGGATAAAGGGGAAATATTTTAGGACCGAGATGAGAAAAACATTTTTCACACAGAGAGTGGTGAATCTGTGGAATTCTCTGCCACAGAAGGTAGTTGAGGCCAGTTCATTGGCTATATTTAAGGGGGAGTTAGATGTGGACCTTGTGGCTAAAGGGATCTGGGGGTATGGAGAAAAGGCAGGTACAGGATACTGAGTTGGATGATCAGCCATGATCATATTGAATGGCGGTGCAGGCTCGAAGGGCCAAATGCACTCCTGCACCTATTTTCTATGTTTCTATGTTTCTATAACATCAATGGATGCAAGCATTCTGCAGCCTGCTCGGGATTGGAAATGGAAGTGGACTTAGAAAAAAGGCTTGTGTTTCCCCCAGACATTGTGGCAACAACACTCCGACCAGACATGGTCCTGTGGTCCACAACAGCCAAGTTGGCATACGTTGTGAAATTGACAGTTCCATGGGAAGATGGTGTTGAAGAAGCTTATGAGAGGAAAAAGACCAAGTATTCTGAACTGGCAACTGAAGCTTCCCAGAATGGCTGGAAGACCAAGATTTTCCCTGTCAAAGTGGGATGCAGGGGATTTATTGTTACATCTTGACCAGGCTATTAAAGAAAATGGGGGTGAGGGGTCTCTCCCTCCAACAAGCAATCAAGTCATTATCAAATTCTGCAGAAAAAAGCAGCTATTGGATTTGGATCAAAAGGAGAGACAATAATTGGACTGCAAGATGAAGACAGGAGGGTAGGGAATTGAGGGGGGTGTAACTGGGACGCCAGGTATCACCGTTGAGCCCTCTGGAGATGTTGTGGGCTTATAAATGAAACGTCAAAGAAGGAGGGTGCCCACCTGATGACCCCGATGACGTACCTACCCTACCTTTCACCACTCCAATCCCACTGCAAATAGCAAGAGTGTCGACTTATTACAGGGATTGAAACATCGTCCTATTAGCTCTACATTCTACTGGTAGCATCTTATATTATTTTGTCTAGATATTTCTAGCTGTATTATTTTGAACGTTTGGGGTTGGACTTTTGATATGTAGATGAACGTTACATATATCATACCAGGGGAGGGAGTGGCCAGATCAGACCAGCAACAGGATTCGGAGAGAATCCAGTTCTTACCAGATATTAAGAACGGAAAGCTACAATTTGTATAAGAATAATGACAGTCTGGCATATTCACCTTTTTGTCTGTACAACTACTTCAATAAAGAATTAATTAAGCTGGTAATAACGACTGGAAGATCTGTTTGAGCTTGTCTGCGTACAATCACTCCCACCTACCCGTGGACTAATGGCAATGGAAAGTTGGACATTGGAAAAGCTTGAAATTGCCATTACAGTATGCTTGCCCTCATTGGTCAGGGCATTGAGTTGAAGAGTCAGGAAGTCATGATCCAGCTTTATGGCACTTTGAAAAGGCTGCATGTATTGTGTGCAGTTCTGGTCACGTAATTACAGGAAGGATGTTGCGACTTTGCAAAAGGTGCAGATGAGGTTTACTTGAATGATGCTGGATTGATGCCTGATAGAATTATGTAATATTATGAGAGGCATAGATAGGGTGGACAGTTTATGTCCATGGTAGACAAGAATGCTGGAGAAACTCAGCAGGTGAGGCAGCATCTATGGAGCAAAAGGAAATTGGCAGCGTTTCGGGGTCGAAACCCTTCTTCAGACCTTCTTCTATGTCCATTCTCTGTTACCTAGCCAATCTACTATGCATGCCGCAATGTTACCATGAAGTTTTATTTTCCAAACTAACCTTGTTCAAAATGTTCATATGTTTCCTCTTAACTCATTCACATGATCCATCTCTGCACTGATTCCAAGATCTAGACATTTGCCTTGATGCTCCAAACCAAATGCAGTATTTCAGATGTGGACTGAATAGACAACAACCCCCGCTTAAGTGTCCTGCTCAACACCAAATAAGAATTATGAGCTTTTGGACGTTTTAAACAAATGAACTCCAAAAAAATGTCAATTACATTTTAAAAATCATTCTAAATGTTGGCTTCATCAATAAATGTTGGATAATGAACTTGGTGTTAAAAGTGAGTAACTTGTCAGAGGTTAGCCAAATTATCATTCTATGCCTGCAATTACAACTCCTCCCATGCCAAATTGGTGTTAATTAACTGATCATTTAGATATTTAGCGCAAATCAAGCAATATTAGTAGCGATGGAGACAGAAATAGGGAGAATACAACTACATGAGGAAGCATAATCAAGTAAGCAATCGATGTCAGTAAATCAAAGAATGGATTGAAAAATCTAAACTATTTAAGGGAACCCCTGATTATGAGATGATACTTGACAAATGGAGAGATATTGACATGACAGGCCAGAGCAAATCAAATTTCAAGTGCATTTTGTTATGCAATCAACCACAAATCAGGATATAATGGATTCAAGTCCTAAATAAGAGTAATCTATGTTGCAATTGGAGGAACAGCGCCGCATCTTTTGCTTGAGCAGCTTACAACCCAGCAGTATGAGTTTTGATTTCTCTAACTTCACATAACTCTTGCATCCCCTCTCTCCGTCCCTCCCTCACCCGAGTCGTTGCACCAGCTTCAGTCGTCCTGTTGAATTTCAAAGCATGTAACTTGTTCTCACTTAGCCCACAGCTAACAATGGCCAAAGTATCATTGTTATTGTTTTGCACATCTTTCATCCATTTGTTCTGTATATCTCTCTATATCACTGTCTACGTCTCTCGTTTCCCTTCCCCCTGACTTGCAGTCTGAAGAAGAGTCTTGACCCGAAATGTCATCTATTCCTTTTCTCCAGAATTGTTGCCTGATCCGCTGAGTTCCTCCAGCTTTCTGTGTCTATCATTGGTTTAAACCAGCATCTGCAGTTCCTTCCTACACTAATCTGTGTTAACATTTCATTTAGAGCACTGAAGGAGTGCTGCATTATTAGAGGTGCTGACTTTTAAAGTGAGAGTTGGAACAAAGGTGAACTTGAGGGATTACTTTTGTAAAGCAGTTATCATCAATGCTTCTAGTCCATATTTGTACTTCTGGCAAAATCAACGTCATGTTGCTATTTGCACCAGATCAAAGTGTAATATTACAATTGTGGTAACATTTCAGAAGTACTCAGTCTGATCAGTACTCTCAGTCTGCCTAGCTTACACGATCTCCCGGATGACAAACACTTCAATTGCCCTTCCCATTCCCATACTGACCTTTCTGCCCTGGGCCTCCTCCACTGCCAGAATGAGGCCCCACTCAAAGTGGAGGAACACCACCTCATATTTACAACCCAGCGGTATGCAATACGATACGATATGATACGACAGAACTTTATTCATCGCCAGAGGGCAATTGGTCTGCCAACAGTCATAACACACAACAAGGTACATGAAAAAGTGCAATTAAAATTAAATTTAAAGTGAAAAAAAAGAAAAAAGATAAGCCACTGTTGCCACAGATAAGGCTGCGATGTGCACAGTGCCTTCACCGGAACGAACGAACAAACAAACAAACACAGCTTTATCCGCTAGGCAGATGATTCTAAACTGGAATGCCCACTCCCCTCCCCCACACACTGGGTTCCCCTTTGTTCTCCCACTGTCCCTCATGGCAGCCCCCCACGCCGGGTCCCCATTGTCTTTCCCTCCCCCCTCATGCTCATCGACCCCTAATCGTGGATCGATCGCGAGGCCCCACCGCTGCCGCCGGTCAGTGCGCGGTTCTTCGGGGGTGAATCAATATGAGTATTGATTTCTCTAATTTCAAGTAACCCCTGTGTTCCCTCTCTCACCATCCCTCCCCCACCCTGGTTATCCTGCCAAAAGGTTCTTCCACAGCCAACAACGGATCATTGTTGACTCCACCTTTCCTTGGTCATCGGTGCCAGCTATAATTTGTTCTGAACCAATTAGGTGGGGGCGCTGCGAGTCGGCTGCCCTGCCAGCAGCGTGTTTGTCATTTCTACTTTTTTGTTTTTTTTTAGTGTGTCCAAATGTGATGTTTTAATGTCTCTTGGTGTGTCTTGTGTGGGGGATGGTGAGGAGGGGAAAGGGGTGAACTGTTTTCGGTCGCCTCCTCCACTGAGAGGTGACTTTTTCCATGTCGCCTCTCTCACGGCCTAACACCATGGATTGGTGCGGCCTTTCCCGGAGTCGGGCCTGGAGCTTCAGCAGCGGGCGTGGTGTGGAATTAACATCTGGAGCCGGGGACCCCCGGCAAAGAGCTCCGACCTACAACATCCTGAAGCCGCGGTCTCCGGTAGGGAGGCGCCGATTCGTGACTTACCATCCCACTGAGAGGGCCTGTACATCTGGCCGCCCACAGTGGTGACTGCGGAGGTTTATGGCCCCAACCACGGGGGAACAATGGAGGAGGACTGACTGTACTTTGTGCCTTCCACTACAGTGAAGAATGCTGTGGTGGATGTTTGTGTTAAATTATTGTGCACTAGACTAAGTGGGACTTGTTGGGTCCCATGTTCACACGGGAGGGCTGGTCCCCCAATGCAATATTTTACCTCTCCACCAATTCCAATATTGGTGGCCAGTGGGGGGGGGGGGGCACCTTCTGGAGCGCTAGTATAGGTGTTGTGGGCTGAAGTTACTGGTTTCCAGAGTGCTAGTATGGACATTGTGGGCCGGATGGATTCTTATGCTGGTGGCTCAGTCACTCAAGCCTGTTGTGCTGGCAGCTCACTCACTCACGGCTGGTGGGCTGGCAGTTGACTCACGGCTGGTGGGCTGGCAGTTGACTCACGGCTGGTGGGCTGGCAGTTGACTCACGGCTATTCCTTGAAATGGCAGCGCTGTTGAACAGCTGCGGCTCACCTGCAGTCCGTCTGTTTTTACTTTTTTTGTTGTTTTTTTTGTCTTGTTTTAGTTAAATTTTAGTTTATTAGGTTGCGTTATGTGTGGGGGGGGGGGTGAAACATGTTTTTTTGTCTCTTCCTTCAGGGGAATGTGACTTTTTCTTGTCGTATCTCCCTTCTCTGCCTCCGTCTGCGCTGAGGCCTAATGGCGGAGCTGGCGGTCTCCAACTGCGACCGACCTCGAGGCTCCGGAGGCAGAGCCAGCCAGGACTAGGCTGGCCTACTTCAGGGCTGAGCGGTGGCGCCCCGACTCGGAGCTGAGGCGGCGGGACTCGGAGCTGAAGCAGCGGCGGCCCGACTCGCAGAGGCGGCGTTCCAGCTTTCGGCAGTGGCCCGACTCGGAGCTGAGGCGGTGGTGGCCCGACTCGCTGAGGCGGCGTTCCAGCTTTCGTCAGCGGCCGGACTCAGAGCTGAGGCGGTGGCGGCCCGACTCGGAGTGGAGGCGGCGTTCCGGCTTTCGGCAGCGGCCCGAATCGGAGCTGAGGCGGCGGCGACATCACTTCGGAGGTCTGCTGGACTGGAGGGCGTCATCTTTGGCCTGGATCACCTCAGCGCAGAGGGAGAACAGGGAGGGAAGAGACAGACTCTAAGATTTTTGACTCCATTACAGTGAGGAGGTGCTTGGTGAACTCACTGTGGTGGATGTTAATTTGTGTTTATTGTATGTTTTGTTATTTATTATTATTGTGTATGACGGCGCCCACTCTTAGCGGGAGTGGGCGCCGTCTGTGTATGGCTGCCTGCCCGCAGTCCGTCTCTACTCCTTTTTAATTTAATTTTATTTTATTTTAAGTCCTGTTAAAAAATGTTAGTGGAGGTCTTCTATGTGGGGGGGTGAGGGTGGGGAAGGGGGAAACTTTATTTCTTAGTCCCCTACCTGGTCGGAGAGGCAGCATTCCTCCAAGCTGCTTCTTCACCCCGTCCTCGCGGCCTACCATCGAGAATGGAGCGGCGTTTCCTGTCGGGACCGGCCGGGACTACAGCTTCGGCGGCGGTGGTGCAGCGCTGGGATACTAACAGGGAGCGGGCGATGCCTTACCGGGTCGCCGTGCGGTAAGCTCTGGAACGCTGTGGCTGTCGATCCCAACATCGCGGAGCTGGGGCTGTGGGCGTCCGGCCGCGGGCGGCGCTGGATTTGGAGCGCCGCAGAGCCAGGTTTCGAGTTCGCCGGGGTCGGAGCTACAACCGGCGCGGCCTGAGGACTACGAGTGCCCCGGTCCCCAGGGAAGAGGCAGCCGCTCCAGACTTCTCCAAGCCGCTGAGGAATGTTTCACCCGACGCCGAAGTTCCATCTTCACGGCAAGAGGGCCCTGAAAATCATCGGACTGGCTGCAAGGCCACAAATGGGCCCTGACCTCGGGTGTTTCACAGAGGAAGAGGACTTAACTTTCTGGTGCCTTTCCCCATAGTGGAAAGTTTTGATTCTGCTGTGGGGGGACGTTTGTGTTGAACTCTAAAATGTGTTGTGTCCATTTTATTCATTTTTTTTTAACCTTTTTCTATGGTTTGTAATGGAACTTATTATTTAATTTATGTAAAGCACTTTGCTGTTATGTTGTCTGTTTATGATGTCTTGTTTATTCTTCTGTACAGCACTTTGGTCAACATTGGTTGTTTTAAAGTGCTTAACAAATAAAGTTGGATTGGATTGGATTGGACTGCAGGCAACGAAATTTCGTTCAGACCGAATCTAATCTAATCTAATTCAAGCAGGGTACAAGGCCACCAAATTCAAGTGCAGTTTCGTACCATTTCTAGCAAGGTACAAGGCCACTAAAGACAGTGAGTCATGACCTCTCCCTCCTCCATCTTGCAGAGAATGAGCCACGCCCACACTTCTGGTTTTTATAGTCCCTCCTCCCCTCCCACCAGAAGGGGCGTGGCCTTCATGGCGTGATTGACAGGAGAGAGAATCTCAACATTTTATAACACTAATAACTCTTTTATTTTTCATCGATGGGAAAAATCCCCGGCACCTGATGAACGGAGGGAGACTGAGTAAGATGGCCAAAAATCACAGTCGAATGTGGTAGCATTTTTTCTAAAATCAATATAAAGCGCAAACAGGAAGTGGTCAAGATTAGACTTTTAATTATATAGAAGGCAAGGCAACTTTAATTAGGCAAGGCAACTTTAATTAGGCAACACAGCTGTAGCATTTCCAAACTAAAGGCAACACAGCTTTAGCATTTCCAAACCAAAGGCAACACAGCTTTAGCATTTCCAAACCAAAGGCAACACAGCTTTAGCATTTCCAAACTATATTTTCAAACCACATTAAGGACACTGACAGGTCAGTAAAACCACTCACAGTTTAGTGGACATGTGTTCAGTGTTATTCACAGCTCAGACTGAGAGACGTGACCCTCTCGCTCCCCCATCTTGCAGGGACTGACTGAGGCGCTCAACACTTTCGGTTTTATAGTCCCTCTGGAGGGGGCGTGGCCTTCAGGAGAGAAAATCTCAACCTTATTTAAACACTAATAACTCTTTTATTTTTCATCGATGAGAAAAATCATCTTGTCCTGCGCAGCGGAGGGGGACTCTGAGTAAGATGGCCAAAAATCACAGCCATAAGCGGCAGCGTTTTTTCTAAAATCAATATACAGAATAACAGGAAGTGGTCAAGATCAGACATTCAGTAATATGTAGATTGTGTGTTCTTTTTTGATTGTACCGCTGCTGGCAAGTTCATTTCACTGCACTTTATTGTGTATGTGATGTATAAATCTGACTGACTGACTGACTAATTTCATACCCCTAGTTTCCCTTCCCACTGACTCTCAGTCTGAAGTAAAGGTTCGACCCGAAATGTTCTCTATTTATTTGCTCCAGAGAAACTGCCTGTCCCATTGAGCTACTCCAGCATTTTGCGTCTATCTTCAGAAGTACTTTAACTCCTCCTCCCATTCCCACACTGACCTTTATGCCCTGGATCTCCTCCATGGTCAGATTGAGGCCCAGTGCAAATTGGAGGAACAACATCTCATATTTCTCTTGGGCCGCTTACACCCCAGCAGTATGAACATTGACTTCTCCAACTTCAAGTAGCCCTTCCTTTCCCTCTCTGTCCATCCCCTCCCCTTTACTAGTTCTCCAACTAGTCTTACTGTCTCCGACTACATTTATCTCTGTTTGCTTTGTTGTTACCTTCTCCCATCTATTCTACATTTTCCTTGATCTCCATTCCCTATGTCCTGTTTTCACACCTTACACTTCCTTATCAATGTACCCCCCACTACCCTGACATCAGTCTAAAGAAGGGTCTTGACCCAAAACATCACTAATTCCTTCTCTCAGAGATGCTGCCTGACCTGCTGAGTTACTCCAGCATTTTGTGTCTATCTTCAGAAATACTTCGTCAGCTCTGAATTTATTTGGAATGTCCTAAAAAGATGAAGATGGTATTTGCCAATCCAACCTAGTATTCCTTTCAGAGAGAATGGAGAAGAAGAAGGAGTTGCCCACTTTGTAGGTGAACAGGCAGCAACATTGGAGTACGTAAAGTCAGGAATGCAAGAATGCAGGAATTGTCGTGTAGATTTATGTAGGGAACAAGTAATGGGTTGATGGATCCACTGGACCAGTGGCAATACAGGATACAGCAGCAGAATACAGGATATGGGCGGCACAGTGGCACAGCGGTAGAGTTGCCGACTTAAGGGCCTGCCCCATTTGGACGACCTAATCCGCGAGTTCTGCCGAGTTTGCTCTCGACTCATACTCGCAGCATGGTCGTCACGAGGTCGTAGGAGGTCTTCGTAACTCTCCTTCATGCTCGAGAGTGGTCTCCTCGTACTCGAGGTCTCAGCTAATTTGCGGCGTTTTTTCAATATGTTATAAAATGCCCGAGAGTAAAAAAAGTCGCCATGGAAAAAACTCAATACTTTTTTTACGCGTAGGTTTAGATGTAGTAGGTGGTAGTAGGTCGGCATGTTAGTCGTAGGTAATCGAGGGTAGTGGAAGGTAGTCGTAGATAATCTTCATCATAGTCGAAGGGAGGTCGAAGGAGATTGAAGGAGGTCGTCTTCACCCTCCAATATTCGGTGTCCAATTTTCCCGAAGTTAGTCGTAGCTAATCGTAGCTAGTTGAAGCTGGTCTTCAACATAGTCGAAGGAGGTCGAAGGAGGTCTTCAACGTAGTCGAAGGAGGTCTTCAACATGGCATTTTCTCAAACTCTCCTAAACTCCTCTAAACTCACCAAATAGGTCGCCCAAGTGGGACAGCCCCTTCACCACGCTTGCATTGCCAGTGACCTGGATTTGATCCCGACTATGGGTGCCGTCTGTTTACAGTTTGTACATTCTCCCCGTGACCACGTGGGTTTTCTCCGAGTTCTTTGGTTTCCTCCCACACTCCAAAGACATACAGGTGTGTAGGTTAATTGACCTGATATAAGTGTAAATTGTCCCCAGTTTGTGTAGGATAGTATTAATGTGCGGGGATCAATGGTGGGCCGGAACTGGTGGGCCGAAGGGCCTGTTTCCGCACTGTTTCTTTAAACTAAACTAAAACTAAGCAGATATTTAGAGACCTGGATGAATTAAGCGGGTCATGCAGCATCTCTCGAGGAGATCGGAGGAGAGTTTCCATACCTGATCAGCTGAGTTGGGAACAGGGAAAGTAATGTTTCAAGAACAAATATGACCCTGTATTGTTTTGGGCCGGTCTTCTTTGGTTTGACCCTAAAACATTTGTCCTCTTTTAGGTATTTCTAGTTCTATACAAACTTAACTCCCTTTCCCTTCCCTGCTCGAGGCTTTTGAAGGTGACCGTTGCAGTGAAAAGTAGTTGGCAAAAAAAATTATCAGGTGAAGTTTAGAGTTAAAAGATACAGCACGGAAGCAGGCACTTCCGCCTACTGTCCGCGCAGACCAGTGATCCCCGTACACTAGTACCATCCTACACACTAGGGACAATTTACAATGGATCTACAAACCTGTATGACTTTGGAAACCGGAGCACCCAATGTGGTCATGGGGAGAACATACAAACTCTGTAGAGATGGCACCTGTAGTCTGGATCGAAACTGGGTCTATAAAGCTGCACCCCTGTGCCACCCCAATATAAAGGCAGCGCCTGAACAGGGACTTGAACCCTGGACCCTCAGATTAAAAGTCTGATGCTCTACCGACTGAGCTACCCAGGCTGTTGTCATTAATGACGTGTAATTAGCACTCAGTAGTAAGTGCAGGACGATTTAACATGGCAGTCAGTCTGGTGCCTCGTCGACTGTATTTCTTCCTTCTTCACCTGGAATGACATTTCAGCTTTACCCAGAGCATGGATCCAATGATTTTCCTTTGAAGTTTGCTTTCGTTGGCAAATTAGTCATCTGTTCTTGAATTTCTGCCCAGGTTCCCCATGCTTTATGCTTTATTATAGCAGTGCCATGCCATAGGCATGATGAGCCCCCATCACCTAAATTTTGTGCTGGACTTTGTTAAGATCCAAGAAATCGTGCATGGAACATATTCTTTCCAAAAATTCATCCAAAATAAGCACAGCCAGCCCTCTGAGGGCATTATATAAAAAACCTGATACTAAAGGATCTAAAAGTGGGAATGTAGAATAAAAGGTAACCACTTACACCATTCCCAGTTCTCTCCCGGCAGCCTAACAAAGTATTTTCCCTCATTTGTCCATTCAATGCAAGAATAAAGACTGTTTAATTGTCATATGTACCAAAAACGGGACAATAAAATTCTAAAAGCCCTGTCCCACTGTACGAGTTCATTCAAGAGCTCTCCCGAGTTTTAAAAAAAATCAAACTCGTGGTAAGCACGTAGAATGAACGTAGCGGGTACGTCGGAGCTCGGGGACGTCTGTTAACGGCTCGTAACGCTAACGGCAGGAACTCGGGAAATGCGGTAAGCTCGGGAAGACTCGTGAAGATTTTTCAAGATGTTGAAAAATGTCCACGAGAGTCCCGAGTACCTACGAGCGGCCATTACAGTAAATCTTCGAGTTCGAATCAGGGCAAACTCGGGAGAACTCTTGAATGAACTCATATAGTGGGACAGGGCTTTTACTTGTAGCAGCATAACAGGTCTGTTAACACAGTACGTATCGATAACACAATAAACTAGAGAGTTCAATATATATATAAAGCAATATTAGTGCAAAAGCTTGAAGTCCCCTATGCAGTTTCCGGCTTGTAGTTTAGTTGGTGTTCACAATCATAATCACAATCACAATAATACTTTATTAGCCAAGTATGTTTTGCAATATATGAGGAATTTCATTTGCCAAGACAGTCATACAAATAAAAAGCAACAGAACACACAGAACACACTTTAACATGAACATCCACTACAGTGACTCCTCCACATTCCTCACTGTGATGGAAGGCAAAAAAAAATGTTCAATCTCTTCCCTTCTTTGCTCTCCCGCGGTCGGGGGCCTCGAGCCCTCCATTGACAGGATGATCTTGACTCCCATAGCCGGCGGCGTTTGGGCCCTCCGCGTCGAGGTGATCAGCTCCTGCATCGGCGGGATGTCACCTCCCCTGCACCGGCGATCGGACCCTGCATCGGGGCTGGTCGAGCCTCTGCGTTCATTGGCGCTCCCGACAAGCCTCTCCCGAGACTGCGAGCCCTTGATGGTAAGTCCGCGGACCATGGTTGGAGAGATCCCAGGCAAGGGATTGACTCCGATGATAAGTCCACGCCCAGCGGTGGCGCTCAAGGTCAGTCCGAGGAGGCCTCTAGCTCCATCGATGTTAGATCGGAGATATGATCCATAAAGTAATTGCATCTCCGGCAAGGTGAGAAACTGAAAAAAAAGTTTCCCCCAACCCCCTCCCCCCCACATAAAACAAACAGGAGAACATTTACATAAACTTTTAACACACACTAAAGATTAAAAAAAAGACAAAAAAAAACAGACAGACTGCCAATCGTTCGGCGCCCCCTGGTGGTTATTGTACCTTTGTAGTGTTTGTAGTGCCTTCCTGAAGACACGTTAATGTTGCATCCACTAGTCCTTCTTGCAAAGAATTACAGATCAGTGCTAGTCTCTGCTTGATTAACAAAAATGTCATCTCAACTTTCCAAGGACAACATCTGCTGTTCTGCCATTCTCGGCTTGCAGGTAAAATCTCTCGCCCTGAAACCATTCCCAGTAAACCTTGTGAAGGAAGGAAATGCAGATGCTGGTTTAAAGTGAAGATAGACACATATTACACTTGGGAAGCTTATAACCCAGCTGTATGACTATTGATTTCACTAACTTCAGGTAACCCCTTGCATCCACTCTCTCTCCATCCCACCCTCACCCAAGTCGTTGTGCCAGCTTCAAAGTCGTCCTGTTGAGTCTCATTGTCTGTAACTCATTTTCACCTAACACACAGCTACCAATGGCCTGTTTACTTTATCATCGTTATTTTTTTGTATATCTTTCATTCATTTGTTCTACATCTCTCCACATCACCGTCTATATCTCTTGTTTCCCTTTCCCCTGACTCTCAGTCTGAAGAAGGGTCCCAACATGAAATGTCACCTATTCTTTTTCTGCAGAGAGCCTGGGTAGCTCAATTGGTAGAGCATCAGACTTTCAATCTGAGGGTCCAGGGTTCAAGTCCCTGTTCGGGCGCTGCCTTTATATTGCAAGTTGACTCCCCAATCATCACATATATCCATTCATTCACACAAAAACATTAAATATAGATGTTGGAATAGCATGTTGTCCCATTTACAGGAAGGATTTTGAGGCTTTGGAGAGAGCGCAGAAGCCGTTTACCAGAATGCTGCCTAGATTAGAGGGTATTTATTATAAAAAGAGATTCGACCAATTGAATAATTTATTCTGGAATGTCAGAGGTTGAGGGGAGACTTGACAGAAGTATATAAAATTATGACAGGCATAGAGAGGGTAGAGAGTCAGAACCTTTTTCCCAGGATGTAGTGTAAGGGTAAAACTGAAGGGTTATAGTTATTAGCTAAGTTAGCAGCCCTACATTCCATAGCCTCTCGAAAACAAGTTTCCATACACATTATCTCCTCGCACGTGGTGGTCATTGCCTGGGGACGCAGTCTCCAGGGCCATGCTATGGGAAAGCGGAAACACTGGCAAACACAACACAACAGCAATAGTTGGGTAGACCCCCCCCCCCCCCCCCCCCCCCACCCCCCCCCCCACCCCCCACCCCCCACCCCGCCGCTAGTTGCGTAGAAACGTTGCAGACAAGGGGGGCTTATGATTGGCTCATGGAGGGGACAGTGCTCTGATATGAAATGCCATAAATAATGGTGTTGGGCGCCCTTTTAGTGAGAGAACATCAGCCTTGGACCGGCTCGCCAACGGCGCCAGGCGATCAAGAACGAAACAGCCTGTGGCGTGCTCTGATGCGCCTGTGTATGGGTGTATGTGAGTGTGTGTAGAAACATCCTATGGCGTGCTCTGCTGTGCACTCGGGGTTTGCCAGTGCGTTCGGGGATATTCGGGGATTCGTAAGTGTATGTGCCTTATTTAGCAGTGTAATAAATTACTGAGTGAATCAAAACTGTTATCTGACTGGTGATCTTGAACACAACATTTGGCGTAGTCGGCAGGATTCAGATAACACACATTAAGTTGTAATGGCAATTTCAAGCTTTTCCAATGTCCAACTTTCCATTGACATTACTCCACGGGTTGGTGGGAGTGATCGTACGCAGACAAACAAAAACGGATCTTCCCGTCGTTATTTCCAGCTTAATTAGTTCTTTATTGAAGTAGTTGTACAAACAAAAAAAATGAGCATACCAGATCCTCATTATTCTTATACAAATTGTAGTTTTCCGTTCTTACTATACTGGTAAGAACTGTTTTCTCTCCAAATCCTGTGGCTGGTCTGATCTGGTCAGTCCCTCTTCCTCGATCATATATGTCACGCCCTTCTACATATCAAAAGCCCACCCTCAAACGTTCAAAATAACACTGCTAGAAATATCTAGATAAAACAATATAAGATGCTAACAGAAACCAGCTTAAGCATGAATGGCTCCTACATACCGGCCCCTAATTGTTCTACGTAAATAACGAAACAATTACCAATAGAAATTAAAAGGTGCTATAAAAGCTTAACACATTATCAAACACAAAAGATATACACTATGTGTTAGCATTCGAACTTCTTTAGTGATTCTTCAATCTTCTTCTTTGGCTTCTTGTTTGGCTTCATGTTTGGCTTCTTGGATTAGACATATCTTAGTTATAGGTCCTACCAAGATATTGTTCTTAGTCTGAAGTCGTACTGTACGCACAAGATCTTGGGCATCATGTATGATCTCCAATATTCTGCTCATTAGCCAGGAGCTTCGTGATGCAGCTGAATCAACCACCAAAACGATGTCACCTGGAATAAAGCTTCTTCTTACCCTCGACCATCGTTGTCGTTCTTGGATTAAAGGCAAGTATTCTTGTGTCCACCGTTTCCAAAAAAAGGTCTGCCATATATTGTACCTGTCTCCATCTGCGTTTAATGTACAAGTCTTCCTTCACAAAAAGTCCAGGTGGAAATATTGGCTTGGTCTTCAACAGAAGAGATGGTTTGGTGTGAGTGCTTCCAGGTCCCCTGGATCATCAGAATTCTTGGTAATGGGTCGATCATTTAAAATTGCTTCAACTTCACAAAATTCACTTTGCAATCCTTCATCGTCCAGCACTTGTTGTTTAAGAACAGAGCGCAGCATATTTCGAACCATGCAAATCAATCGTTCCCAAACACCGACGTGATGGGATCCTGCTGGGGATTAAAGTTCCACCTTATCCCTCGCTAAAGCATGGCATTCTGGATCTTGTTCTGATTCAAGCCATTAAGTGCTTCTCTCAAATCTCTTTCCGCCCCGATAATATTTGTGCCATTGTCTGATCTTAAAGATGAAACTTGACCTCGTCGACAGAGGAATCTTCATAAGGCATGAGCGCAGGAGTCTGTGTCAAGTGTAGATGCAACTTCAAGATGTACTGCCTTGCTCGCCATGCAAGTGTAGATTACACCATACCTTTTAACTAGACCGTCCTCTCTTAACCTCTATAGGACCGAAGTAGTCTACTCCTGCATCTGCAAATGAGGCTTATCAGGTAGAATCCTCTCCAGAGGCAAGTCTGCCATTTTCTGTTGTCCAACAGTTCCCCGCTGTTGTCTACACACAACACACTCATTTATGACCTCTTTTGCAGCGGAGTTAGATTTGATAATCCAGTATCTTTTATGAAGACAAGACAGCATATGATTTCTTCCTCCATGTCCGAGCTATTCATGGATATGTCATAACAGTAGTGTTGATATGTGAAGGTCCTTCAAGAGAATAATAGGATGTTTGGCCTCGTCAGGCATTGCTGGTCTATTCAGGTGACCACCTACTCTTAGAAGTCCATTCTCCAGCGCTGGATCTAGCTTGTACAAATGACTGCTTCTTTTGAATCCATGTTTACCAGTTGCTAATGTTGATAGTTCTTCTTTGAATCTTTGTCTTTGACAGAAAGAGGTAACCTCGTTTTCTGCTTTGAGAAGATCTTCAGGACATGTACACTGCCCGCGGAGTGATGCTTTAAAGACTTGCATCTCTCTATTAACCTTTTCCTTTAGTTTGCCAGGATCTTTTTTCAAAGATACCTCTTGCAATCTCCTTTCTTTTTCGAGTAAACAACAAGAACACTGTCCTTACTTTAAGAAGCCAAGCTACCACAGCCTTCAGCTTCCTCCATGATGAGAAATAGGTAATTAAATAATTTGTTGAGTCCAATGGATCCTTGACAATGATGCTCACTGTGATGTCTTGCTTGATTCCCGGATCATTAGCAGAGATTGTAGATTCCAGGTTCTTTGGCCACTCTCTGTGGCTTACAGAGAAACTCTGGTCCCTTGATCCATGTCTTACTGCTTAAGAAGCGTCTGCTGTTAGTTCTTTAGAGGCTTCATCTGCAGGATTTTCCTTTGTGCCAACATATCTCCACTGCAATACATCAGTAGCATCCCTTAAAAAGGAGATGTTTGCTACAAATGTTTGAAAGTGTTGGTTTTGTTGTTGATGTACTTAAGCACCGTTGTGCTATCAGTCCAATAGATGGATTGCTCCAGTAGAAGCTATAATTCCTTTAGCAGCATTATGTCAACTCTGACAGCTGTATCTCCATTCTGGGAATCATCATTTGTTTCAATAGTACCACTCTGGCTTTTCCCATTATGAATGCAACATGCACTTCTTTGTTATCATCTTCCAGTCTTAGATATGAAACATTACCGTAGCCACTTTCGCTTGCGTCTGAAAAGTGGTGCATCTGTGCCAATCTAATTTGACCAAAGTTTGCGGGCTTCATGGACAGGTCCACTTTAAATTCCAACATCTTGTTGAGATCTGCTAACCATCCTGTCCATCGCTGAGAGAAGGTTTGCATTATGCTCTCATCCCGTCCAAGTTTTTTTCTTGCAGAGCTCCTGCGTAATCAGCTTGGCTGGCAGTCAATGATGCTGGAAATCCCAAAGGGTCGTATATAGAGTCAACCATGAACAAGATGCCTCGTCTTGTGTATGGTTCTTCCTGTACCACAATCCTGAACTTGAACACATCTGCTTCAATGCACCAGTGCAATCCCAGTGCTGTTTCCATAGGCAGACTGTCTTTGTCCAAGTCCAACTCCCTGGTCTCCTTGGCTCTGTTTACTTGTGGAATAGATGCCAATACAGCACAGCTGTTGCTGATCAACTTTGACAGCATGAATCCTGCCATTTGGCAGAGGGAAGTCAGGTGTGTTGCCATTTGAATTGCTTCCTGTTCTGAAGGCATGGACTTTAAACAATCATCTACATAGAAGTTGTTCTTTACTGCAATGAGCTTTGTTGTCTTCACCAGTCTTCCTTAATGTAGAGTATGCATAACTTGATGATGACAGCATGAATCCTCTGGCTGCTACAAATGTGAGAAGTGCATCCAGGTAGAGATCCTGAAGGACCGTGTTGGGGAACTGGAGAAGCAAGTGGATGACCTCAGGTTCATCCGAAAAACGGAGTCGTTCCTCGACAAGTCCTACAGTAAGATTTTTACACCTAAGGTACTGGAAGAGAGAAGGTGGGAGACGGTGAGAAAGGGAGGGAAACATGGAATGCAAAGGTCCCCGGGTGTTGTACCGCTTGTGAACAGGTTCACCCACTTAGAAGCTGTCGGGACAGAAGACATTATTACACTGAGTGGCAGACTGGCTTGCGAAGCAAAAAGGACTGTTGAACCAAAACCAAAGAGGCCAACGTCAGGCAACGCCATTGTAGTTGGAGACTCCATTGTGAGAGGTACGGACAGGGGTTTCTGCGGCAACAGACGGGATGCGAGGATGGTGTGCTGCCTTCCTGGTGCCAGGATCCAGGATGTCATGGACAGAGTGCAGAAAATTCTCAAGGGCGAAGGTGAACATCCGGAAGTGGTAGTGCATGTCGGCACAAATGATGTCGGAAAGAAGGGGATGAATATTCTGCAGCGTGACTTTAGAGAGCTCGGAAAAATGCTGAAAAGCAGGACCTCCTGGGTTTTTATCTCCGGTTTTCTTCCAGTTCCTCATGCTGGCGAGAGCAGGAACAGGGAGATACGGGACCTGAATGTGTGGCTGAGGAACTCAGATTCAGATTCAGATTCAGATTCAACTTTAATTGTCATTGTCAGTGTACAGTACAAAGACAACGAAATGCAGTTAGTATCTCCCTGGTAGAGCAACATAGAATATGATTTCAATAAATAAATCTTTTTACATGTATACAGACATAGTGTTTTTCCTGTGGGAGGAGTGTCCGGGGGGTGTGGTGTGGGGGGGGGGGGGGGGGGTGATTGGCTGTCACCGAGGTACATTGTTGAGTAGAGTGACAGCCGCAGGGAAGAAGCTGTTCCTGGACCTGCTGGTGCACGGGGCAGGGATTTAGATTCTTAGATCACTGGGATCTGTTTTGGAGTAAGGGGGAACTGTACAAAAGGGACAGATTGCATCTTAACAGGTGGGGGACCAGCATTCTGGCAGGTTTGCCACTGCTACACGGGTGGTTTTAAACTGAATAAAGGGGGTGGGGTGTCAAATGGGATAGTCGAGGATGGTGTTAAAGGGAAAGAGAGTAAAGGGATAGTTAATGACCCCGGAATTAATGGGAAAGAAAGCTCACAAAGGGATAGGAGAGTATGGCTAAGTGTAATAGGGATCGATGTGAAAGGTGAGATGCGTAAGGAATTAAAAGTATTGTATATGAATGCGAGAAGTATAAGGAGTAAAGTAGATGAGCTTGAGGCTCAGTTAGAGGTTGGTAAATATGACATTGTGGGGATTACTGAGACGTGGCTGCAGGAGGATCGCGCCTGGGAACTTAATATTCAGGGTTATACACCCTATAGAAAGGACAGGCAGGTGGGCAGAGGAGGGGGGTAGCTCTCCTGGTGAGGGATGGAATTCAATCCCTTGTGAGGGAAGATATAGGGACTGATGAGGTAGAGTCACTGTGCATTGAGTTGAGGAATTGTAAAGGCAAGAAGACACTAATTGGTGTTATTTACAGACCCCCAAATAGTAGCCGGGATGTAGGGTGTAAGTTGCAGCAGGAGTTAAAACTGGCATGTAACAAAGGTAATGCCACTGTGGTGATGGGGGATTTCAATATGCAGGTAGACTGGGTAAATCAGGTTGGTTCAGGACCCCAAGAAAGGGAGTTTGTAGAATGCCTCCAAGATGGATTCTTAGAGCAGCTTGTAATGGAGCCGACCAGAGAAAAGGCAATTCTGGATTTAGTGTTGTCCAATGAACCTGATATGTTAAGAGAATTCGAGGTAAAGGAACCGCTTGGAGGTAGTGATCATAATATGATTAGTTTTAATCTGCAATTTGAGAAGGAGAAGGTTAAATTGGAAGTGGCAGTGATGCAGTTGAACAAAGGGGACTATGAAGGCATGAGAGGGGAGCTGGCCAAAGTAGGCTGGAAAGGGATCCTAGCAGGAATGGTGGTGGAACAGCAATGGCAGGAATTTCTGGGCATAATCTGGAAGACACAGGATCATTTCATTCCAAAAAGGAAGAAAGATTCTAAGGGGAGTAGGAGGCAACCGTGGCTGACAAGAGAAGTTAGGGATAGAATAAAACTAAAAGAAAAGATGTATAACACAGCAAAGAGTAGCCGGAAGCCAGAGGATTGGGAAACTTTCATAGGACACCAGAAGGAAACAAAACGGGCAATATGGGCTGAAAAGATGAAGTATGAAGGAAAGCTGGCCAGGAATATAAAGAAGGACAGTAAAAGCTTATTTAGATATGTTAAGGGAAAAAGAGTAGCAAAGTCAAATGTGGGTCCCTTGAAAGCAGACACGGGTGAAATTATTCTGGGCAACAAGGAAATGGCAGAAAAGTTGAATAGGTACTTCGGATCTGTCTTCACTAAGGAAGACACAAACAATCTCCCAGATGTACTGGAGGACAGAGGATCTAAGGGGGTAGAGGAACTGAAATAAATTTTCATTAGGCGAGAAATAGTATTGGGTAGGCTAATGGGACTGAAGGATGATAAATCCCCTGGGCCTGATGGTCTGCATCCCAGGGTCCTCAGGGAGGTGGCTCTAGAAATAGTGGACGCATTGGCGATCATTTTCCAATGTTCTATAGATTCAGGATCAGTCCCTGTGGATTGGAGGATAGCTAATGTTATCCCACTTTTCAAGAAAGGAGCGAGAGAGAAAACGGGGAATTACAGACCAGTTAGCCTGATTTCGATGGTGGGAAAGATGCTGGAGTCAATTATTAAAGAGGTAATAATGGGGCATTTGGATAGCAATAAAAGTATTGGTCCAAGTCAACATGGATTTATGAAAGGGAAATCATGCTTGACTAATCTTCTGGAATTTTTTGAGGATGTGACAAGTAAAATGGATGAAGGGGTGCCAGTTGATGTAGTGTATCTAGACTTTCAGAAAGCCTTTGATAAGGTCCTGCACGGGAGACTGGTGACTAAAATTAGAGCACATGGTATTGGGGGTAAGGTGTTGACATGGATAGAAAATTGGTTGGCAGCAAAGAGTAGGAGTGAACGGGTCATTTTCAGAATGGCAGGCAGTGGCGAGTGGAGTGCCGCAAGGCTCGGTGTTGGGGCCGCAACTGTTTACCATATATATTAATGATTTGGAAGAGGGAATTAGGAGCAACACTAGCAAGTTTGCGGATGACACAAAGCTGGGTGGCAGTGTGAACTGTGAAGAGGATGTTAGGAGGTTGCAGTGTGACCTGGACAGGTTGAGTGAGTGGGCAGATGTGTGGCAGATGCAGTATAATTTAGATAAATGTGAGGTTATCCACTTTGGCGGCAAAAACAAGGGGGCAGATTATTATCTCAATGGGGTTAGGTTAGGTAAGGGGGAGGTGCAGTGAGACCTGGGCGTCCTTGTACACCGGTCACTGAATGTTGGCTTACAGGTACAGCAGGTAGTGAAGAAAGCTAATGGAATGTTGGCCTTCATAACAAGAGGATATCAGTATAGGAGTAAAGAGGTTCTTTCTGCCGATGTATATGCCTCTGGTGAGACCACATCTGGAGTATTGTGTACAGTTTTGGTCTCCTAATTTGAGGAAGGACATCCTTGTGATTGAGGCAGTGCAGCGTAGGTTCACGAGATTGATCCCTGGGATGGCGGGACTGTCATATGAGGAAAGATTGAAAAGACTAGGCTTGTATTCACTGGAGTTTAGAAGGATGAGGGGGTTCTTATAAAATATAAAATTATAAAAGGACTGGACAAGCTAGATGCAGGAAAAATGTTCCCAAGGTACACAAAAATGCTGGAGAAACTCAGCGGGCGCAGCAGCATCTATGGAGCAAAGGAAATAGGCGACGTTTTGGGGCCGAAACCCTTCTTCAGATTGATAGGGGGTGGGGGGGGGGGGGGAAGAAGGAAGGAAAAAGGGAGGAGGAGGAGCCCGAGGGCGGAGGGATGGGAGGAGACAGCTCAAGGGTTAAGGAAGGGGAGGAGACAGCAAGGACTAGCAAAACTGGGAGAATTCAACGTTCATGCCATCGGGACGCAAGCAACCCAGGCGGAATATGAGGTGCTGTTCCTCCAATTTCCGGTGTTGCTCACTCTGGCAATGGAGGAGACCCAGGACAGAGAGGTCGGATTGGGAATGGGAGGGGGAGTTGAAGTGCTGAGCCACCAGGAGTTCAGGTAGGTTATTGCCGACTGAGCGGAGGTGTTCAGCGAAACGATCGCCCAACCTCCGCTTAGTCTCCCCGATGTAAATCAGCTGACATCTAGAGCAGCGGATACAGTAGATGAGGTTGGAGGAGATGCAGATGAACCTTTGTCGCACCTGGAACGACTGCTTGGGTCCTTGAATGGAGTCGAGGGGGGAGGTAAAGTGACAGGTGTTGCATTTCTTGCGGTTGCAACGGAAAGTGCCAGGGGAGGGGGTGGTTCCCAATGTTGGGCGAGTCCAGAACTAGGGGCCACAGTCTTAGAATAAAGGGGAGGTCATTTAAGAATGAGGTGAGAAAAAACGTTTTCACCCAGAGAGTTGTGAATTTATGGAATTCCCTGAGGGCAGTGGAGGCCAAATCACTGGATGGATTTAAGAGAGAGTTAGATAGAGTTCTAGGGGCTAGTGGAGTCAAGGGATATGGGGAGAAGGCAGGCACGGGTTATTGATAGGGGATGATCCGCCATGATCACAATGAATGGCGGTGCTGGCTCGAAGGGCCAAATAGCCTCCTCCTGCACCTATTTTCTATGTTTTCTATGTTTCTATGACACTGCTCCACAAATAATAATAATAATAATACATTTTATTTATTGGGCGCCTTTCAGACATCTCAAGGACACCTTACATAGATTAACAGGAATATAAACATATAATCAGAAAATAAATAATAAAGACATCACAGAAACACAAATTAAAAACAGAATTCAGTCCAAAAACAAAAAAATCAAAAACTCAATGTGAAGAGAGAGCAGCGGCAGCTAAAGCGCGCCAGCGTCCACTCTCCCTTCACGGCAGCCATCTTGGACAAAGACTAACAGGATTACCTTACAGACAAAAAATCATTCCCCCACAATGGATACCACTGTGGGGGAAGGCACAATGTCCAGTCCCCACCCCAAGTTCACCCAAAGTCAGGCCTATTGAGGCCACCGCAATTGCCTTTACGGAGGCCCGATGTTCCTGGCCGTTCTCACCGGGTGGTCTTGCCCCGGCGTCGGGAGAGTCCTCTCAGAGGCTGGGCCACCTGGAACGGCCGCTTTCTAGCTGGAGACCGCGGCTTCCGAAGCCGACAAGGCCGCGCCGTTTGGAGCTCCCAGGCTGCCGATGTTGAAATCGGCGCCGCCCGCTGCGCTCCGCAGACCCGCAGCCCGGAGGTGTTGAACACGGCAGTCACAGCTCACCGGAACTCCAGCACGTCGATCCAGCGCGGCGACCCAGGCAAGGCATCGCCCGCTCCGCTCCACGATAGCGCTCCAGCGCTGTGCCACCACAGAGGCCGAGGTGCTGGGCGGTCCCCGCCAGGAAGCGGCGCTCCAAGCCGGCTGGTAGGCCACGAGGACGGGTCGACGGGGCAGCCCGGAGAAAGAGCTGCCTCACCGACCAGGTAGGGACCTAGAAGTAAAATTGACCCCTACCCCACACATTAAAAAGTCCATATCTCCAGACATCACTAAACAGGACTCATAAAAACAAAAAAAAAACGAGTTAAAACGGACGGCTGCTGGCTAGCAACCGTTCCTCAAGATAATAATAATAATAATAAATTTTATTTATGGGCGCCTTTCAAGAGTCTCAAGGACACCTTACAAAAATTGAGCATGTAGAGGAAAAACATGTAAGGGGAATGAAATAAATAGTAGAGACATGACTAGTACACAAAGTAAAGACAGAATTCAATACAAAACACAGTATGAGGCAATTAATGCACAGATGAAAAGGGACGGGGACGTGGGGCTAAGGATAGGCAGAGGTGAAGAGATGGGTCTTGAGGCAGGACTGGAAGATGGTGAGGGACACGGAATTGCGGATCAGTTGGGGGAGGGAGTTCCAGAGCCTGGGAGCTGCCCTGGAGAAGGCTCTGTCCCCAAAACTGCGGAGGTTGGACTTGTGGATGGAGAGGAGACCGGCTGATGTGGATCTGAGGGACCGTGAGGGTTTTAGGTGGAGAGGAGGTCAGTGAGATATGGGGGGGGCAGATGGTGGAGGGCTTTGTAGGTGAGGACCAGGATTTTGTAGGTGATCCGGTGGGAGATGGGAAGCCAGTGAAGTTTTTTGAGGACTGGAGTGATGTGATGCCAGGATTTGGTGTGGGTGATGAGTCGGGCGGCTGCGTTCTGGACCAGTTGGAGTCGGTTGATGTAGGTGGAGCTGATGCCAAGGAGAGGTGAGTTGCAATAGTTCAGTCGGGAGGAGATGAAGGCATGGATGAGTCTTTCAACAGCGGGCGGTGTGAGAGAGGGTCTGAGTTTGGCGATGTTGCGGAGATGAAAGAAGGAGGTTTTAATGACATGGCGGATGTGAGGCTCAAGGGAGAGGGTGGAATCAAATATCACGCCAAGGTTGCGGGCCTGGGGAGATGGGGAGACAGTGGTGCCGTCGATGGTGAGAGTGGGGTTATTGATTTTGCTGAGTGTGGAGCCTATGAGGAGGAATTCTGTCTTATCGCTGTTGAGTTTGAGGAAATTTTGTTGCATCCAGGTTTTTATAGCTGACAAACAGGATTTGACATGGGAGAGGGGGGGGGGGGGGGGGGGGGGGGGTGGTGGGGGGATTTGGTGCCAAGGTAAATCTGGGTGTCATCAGCGTAACAGTGGAAGTCCAGATTGAAGTGGCGGAGTATCTGACCAAGGGGGAGGATGTAGATAATGAAGAGGAGGGGGCCGAGTACGGAGCCTTGGGGAACGCCTTGAGTGACTGCGGCTGTAGCAGAGGTGTGGTTGTGGAGAGAGATGAAGTGGGATCTGTTGGAAAGGTAGGAACGGAGCCAGCTGAGTGCAGAGCCTTCAATGCCGAGGTCTTTGAGTCTGGTGAGCAGGATGTTATGGTTCACTGTATCGAAGGCTGCGCTCAGGTCAAGGAGAATGAGGATGTTGAGGGTACCAGTGTCAGCAGAGGTGAGGAGGTCGTTGAGGACTTTGAGGAGAGCAGTTTCTGTGCTATGGAGGGGGCGAAAGCCAGATTGGAGGGGTTCAAGTAGGTTATACGCAAGGAGGTGGGAATGAAGTTGCGACGCAACGATACGCTCCAGGGTTTTTGAAAGAAAGGGGAGGATTGAGATTGGGCGGTAGTTAATGAGAGAGGAGGGATCAAGACCAGGTTTCTTTAAGATTGGTGTAACGGCAGCAGTTTTGAAAGCGGAGGGGACAATTCCTTGGGACAATGAGGAGTTGAAGAGATTAGTGAGGTAGGGGCAGAGAACGGGGAGGCAGGACTTCAACAGGGGAGTGGGGAGAGGGTCGAGGGAGCAGGTAGTGGGTTTGGAAGAGCTGATGAGTTTGGAGATTTCAATAGGGGTGACCAGGTCAAACTGGGAGATGAAGCAGTGTGGAGGAGGGGTAAGGAGGTCAGTGGAGTTGTTGAAAGGAGGGGCCTTGGTAGGTGGTGGAGTAGATGCTGGGGAGTCGGGTACAGGGGATAAAGATTGATAGATGGTGCTGATTTTATCAGCGAAAAAGTGGAGGAATGAGTTGCAGAGATCCGGAGTAGAGGTAGGGAGAGTGTTGGCTCGAGGCTTGAGGAGGTTGCCCACTGTGGAGAAGAGGGTTCTGTGGTTTAGGCAGGGATCGGTGAATATGGGGGAGAGGTAGGCAGATTTTGCAGCAATGAGAGCATCTTTGTAGTCAGTGAGGTGGAGTTTGTAAGCTTCAAGGTGGACTGTGAGAGATGATTTCTTTATAAGTCGTTTGAGTTGGCGACCAGTCTGTTTCAGTTTACGAAGTGCAGGTGTGTACCAGGGTGAAGATGTGTTGAAAGTTACGGTTCTTGTTTTGAGGGGGGCCAGAGTGTTGAGGGAGGTAGACAAGGTGGAGTTAAGATGGTTTGTGAGATCATCAGGTGAGATGGGGGTTGAGTCCAGGGGGAGAGTGGTGGAGAGCAGGTCAGAGAGATGGTGGGAATCAATGGATTTTAGATTACGGAAGGTGATTTCTCGGAGGAAGCGGGGGCGAGGTGTCGGAGAAGGGATGGTGAACCATATAAGCTTATGATCAGAGAGGGGGAAGAGGCAAGGATGGAGGTCGAGTACCGGTTGATTTGTGGAGCAGACCAGGTCAAGGATGTGACCTTTGTCATGGGTGGGAAAGGTGACGTGCTGAGTGAGAGAGAAGTTGTCCAGTAAAAAGGCGAATTCAGATGCAAGCTTGCAGGTGGGGGAGTCCATGTGAATATTTAAGTCACCAAGTAGCAGCAGACGTGGGGAGAGGGATGAGGCAAGTGTGAGGAGTTCAGTGAAGTCAGATAGGAAGGAGGGGTTTGGTTTAGGTGGCCAGTAAATGAGGATGACTGTCATGGAGGAAAGATGGCTCCTCCTCCTCGTACAAAGACGTACCTTCATCCGGTATTCAACAAGACCTTGCTGTACATCACCCTCAGGCCACTACAGGAACCGCAGGTAGTCAATATGCTTTTCTGATACCTTGAGCTGATGAAACATTGCTTTGATATCAGCCATCAAAGCAACCGGTTCTTGTCTGAATCTGATGAGATCTCCAATGAATGAGTTGGTAATGTCTGGACCCTGCAGCAGTTGGCAGTTGTGATGCTCATTTGAAGACTGCCCCACAGTCAATGACCACCTTTGCTTGAGTGATGCACCCCATGGTGTGGGATGTACCAGAGCTCTCCATCACTTCGATTCAGCTGGCCCATTGGTACCATTTCAGCATAACATTATCAATCATTTCTGAGAGGAAAAATGTATATTCATCATGAATGTTTTATTCTTGCCAAACCTGTGCTTCAAGCTCTGGATGCGCAGCACAGCAATGGAACAGTTATGCCGGAAACTGATGCGTTCTTGTTTGAAAGGTAATTCTAGACAATAGTGTCCATCTATCATCTTCACTGAGTGATTCATGATATCCAAGAACTTTACCTCTTCTCTGGACATTTCTTCCCCATCCTTGCTGGTTCTTTCACTGAAGTCGTGATTTTATTGCTTGACCAGTGTCTCCTCTAAGTTTACGGTAGATATTCGATTGACAGCAGCAGCAGGGCAGCCATTTTCATCCCTGCTTTCGTTGTCTCTTATCAGGGGACAATAGATGACCCATCCGAGTAGGGGGCTCATGGCGAATGGTCCATTCCCTTGGCTGTTGACCAGTTCCCAAGGTTCCAATACCTTTGAAGCATTTGTTCCGATGAGTAGGTTGATGCCAGAGTGTATTTTAGGAATCTTGATATCTTTCATGTAAAGCCATTGCTTTGGCTCTTCCTGGCTGGGAATGTTTAGATGAGAAACAGGCATAGTCTTATTTGTGAACACATCAGATAGTTGTATAAAATAGTAAGATTAAACGAGAACTTACCAGTTTGAAGTTTGATCTTGATTTTATGAAGAGTTACGATGAGCGATTACGTGAAGAAGGGCCGTCCGTCTGCGTACGCGTCAATCTTCAAAGCAGCGGTGTTAAATCACAGATAACAAAGAAGACCTGAGAATAGTAAGATTGTGAAAAAACTAGAACTTCCATATGACCTTGATAATATGAGGGTGGGAGCGGTGGGCACGTAATCGCTCATCGTAACTCCTCATAAAATCAAGATCAAACTTCAAACTGGTAAGTTCTCGTTTAATCTTACTATTTTACTTCGGAGTCACGTGAGTGACTACGTGAAGATTTCAAAGCTCTGTGATTTTACGCCGGTTACGAATCCAGGCGTCACTCACTGAATGGATTGACCATGGATGAGAGTATTATTAAAGCATTCAGACATAACGTAGTTAGTAACGACACTGATGCTTTAAAATAAAGAAAAATAAATGTTTTATTAGCTTCCCCTCCAAACCTGTGGGAAAACTAGGTAACAGAACTTAAGATGGCACGAGCAAATACCCCTGGTCCGATTACGGGTTTGTTATAAAACCGCTGGAACGTTCTTTCGTTCCCCCTTCCTGCAGCTGCTAGGATGTCATCAAGGGGCACTTCCATCATTCTTGCTGCCGACGTAGATGCAGCCCTGGTGGAGTGAGATTTAAAGATATGAGTATTTATTCCTGCTACCACCATTACCTCCTTTAACCATCTGGAGATAGTTTGTGTTGACACCTTTCGGTGTGGTTTCTTGTGGCTGATGAAGACCGATTGTTCTGAGCCTCTGAGGTTCTCCGTGACTCTCAGGTGGTGGTGTAAATGTGTTACCACACACAATCGTTGGTCCTCTGGACATGCCAGGAACTGGATTTTCATCCCTGGCATTCCTGGCCTGCTCTGTTTGATCAGGTCCTTAACAACGAATGTTATGTTATTCGTGTTGCTGGTCATGTAGTCCAGTCGTAGTTTTTGTAGTGTCTGGACTCTTTGGGCTGTTATTAGCGCCATCAGCATAACCACTTTCAATGTTAGTTTAGACAAAGATAAGGCCGTTGGCTGTCCCCACTGATGAAGTAAGGTCAGTACCATGCTCACATCCCATGTGTCCGAGTACCTAGGCCTTGGGGGTATCGAATTGTAAATTCCCTTCATGAATTTTATTACGAAGGGGTGCGTTCCTATCGGCCCGTGCCCTGCCTCCAGTGTCAGATAGGAGGATAGTGCACATCTGGCACTGTTGATTGCGCTATAACTTAATTTATAGTCATAGTACAGGGCTGATAGGAACTCCAAGACATCCGTTATCCGAACTGTGTTGTATGCTATATCGTTTGCATGGCAGAAAGTTTCCCACTTCTTAATATGAGTGGCATACTGTTTTTTGGTACTGTCCCTCCATGCCTTCGTGATGACATCCACAGTTCGTTCGGATAATCCAATGTCTTGAAATGGCCTCCACAGAATCTGCAAACCAACAAATCAATCCGGTCAGAAAGTGGATGGTTGCTCCCTGAAACTGGGTTAACTAGGAGATCTCTCCTCTTAGGTACAACCATTAATGGCTGGACTATGATCCCCAGTATTTTCGGGAACCAGGCTTGTGTAGGCCAATCTGGTACTACTAAAATGCCTGTGGCTTTGTCTTGCTTGATTTTAGTCAAGCATCGGTTTATGAGGCAGAATGGTGGGAATGCATAAATATACATTCCTCCCCAGTTTAGGGAAAAGGCATCCACTGACTCTGCTCCTGGGTCTGGCTCCCAGGACACATATCTGGGTAATTGATGGTTTAATCTAGATGCAAACAATCTGGAGTGCCAAATCGTATAGTTATTTCATTAAATACCGTATGATTCAACATCCATTCTATATTATCATTAAACATTCGTGACCTTGCATCTGCCACCGTGTTATATCTTCCTGGTAGATATACTGCCGTGACCCAAATATCCCTCTCGATGCACCAGTGCCAAATGAGGTTAGATAATCTGTCACAGGATACAGATTTTACACCACCCATGTGATTGATATATGCTACCGCAGTAGTGTTATCAATCTGAATTTGAACATGCACATGTTGCATGTTGTTACAGAGAGACTTGAGTCCATATTGTGCCCCCAACAATTCTAGGTAATTGATTCCATATAGTTGGAGTATAGTTGACTCTTGCTCATTCCATCTGCCTCCACAGCTCCTGACTGTGTTTGTGGCTCCCCATCCTAAACCGCTTGCGTCGGTTTGGAGAAACACTGATGGGCTCTCAAGTAAGATTTTTCTTGAGCTGAGTCTTATGTTTGCCATCCACCATTGTAGTTCAATAATGGCTTCAGCTGGTAACCGCATTGATTTGCCAAACTGACCTGCATGCAATTTCAATGCTCGTTCCTTTGCCCGCTGTAAATGCTGGTAATGCAAAGGTCCGTAGCGTACTGCAGGAAAGGCAGCTACCAATTTGCCAATAGCACTTGCTGTTTGTTTGATAGTTGGTTTGTGTTTTTCTATCAGATCATTGCAGGCTTTCCTCAAGTCTTTTTGTTTGCCTTTAGGCAAAGTCACCAACATGGTTACTGTATTAATAGTAAATCCTGGATAATCAATTACCTTGGTAGGAGTTAATTTTGATTTTACAGGATGGATTAGGAACCTAAGTTTTTCAAACAGGGTTTTGGTTGCCTTGACTGTTGCTTCCGCCAATTCTTTGGTGACTCCAAAGATGAAAATGTCATCCAAATATGCCATGACTATGTGATTTTGAGATCTTAGCAGCCCCAGAATTGGTTTCAGTAATTTGGTAAACAGTCTAGGGGCTGATGTCAACACATTTGGCAGAGCCTTGTATTCCCATGATTGACCCATCCAGGTAAACTTCAAATATCTCCTATACTCTTTGTGAATAGACACCGAATAGTATGCATCTTTGAGGTCGATGCATGCCATATAGCCCTTTTTGGAAACCAACTGAGTTGCTGTTCCAAAATTGTCCATTTTAAAGTGTTTGTATTGCACATATGTATTGAGTTCCGTAAGATCCAAAATAATCTGGATCCCTCCATCTTTTTTCTCTTTTGGAAAAATATTGGATATAAATTGGTGAGGTTCTGTGTATGACCTTTCAATAACATTATTGTCAGATAGCGTTTCAATTTCTTTTTTGTATATTCATTGTCTCTTTTTGGGAAAAGACATATGTGCGAGTATTAGAATGTGTTGGTGGTGGTGATAAATTTAAATTGAACTCAATTTTGAATCCTTCTATACTGTGCAGTATGAATGGATCCTTAGTAACCCAACACCATTCTTTTAAGAAGTATTTCAACCTTCCCCCCACCTGTAAGGGAGGTTCGTTTGGTATGTTCCCTGAGGAACTGGTTTGACTTACCTCTGTTGTTACTGGCGGCGTGGTGCTGGCTTTCGTCCGCGAGGTTTGGGGAGCAGAGCTGGTGGTTGCTCTCTCCTCATCCTCGCTGTCGGCCTGCTGGGGCCTGCCCCTCAAAAAGACCTTGACTCAGGGGTGAATCTTCCTCCGGTGCCTGGCTCTCTAGGTGTAAAACGCCGAGAGCTGTAGGGGTGGAATCTCGTGGATGGGCCCCTGGGTGTGGCCCGACCTCTTGTTATGAGGCGCACGGTTTTTGCCTCATCATCCAGGTCCCGTACCTGTCTAGACAGGTCTTCCCCAAACAGGTAGTTTGCGGGCTGGATGTCGCTAGCTTTGCAAAGAGCTGCAAACTTCGAATTTATTGCTGGTTTTATAGCCTCTTTCCGAATGCAGTTTATTTCGAAACGGGCATTACATAGCAGTGCCATGGTATCCCGCTCCCGCTCAGTGAGGAGGCCTCCTTCCACACCTCCTGCAAACGAAGTGATTCCAGACCCCAGCAGGTTTAACACTTTTTGGAACTTCAGTTCCTGGTTCCTGATGATGGGACCTATTTGCCCCCAAATTATGCGGTTCACCACTTGTACCTTGAGGGAAGCACAGTTAGATGGTGGGGGGTACCTGTTTAGGGTTTCTTCCATGACAAGATCCTTGAGTTGATGAGATGCCAAGTAGTTGATGTTACTTGCTAGGTCTTCATCCAAGGGTGCTCCGAGTGATGTGGAGATCGCAAATTTAGTTGATTGTAGAGGTACTTCCTCCAATCTCCCCTGGGAGTGTTCCCCTCCTGTGCTTCCAAACTCTGAATCCGGGTAATCCCCGTATGCACTTCCCCCTTCCATGGGAAAGACATATTGCTGCCCAGAGTATGAGGCTGCTGGCACGGTCTGTAGAAGGGACTCGTGCTGATATTGCTCCTTTCTCCGGAGTTTATCATTGTGGAGCAGCTTCTCCACAAGCTGCTCCATGTGGGATAGTCGTCATCGGACGCTTCCCGATGAGGGAGGGTATCCCTCTTCCCCGGACTCATCCGAGTCTGGCAGACTTATGGGTGGCTTTACGTCCCGCCGGGACCACCACGGTGCTTTTCTCCTGCACCAAGTCTGCTGCTGCCGGTTCTAACGCCGGCGGCAATGTCGGCGCGAATGACCGTCGTCCGCTAACGGGAATGCTGCGGTCTTCGGCAGCCGGTTTCCCCGCGGACCTTCTCTTCGACATTTTTGGGGGTTCTGAAAGAAAAATACTTCCTTAGCCCGAACGGAAAGCGCAGGGTAAGTGGTTCAACTTTTCTTACCTGCCGCCTTTTTAAAATCCCAATGGCTGGGAGGACGCAGTGCCTCCCGTCCGTTGCGCGCGTTGCTTTCAGACGTAATGACGCACACGCAGACGGACGGCCCTTCTTCACGTAGTCACTCACGTGACTCCGAAGTAAAATTGTCTTTGGCCAGATTAGAGGGGCGGAAATCTCAGTGGGGGGGGGGGGGCAGGGGACACACGTCTCCCCCCCTGTTTTGAGAAGTGGGGGACGATCCCCCCCCATTTTTTTAATCCGGATTTTAAAACCCTGTGAAATTTCCGCTTTCCGCGAGACAGTGTGGGTGGGACTGATGATCGAGGGCGCCGATTGGACGAGAGAGACATTGGTCAGCAGGCAATGGGGGCGGGACCATGATGATTTAGCGCGATGATTGGAGGAGGGAGGTGTCGGGCAGAGGCGGAAGTAGGGGGGTGGGACTGAGGATAGAGCGTGGTGATTGGAGGAGGGAGACACTTGTGGGGCAAAGATCAGAGCGGAGCTTGAATTGCATGCCCAGGTCAAGAGAAAAACACTCTCGGCAGCCCTGGACACAGACCTGCGCCTCATCTGCAGCCAGGATCGATCCCGGGTCGCTGTGGCACCACCACTGGACCATCCCCGTCCCCACCCGAGTGCCCCTCCCCCCACGCCCGGGGGTGGCTAGAGACGTCGGAGTCAGACGGGAGCGGTGCCCTCAAACCCACAGCCAACGCAGAGAAGCAGCGCTAAACCCAGCTCAACTCTGCCTGCCAACGACGGCCCAGGTTTACAGCCAGTGCGGAGAAGCAGCGCTAGCTCCATGGCTCCTGACTGGTATCCCGTCCAGGCAGGGCTGTAGGTTAACCCGGCGAGACAGGCAGAGTTGAGCTGCATTTAGCGCTGCTTCTCCGCGCTAGCTGTGGGCTTTATACAATTTTTTCGGTGACTGCCGGCATTAGTCACTAATTACCGTCCATAGGGCCCATGGCTGAAGCCTCCAAAGCCGTGTGTGAGTGAGTGTGTGTGTGTGGGTGTGTGTGAGTGTGCGCATGCACGTGTGGACAGCAAGAAATTGTGTCCCCCCTGTCCCCCCCATGTTTTGATAGCGATTTCCGTGCCTGCTGGTAAGATGGAGAAGATGCAGACTTCATCACTGGCCTCAATACGCGCACACATCTGGGATGGGGAACCAGCATCACTCACAGTTAGCTTATCATTCTGCTCTGCATGTCCGGCTTCTTTCTGTGTTCTTCTGTTCAGTGTGAAATATTTCAGGATGATCTTGTTTGCACACATCACCAGCCATACAACTCTTGCAGTCTTTGGCCATGTGCCCTTTCTTCAACCATACAAAGCAGACTCCCTTCTCCTTTAAGAAGACTAAATTTTCTTGGGCTCAAGTATATTGATCCATGCATTGACTGCTGCCAGCTCCGTCTGTAATTCATGCCATTCCATCTCAACTTTTTTCCTTGTGCCTCAAGCTAGGCATTGGCTGCTGCCAACTCAGTCTCTCTTCTTTTGAAATGTTCCTTTCAATTCCACCGGGTGGTGCCGCGTGCGTTGGCCTCGCCAGCAGCTCGTGTGTTTTTTCGACTTTTTTTTGTTATTTTTAGTGTTTCTAAATGTATGTTTTAATGTTTCTCGGTATGTCTGATGTGGGGGGGTGGGGGAGGGGGGGAATAGGGGGAAACCGTTTTCAGTCACTTACCTCGACGGAGACGCAACGTTTTTCCATGTCGCATCTTTGCCCCCCCCCCCCTCGCGGGCCAACAACGGGAGAGGAGGGGGGGGGGAGAGGAGAGGGGGGGAGAGGAGGGGGGGAGGAGAGGAGGGGGGAGGAGAGGAGAGGGGGGAGGAGAGGGGGAAGGAGAGGGGGGAGGAGAGGAGGAGGAGGAGAGGAGAGGGGGAAGGAGAGGGGGGAGGAGAAGGGAGAGGAGAGGGAGAGGGAGAGGGAGAGGGAGAGGGAGAGGGGAGAGGGAGAGGGAGAGGGAGAGGGAGAGGGAGAGGGAGAGGGAGAGAGAGAGGGAGAGGGAGAGGGAGAGGGAGAGGGAGAGGGAGAGGGAGAGGGAGAGGGGCGGAGAGAGAGAGGGAGAGAGAGAGGGAGAGGGAGAGGGAGAGGGAGAGGGAGAGGGAGAGGGAGAGGGAGAGGGAGAGGGAGAGGAGAGGGAGAGGGAGAGGGAGAGGGAGAGGGAGAGGGAGAGGGAATGGGGAGAGGGAGAGGGAGAGGGAGAGGGAGAGGGAGGGAGAGGGAGGGGGAGAGAGGGGGAGAGGGGAGAGAGGGAGAGGGAAAGAGGGAGAGATGGAGAGAGAGGGGGAGAGAGTGAGAGAAAGAGGGAGAGAGGGAGAGAGGGAGGGAGAGGGGGTGAGAGGGAAAGATGGAGAGAGGGAAAGAGGGAGAGAGGGAGAGAGGGAGATGGAGGGAGAGAAAGAGAGAGAGAGAGGGAGAGAGAGAGAGAGAGAGAGAGACAGGGAGAGGGGGAGAGAGGGAGAGGGGGAGGGGGGGGGGGGGGGGGGGGGGGGGGGGGGGGGGGGGAGGGTGGAGGTGGAGGTGGAGGGGGGGGAGAGGGAGAGGGGGAGGGGGAGGAGGAGGGGAGGGGGAGAGAGGCTTTTTACTTCAACCCAAACAACCATTTGCAGTGCCTTTTTACCATTTTTTGATTTTCAAACCAAATTAAGGGTACTCACAGTGCTGTAGACATTTGTCCGTGTCATTCAAAGCTCTGATTGAGGCACACCACTTGCAGAGACTGATTGAGGCACACCACTTGCAGAGACTGATTGAGGCACACCACTTCCTGGTTTTATAGTCCCTCCCCCTCCCTCCAGCAGGGTCAGCAGAGAGAATGGGGAATGTTGTAAAAACATTAATATATCTGTCAATTTTCATCGACGGGAAAAATCCTCGGCACACACGCGGCGGAGGGGGGCTCTGAGAGAGGTGGCCAAAAATGACGGCCGTAGGTGGTGGCGTACTCTCGGAAACCGCAGCACAGAAAGCCAAAACCGGTCAAGAACAGAGTTTTAGTAATATAGATAGATTTAAGATGACATCGGATGGAAGCTGCATACCAAATCTCGTTGCACTTATGTGCAATGACAATAAAATATATTATTATTGTTATTATTATTATTATTATTATTATTATTATAATTATGGACAGCTGCTCTAACTTCTAATATCACCAGGTATTTCCAGACAGGCTTGGCATCCCATCAATCTTTAGTACACAATCAAACGGGTGGCACGGTGGCTCAGCGGTAGAGCTACTGTCTTACAGTGCCAGAGTAACCTGGTTCAATCCTGAGTACGGGGACTGACTGTATGGAGTTTGTATGTTCTGCGTGCGACCTGCGTTGGTTTTCTCTGAGATCTTCGGTTTCCTCTCACAATCCAAGATGTAGAGATTTGTAGGTTAATTGCCTTGGTATAGAAACATAGAAACATAGAAAAAAGGTGCAGGAATTCGGCCCTTCGATCCAGCACCGCCATTCTTTGTGATCATGGCTGATCGTCCCAAATCAATAACTCGTGCCTGCCTTCTCCCCATATCCCTTGATTCCACCTGCCCCTAGAGCTCTATCTAACTCTCTCTTAAATTCATCTTAAATAGTAAGTAAGTAAGTAGTAAGAAAGTAAGTAAGTAAGTAAATATTATTTATATAGCACGTTTAAATCTACTCGTGTTGAAACCAAAGTGCTTTACTTAGAAGAAATAATAAAGTTTCTGTACATCCATAGAAAAATTAAAAATCAGAAAAATGCCACAACACATTATAGAATTCAACATGAACGTCCCCCCACAACAGAATCAAAATTTTCCGCTATGGGGAAAGGCAACAAAAAGTTAAGTCCTCTTCCTCTGTGAAACACCCGAGGGCGGGGCCTATCTGTGGCCTCCTCAGCCAGTCCGATGTTTTCAGGCCCTCTTTGCCGGAAAGCTGGAACTCCGGCGTCGGGTAAAACACTCCTCCGCGGCTTGGAAAATGTCTGGAGCGACCGCCTCCTCCCCAGAGACTCTGGCGCCCGTAGTCCTAAGGCCGCGTTGGCTGGAGCCCCGTCTCTGGCGATCTCGGATCCCAGGCTCCGCGGTGTTCCAAATCCAGTGCCGCCCGCGGCTGGACGCTCGCAGCCACAGCTCCTCGGATGTTGGAGTTGGCGGTCACCGCACTCCGGAGCTTACCGCATGGCGACTCGGTAAGGCATCGCCCGCTCCGTGTTGGTATCCCAGCGCTGTGCCGCCGCCGAAGCTGTAGTCCCGGCTGGTCCCGACAGGAAAGGCCGCTCCAGTTTTAATGGTAGGCCGCGAGGAAGGGGCGAAGAAGCAGCTCGGAGGGAAGCCGCCTCCTCGACCAGGTAGGGGACTAAGAAATAAAGTTTCCCCCTTCCTCTTCCCTTCCCCACCCACCACATAAAGACCTCCAACTAACATTTGTTTTTTGACAGGACTAAAAATAGAAATAAAAAAGGGTGAAAGTGTGGACTGCAGGGAGAGCAGCCATACACAACGGCGCCCCACTCCTGCAGTCTACCATCAGGGTACATTGTCTCTAGTGTGTGTAGGATAGTGTTAGCGTGCGGGGATCGCTGGTCAATAGACAATAGACAATATACAATATCTTCAGGAGCAGGCCATTCGGCCCTTCAAGCCAGCACTGTTATTCGCTGTAATCATGGCTGATCATCTACACTCAGTACCCGGTTCCTGCCTTTTCCCCGCAACCCCTGACTCCGCTATCTTTAAGAGCTCTATCCAACTCTCTCTTGAAAGCATACAGAGAATTGGCTTCCACTGCCTTATGAGGCAGAGAATTCCACAGATTCACAACCCTCTGTGTGAAAAAGTTTTTCCTCATCTCCGTTCTAAATGGCTTACCCCTTATTCTTCAACTGTGGCCCCTGGTCTGGGTCTCCCAACATCGGGAACATGTTTCCTACATGTAGTGTGCCAAACCTTTAATAATCTTATATGTTTCAATAAGATCGCCTTCTAAATCCCACAGTGTACAAGCCCAGCCGCTCTATTCTATCAACATATGACAATCCCGCCATCCCGGGAATTAACCTCGTGAACCTACGCTGCACTCCCTCAACAGCAAGAATGTCCTTCCTCAAATTTGGAGACCAAAACTGCACACAATACTCCAGGTGTGGTCTCACTAGGGCCCTGTACAACTGCAGAAGGATCTCTTTGCTCCTATTCTCAACTCCTCTTGTTATGCAGGTATGGTGTTCCACTGCCTGCCATACCTGCATGCTTATTTCCAGTGACTGATGAACAAGGACCCCCAGATCTCGTTGTACTTCCCTTTTTCCCAACTTGACACCATTCAGATAATAATCTGCCTTCCCGTTGTTGCCACTAAAGTGGATAACCTCACATTTATCAACATTAAACTGCATCTGCCATGCATCTGCCCATTCCCCCAACCTGTCCAAGTCACCCTGCATCCTCATAGTATCCTCCTCACAGTTCACACTGCCACCCAGCTTTGTGCCATCTGTAAATTTGCTCGTTACTTTTAATCCCTTCATCTAAATCAATAATGTATATTGTAAATATCTGCAATCCCAGCAATGAGTCTTGCGGTACCCCACTAGTCACTGCCTTCCATTTTGAAAGGAACCCGTTAATCCCTACTCTTTGTTTCCTGTCTGCCAACCAATTTTCTATCCATGTCAGTACCCTACCCCCAGTACCATGTGCTCTAATTTTGCCCACTAATCTCCTAAATGGGACCTTATCAAAGGCTTTCTGAAAGTCCAGGTACACTACATCTACTGGCTCTCCCTTGTCTATTTTCCTAGTTACATCCTCTAAAAATCCCTGAAGATTAGTCAAGCATGAGTTCCCCTTCGTAACGCAGACTCGGTGTGCTGAAGGGCTTGTTTCTGTGCTGTATCTCTAAACTGAACTAAACAGGCACAGATGTCCTGTTCAAGTAAGCTTCACGTTCCAGAATGACCCTTCTAAGCAGAGGCAACAAGCACTCAAATTTCAATTAGTGACAAATTTCTTGAAGTACATTATCACCACCTGTGGGCCACTAAGCACTCTCTCAATTCCTACAGATGGTTCTTATGAAAGTGCAGCCTGATGCCTGACAATTTGTAGGTAAGCTTCTCTAATCTCTTTGTATTTGGTTTGAAGAATATGCAACTGTGCTTGATTTGACATTGAAATCTGCTTGCTGACATGTGCAAAGTTATCTGTGAGCATATCCAATGCCTTACCAATGTGAGCGATGGTAGCCACCTCATCCTGATATGAATGTGTGCTGCTCTGCCAGCTCTCAGGATTCATTCATTCGTTCCAGCTCTTCCACAGCCAGAGACATTTATCAATGTCAGTAACACGAGACCACCTGGCATGAATTCAGGGGATTGCTCAGGTTCCCTTGTAGTCCATCAATTTTCCTTCGACATGCTATCCATTGTGGCAATTAATCCTATTCCACAATGTGATAGTAATATATTATAGACAGACAAATAATCAAAAAAAGCCAGAAGTACTGTAGATATAAAGGATGGTGGTTAGGTTTTGAGATGTAGATATATAGATATAATTTATTGCCACACAACCAGGGTTGGTGGAAATTTGGGTTGTCAGCAGCAGTACAATAATAAAGAACACACAATAAAACTGTAACACAAACATCCACCACAGCATTCATCACTGTGGTGGAAGGCACAAAAATTTGGCCAGTCCTCCTCCATTTCCCCCCCGTGTACAGGACCAGAGTCCAGAGTCAGTCCAGGATCGGCTCTTCCTCACCGGAGACCGCGGCTTTAGATTGTTGTAGGCCGCAGGCCGGCGGTCGAGATTTAAAGTCCCCGTCGCAGC
Organism: Amblyraja radiata; assembly: GCF_010909765.2. NCBI lineage: Eukaryota > Metazoa > Chordata > Chondrichthyes > Rajiformes > Rajidae > Amblyraja > Amblyraja radiata. The sequence continues at coordinate 8,384,328 of NC_045967.1, read as the reverse complement.
CAGAAGCACCGTAGACTGCAGGGCCGGCGGTCGAAGCTCCCCTCCAGGGGTGATGGTAAGTCCATGCCGCACCCGCGGTAGAAGTTGGCCGCGGGCCGGCAGTGATGGCTTCTTCTTCCGCCGGGTCCCCCACGAGGGATGCCGGGCTGTAGACGCCGCACCAGCTGAAGCTCTGCAGACCGCGACTTCAGGCTGCGACTTCAGGCTGCCGGCTGCCCCGGGCCAGCGAAACGGAGCGCTCCCCTCCAGCGAGCCCCAGCGAGGGTCGCCCGCTCCACGCCGAGAGTCCACGCTGCGCCCGCCGCTGAAGCCCCGGGCGTGTCTCCGGGAAAGGCCGCGTCGATCCTTGATGTTAGGCCACGGGGGAGGCGACCTGGAAAAAGTCGCCTCTCCATGGAGGAGGCGACCGAAGCGGTTTCCCCCTTACCCCCCCCACACCACCCCCCACACAAAACACACGAAGAAACACAAAATACACACTTTAAAACATACAAAAAAATTTTAAAAAGCTGGAAAAACTGACGCGCTGCTGACATGGCTGCACACAGAGGAGCGCCCCCTACAGGACCATGTATTCAGGATAGCTTTAAATCTTGTCATCGTTGACTGGAATATGCAGTGGAGACCACCTACACATGATAGAAAATTTATTCGACTCCTCGGGATTTGTTTGCAATATGATACGGTCCCCCCACGCCGGGTCCCCAATGTCTTTTGCGCCCCCCCATCCGCACGTTCCACCGCCACTGAGGCCCCCGCTGCTGCCTAGGCTCCCCAATGCCGCTGAGGCTCCATCATCGCCGAGTCTCCTGCTTTCACCGCCGAGGCTCCTATCGCCGAGGCTTCCATCAGTGCCGCCGCTGAGGCTCCTTTGACCCAGAGGCCTGTGGGGCGAGATGGACCTACTGGGGCGCGTTCTGGTCTTCGGCGCCGCGGTTGCTCGGCGGGTGGATCAGGCCCGCGCGGCCTCTCAGGACACAATGGACAATAGATGCAGGAGTAGGCCATTCGGCCCTTCGAGCCAGCACCGCCATTCAATGTGATCATGGCTGATCATCCCCAATCAGTACCCCGTTCCTGCCTTCTCTCCATATCCCCTGACTCCGCTACCTATCTATCTCTCTCTTGAAAGCATCCAGAGAACCTGTCTCCACTGCCCTCTGAGGCAGTGAATTCCACAGACTCACCACTCTCTGTGAGAGAAAGTGTTTCCTCGTCTCCGTTCTAAATGCCTTACTCCTTATTCTTAAACTGTGGCCCCTAGTTCTGGACTCCCCCAACATCGGGAACATGTTTCCTGCCTCTAGCGTGTTCAAGACAAACCCAGATGTGGCAAAAGGCCTCAAAAAAGGATAATGGGGAATGAAAAACACTTGAAGCAGTCAGCGGGATAGGCGGCAGCAGGAGAGAAAAGAAAAAGCTGAACAATTTATTGCCTTTCAGAAGAGGTTATGGATGATTGTTTTATAAACAGGGAAGAAGCAAGGGAAACAGTCAGGTCTTCGTGAGCCTGTAGTGTAGCTAGAACTAAGCCAACTTACAGTCCCACAAGTTAATGTGTTGGAGAAGTCACCAGTCACCTATCTCTGTGGGGATAGATTCAAAATGCTGGAGTAACTCAGCGGGACAGGCAGTATCGCTGGAGAGAAGGAATGGGTGATGTTTCAGGTCGAGACCCTTCTTCTGGCTGATTATGGATAAGGGAAACGAGAGATATAGACGCTGATGTAGAGAGATAAAGAACAATGCATGAAAATATACAAAAAAGTAACAAAGGTAAAGGAAATAGGCCATTGTTAGCTGTTTGTTGGGTGAAACGAGAAGCTGGTGCGACTTGTGTGGGGGAGGGATAGAGAGAGAGGGAATGCCGGGGCTACGTGAGGTGAGAGAAATCAATATTCATACCTCTGGGCTGTAAGTTGCCCAAGCGAAATATGAGATGCTGTTCCTCCAATTTGCATTTAGCCTCACTCTGAAACTGGGAAGACCGTGGACAGAAAGGTCTGTGTAGGAATGGGATGGAGAATTAAAGTGTCCAGCAACCGGGAGATTAGTTTGGTTCAGGCATACTGAGCAAATTTAGTTTTGTTTAGAAATACAGCGCAGAAACAGGCCCTTCGGCTCACCGAGTCGACACTGGCCAGCGATCCCTGCACATTAACACTACCCTACACGACAATATCTCAGTGGGGTAATGCATGGGAATGCCTTAGACAGGAACAATGGATTAGATTTCCAGGTTGTTCCTCCAAACTTCACCTAGTTGTATTCCTATGATGTAGATGGGCAGGTTCTTGTTATAAATAATGATAAAAGCAAATCAAGAACCAGAGGACATAAGTTTATGGTGAGGGGGAAGGATTTAATAGGAACCTGAGGGGTAACTTTGTCACACAGTGTATGGAACCAGCTGCCGGAGGAGGTAGTTGAGGCAGGTACTATCGCAACGTTTAAGAAACATTTAGACAGGATAGGATATGTTTAGAGGGATATGGACCAAATGCAAGCAGGTGGGACGAGTGTAGATGGGACATGTTGGTCGTTTTGGTCAAGAAGGGCTGAAGGGCCTGTTTCCATGCTGTATCACTCTATGATACCTACCGAACCTTGGAGGATGCAGGCATCATTACAAATGAAGTGTCCTATCCACAGTCATCCTTTTGATATAGATGTGATCTTCGAATGTCTTCCAGCAAATAAAGGGACCTGGCCAAGCTCACAGCAATTAATTGATCAGTCTGAAGAAGGGTTTTGGCCCGAAACGTCACCTATTTCCTTCGCTCCATAGATGCTGCCTCACCCGCTGAGTTTCTCCAGCATTTTTGTCCAACTTCACAGCAATTAGATCATTTCAGGCACTATAATGGGAAGGCCATTCACAGCGGCATCACAAATCCTATCAGTTCAGAATTGTAAGCTGTGCCCTGTATAAAAGTGTCCAAAGGATTATCAAAATGTTCCTTACTAAAAATTAAAACAAAAGATAATTTATTCGTCAGTCTAACAAAAAGTCCAGACTAGATTTGGGCGGCACTGCCTCACAGCGCCAGGGCCCTGGGTTTGATCCTGACTACAGGTGCTTGCCTGCACGGAGTTTGTACGTTCATCCCCGTGACCTGCGTGGGTTTTCTCCGGGATCATCGGTTTCTGCCCACATTCCAAAGATGCACAGGTTTGTAGGTTAACTGGCCTGGTGTATGTGTAAATTGTCTCTAGTGTGTAATGTAGTGTAGTGCAGGATTGTGTTAATGTGCGGGGATTGCTGGGCGTTGTGGACTCGGTGGGCCGAGGGACCTGTTTCTGTACGCCAGCAAGTGGCTGCCTCGCTAACAGTCTGTCTGTCCTTTCTTCTGTTTTAGCTATTTTAAGTACGTGTTAAAGAGTATGTTTTAGTGATCCTTGGTTTGTTTTATGTAGGGGGGTGGTTGGAGCTGGGAGAAACTTTATAAAATCTCTTACCTCGACAGGAGATGAGATTTATTTCCGTATCGTATCTCTGTCCCCACTGCGGCCTAACATCGTGGAGTGGTGCGGCTATGGTGAGTCCGACCCGGCGCATCAACCGCAGATGCTTTGTGGACTTACCCTCATGGAGCTTGCGATCCCTTTGCTGGGGATCGACTGTGGAGAGCTCCAACCACGGGCCTGTGGATTTTAACATCGTGGAGCCCGCGGTCCCTGGTTGGAGACCGATTCGGGAGCTCCAAGCGTGGAGAGTTTCAACCGTCCAGACGAGGGAGTTTCGATCACCCCAACGCGAGGGCTTCGGATCGCTGGCTGAGGGAGCTTTGATGGCCCCGACTGCAGATGGTTCAACAGTCCCGACTGCGGGAGAATGAAGAGGGAGAAGATTCGACTTCATTACCTTCCATCACAGTGAGGATGTGGGAAGCCGCTGTGGTGGATGTTTGTGTTAACTTTTATTTTATGTGTTTGTGTGTCTTGTTGCTTTTCACTTAGTATGCCTGTATGGTAACTCAAATTTCACTGTACCTTAATTGGTACATGTGAGAATAAACTGCCCTTGAAACCTTGAAACAACCAAAAGTTTATTTTAAACATGCCAGTGCTCTAGTTTGCTATCAAAAACGATTAACATAGCATTCCAACAGGCCACACAAGGCAATGTTCTCCTTCTGAAGAAGCACTGCCCATACATCGAGATACTGATACGTTACATTTAGAGATAACATTAAGATTGCTTGAGAAGATCGGGTGAGATTGATGCTAAGGAATTTTGTTTTTCTCAAACACATAATTTGTAGGTTTGTTTTGGGTCAGATAAGCGCTGGGGAAAATCAATTTTTAATCGAACAATCAAACAAATTTCCATTGAAATCCGGTGACATTGCTGCCTGCAGATTCCCCTCCAACCATGCCCTTGACTTGGACTTGGAAATATATTGCCAGGTCATCATTTTCATTGGACTGAAATCCTGGATGACCTGCCCCAACAGAATGGTCAGAGCATCAGAAATATGGAAACAGCCGAAGGCCCGAGCCATCTTTTCATCGGGCATTATGGGATGGACAATCTGGCCTTGGTGACACCCAAAAAATGATTGAATTTTACAGAAAATTGTCACATATTCCCACCAAACCATTAATTCCATAGTGGAGGAAACCGATGTGAGACTGGATGGTCTTCAACAAGTGGCTCATCTAATTCGCCATTGATTCTCAACCACCCACAGGGAATCGAATGACAATAATATTTATGCCATCCAGATCGAAGTGTGGGAGCAAACCAGAGCACCCGGAGAAAACCCACGCGATCACAGGGAGAATGTACAAACTCCATATATCCAGCACCCATAGTCAGGATTGAAAATGGGTCTCTGGCGTTGTAAGGCAGTAGCTCTACCGTTGCGCAACTGTGCCATTTCCTTTTCTTTCCTTTCCTATCTATGTACCTGTCCTAAGGTTTTTAATGTTTTTAACTAACTCCCCTGGCAGTTCGTTCTATATACTCATCACCCTCTGTGTCAAAACGTTGCCTCTCAGTTTCCTATTAATTCTTTCCCTTCTCACCTTAAACCTGTTTCCTCTGGTTCTTTAGAGTATATAATTCCCGTTTTCTAGATAAAAGACCCTGTGCACTTACCCTATTTATTCCCCTCATGATCTTACACACCTCTGTAAGATCATTCCTCAACCTCTGGAACTCCTAGGAATAATGTCCCAGCCTGCCCGACCTCTCTCTATAGCTCAGTTCCAGTTTAGTTTATTGTCACATGTACCGAGGTACATTGAAAAATTGTGTGCTAACAAGCCAGCGGCAAGACAATGTATGATTACAACTGAGCCACTCACAATGTACAGATACACAATATGGGAATAACGTTGAGTGCAAGAGAAAGCCAATCAAATATAGTGCGAGGGTCAACAATGAGGTAGATAGTAGTTCAGGATGGCTCTCTAATGGTGCAGTTGCCTGAAACCAGCTGAGAAGAAACTGCCTCTGAATCTGTAGGTGTGCGTTTTCACACTTCTATACCTTTTGCCCGATGGGAGAGGGGAGGAAGGAGTGGCCAGGGTGTGACTCATCCTTGCCGAGGCAGCATGAGGTATAAATGGAGTCAATGGCAGGAAGGTTCGTTTGTGTGACGGTCTAGGCTGCGTCCACGATTCACTGCAGTTTTTTGCGGTCTTGAATGGAGCTGTTCTCTAACCAAGCTGCGATGCATCCTGATAAAATGCTTTTGATGGTGTATCGGTAGAAGTTGGGGAGAGTTGTTGGGGACATGCCAAACTTCCTTAGCCTTCTAAGGAAGTAGAGGCGTTGGTGTGCTTGCTTGATCATTGCTTCAATATGGGTGGTTCAGGAGAAGTTGTTGGTGATTTTTATTCCTAGTTTTCAACCATCTCAACCTCGGCGTCGTCAATGCAAACCTATTGTGTACCGCTTGCATCCTGGAGTCGATCACTATCTCCTTTGTCTTGCTATACCCTCATACCCTCAAGCCTTGGCAATATCTTTGTAACATATTTTTGGTATTTGCTTCTTGTTCTTAAAAGTACATGCACTAGTAATAAATCAATGCATTTGTAATACTAGTTAATGATATTAACTAGTGAGAAATAGTTAATAATAATAAATTAACTGAAATCATGAGTGTGATGTAATGTCTATTTGCCAATATTAGTACATTTAGATCCTTCAAACCTAATAGTCAGTAGATCATTCAGTTTCATCCACACTGATATTACAAGTGTAAAATGTAACTGTTACTGCAAAGAGCTGAATAGAACACAAAGTTGTAAGATAACACATGCTGTGCGATTGCTTCTTCCAATAAAATAGCCAGTTACAGCACCAACTCTGTAGCGATGATAGGATAGAGGGGGAAAATGAGAGCCATGGAAAAGGGAAAATCTGGGAGGGATGAAACTAATGAGTCAAATACTGTCCACAGGGGAGATATGTAAAGGGTGCCCAGACATGGTGCCGATGGACGAGAAACCGAAGCAAAGAAGTGGAAGCCAAATAACCGAATGGAAACAAAGCCGAAACGCCAAATAACCGAAAGGGTGGGACGCCTAAATGCAAACTAACCGAAAGGGCGGGACACCTAAAATCCAACTAACTGATAGGCTGTGTCACCTAAGAGCAAACTCACTGAATGGCTGCTCTGCCGAAACGCCACCTACGCGAAAGGCGGCGTCGCCTACAGGCCAAAGGACCGACTGCTGCTCAACAGAAAAGTCCAATAACGGACATGACGTTGCTGGGGGGGGGGGGGCGGGACTTGTCAGCGATTGGTCCAGAGCCCCGCGTCTATCACATCACTTTGGAGGGATGAACATTGACCCACACCTCCGCTCCACCCGACCTACAGCCCTAGGAGGGTGGCCGTGGGAGAGTGGGGGCTGGGGTCGGCTGGAGATGGGAGCGTGGGGTTCATTTTCCCACACAAGCCATAGGTGACTGGGCAATCTGAACCCGAGCACCAAGTTGGAAGTGGCCGTAGGTGCGCATCCCTCGGGACAGCCCCCACTCTCCCAAGGCCACCCTCCATGGGCTGTGGGCCGGCTGGGACAATGTTAATCCCTCCACAGTGATGTGATGGACGCAGGGGTCTGGACCAATCGCTGGCAAGTCCCGCCCCCCAGCAACGTCATGTCAGTTATTTGACTTTTCTGTTGAGCGGCATTCGGTTCGTTGGCTTGCAGACTACGCCACCTTTCAGGTAGGTGGTGTTTCGTCAGAGCGGCCATTCAGTGAGTTTGCTCTTAGGTGACACAGACTATCAGTTAGTTGGCTTTTAGGTGTCCCGCCCTTTCGGTTAGTTTGCATTTAGGCGTCCCACCCTTTCGGTTATTTGGCGTTTCGGCTTCTTTTCCATTCGGTTATTTGGGTTCCACTTCTTTGCTTCGGCTCCTCGTCTGTCAGCGCTACTTCCGCACACGATATAAAGTCCTGACAGAGACCCACTTCCCATTAGGAGCCAGCAAAATCAAGGTCTGCAAACCATCCATGTGCCTTTCTCAATGTTTCACACTAGACGGTCTGCTGTGTATTTTATTTAGAGGAGTGCACATTAGCACAACAGGCATGTCCTGAATTTCTACCCTAAAGAAATTTGCATCTGATTTTATGTCATTGAGTGGAGGTATGAGGAAGAGCCAGGCCACTCCCAGCAACACAAGAAGATAAAATTAGAGAGCAAGCTATCCGCCAACCTGTACCTTTGTCTAGAGAATGGATGGTGGTATATGAAGAGACACCAGAGAGATAGGCTGCAGATGCCGGAATCTCCAGCAGGAAACAAACTGCTGGAGGAGCTCAGCGTGCTGGGCAGTATCTGTGGAGGGAAAAGGACAAAGAACAGTTTGGGTTGAGACCCTTCTTCAGACTGATGGAGCAGAGCAAAGATTGTTGGTGGAAAGAGGTGAGGGAAAAGAATGGGGCAAGAGCTGGCGATGGTAGGTGGGTCCAGGTAATGCAGGATTAATGGGCAGTTGAGTTAGGTGGGTGAAAAAAGGGAGATGATACGTGGAGAAGTCAAAAGGTTGCTGATGATAAGAAAGAAAGATCGGCAGAACCAGAGGGAGGGATGGAAGATAGAAGGGAACAGAGGATTGGTGAATCTAAAAGAGGGAACCCAGAGTAGGGAGGGGAGGGTGATGATTGCATGGAGGCAGGGGAAGAGGGGCCAGGAACCGGTGGGGATCGGCAGCGGTAGGCCACGGCAGCGACAGGTAAAGCCATGGCCATGACATCGAGAGGCCATGGTAGCCCCCGTCTGAACCCGTCCCCTTCCCCCGGCTGCAGGATGCTCCCCCCACCCCACCTGCACCCGACAGCCCCTGTCTGAAGCCGTCCCCCTCCTCAGCCTGTAGGCCGCTTCCGCCCCGGCAGCCCCCTCCTGAAGCCGTCCCCCTCCCCACTGCAGGATGCTTCCCCCGCACTGACCCTCGCCTGAAGTCACCCTGTCCCCAACTGCAGGATGCTCCCCACCGGCCCCCGCCTGAAGCCGATGTGGAGCGGCAGCGGTAGGCAACGACAGCAGTAGGCAACGACAGCAGTAGGCCACGGCAGCGGCCAACCATGGCAGTGCTCCCCCCACTCCCCACCGGCCCCCGACAGACCCTACCTGAAGCCGTCCACCACCCTCGACTGCAGGACGCTCCCACCACCAGCCCCCATCTGAGGCCGTCTCCCTCCGCCGGCTGCAGGACGCTCCCCCCCCTCCCACACTCTCACTGGCCCCTGACAGCCCCTGCCTGAAGCCGACCCCCTCCCCAGGCTGCAGTTCGCTATCTCCCCCTCTCCCCAGCTTCAGAACGTGCACAATCAAATCAGATCAAATTGAACAAGTTGTCCTACAACTTTAGGCTGCACGCCACATGCAAGAGGAAGAGTGTAACATTGTATCGAGTGTGCAGGATAGTGTTAATGTGTGGGGCTCGCTGGTTGGTTGGCCAATGGGCCTGTTTCTGCGCTATATCTATAAATTAAACTAAAACAATAAAAATGTTTGATAGGACTTTGTTTAGGCCACATTTGGAGTATTACATGCTGTTCTGGTTGCCCCATTACAGGATGGAAAGGATGCAGAGGAGGTTTACCAGAATGATGCCTGAATTAGTGGGAATGAGCTACAGGGAGAGGTAGGACAGACTTGGGTTGTTTTTTTCTGGGACACTGGAGATCGTGCGGAGACCTGTTAGAAATATATAAAGTTGTACATAAAATGTATTATGAAAATATATATTAGGCACTTTGGTGCCATATGACTGTACTTACTTCTAATAAAATAAAATATAAAAAAAAAGAAATATATAAAATTATGAGAGGCACAGACAGGGTAGAACATCATAACCTATTTCCGAGGATGGGAATTTCAAATATCAGAGGGGCACAGTTTTAAGGTGAAAGGGGAAACATTTTATAGCTTACTGGACCAAGTTGATTCCCTGTCACACGGGAGGCCTGGTCCCCGAACACAATATTCCACCACTCACCCATAGCCCCCAACTGCGCAGGTGTGGCTGATGGGTTCCCGTTGTGACGCCAGAGATCCCCGTTGTGAACTGAGTGATGGCAACCCTCCCCAAGTTTGCCTCGCCATCCCTCTTCCTACCCCTATCCTCCTCCATTCCCCCTCATCCCCAGCACTCCCTCCCCCTCCTCTTCACCCTCCCTCTTATTTACCCTCTCCTCCTCCCCTCCCCCACACCCTCCCTCACCTCTCCCTCCCTTTCCTTTTCGCAACCCTCAGTTACTTCCTCCCTCCCTCCATAACCCCTCTCCCCTCCCATTGACGCCATTGTGAGGTGGAAGCTGCTGTGTTTTTAAAAACTGTTTTTTTTTTTAACGTAAATGAGATCCCATTGTGACGTCATATGTTGCCAACTGCCAGTACAGATGGAAGAGATTTTTTCAAAGTGGGGTTTTGTAAAGTTTAAAACGTGAATAACTTGTAAAATGTACCATCAATCTGAATGAAACATGATACACCATACATCAGGACAATGGTGAGTAAGGTGGGCAAAAATTGTAACGCTATCATATACCGTTTTGGCGTAATTTCTGGAACCCCCACACAGACAGACAGAAACAAACAAGATGAAAGTTTTAGTAATATATACTAGACCAAGTGGGGAGGGGGGGGGGTGGGGGGGCATGGGATCACATGGGAGAGCTGGTCTCCGAACGCAGCATTGGCACTCGCCCTGGGGACAGAGCCAATCACCTCCATCACCCATTACCCCAAAGAAACCTGTTCACTCAACGCAATATTCCACCACTCACGCATAGCCCACAACTGTGCAGGCGCGGTTCATTTTCCCTCATCCCCCAACACTCCCTCCCCCTCTTCTTCACCCTCCCTCTTCTCTCCCCTCACCTCCTCCACACCCTCCTTCTCCTCTCCCTCCCTCTCCTTTCCCCTACCCTTAGTCGCTCCCTCCTACCCTCCATATCTCTTCTCCCCTCCCTACCCCCTGACACATTGGGCCCCATTTCCTGAACACAATATTCCACCACTCACGTGTTTCCCCAACGCAACCCGTTTCCACCACTCACTCGTTCCCTCAACGCAATCAATTCTTCCCATGTTGGGGGGGGGGGGGGCAGTCAATGCTTTCTGGAGCCAATGAATGGACTCGACTTTCTATTTTGGGTCGGCATCGGCGCTCCCAGGAGACAATGATTCCTTCCCACGTGGGGGTGAGAGGGCAATAACCTCACTCTCTCCTTACTCCCCTTGAAGCTGCTCATCCCATTGTCTCTCTGTCACCCCCCCTCCCTTTCCTTTGTCCTGCCTTCAGTCACTCCCTTCCTCACCTCTCCTCTTTCGCACTCCCCCACTGAAGACAATGTTAAAATAACATTTCTTCTCCTCCCATCCCCCACTCCCTCAACTCTCATAACTCTTGTATTGGCAGCAGACATCACATTGTGATGCCATTTTCAGTTGTCGGAATGTTCACAGCAGCTTGTGTAAATGAGATCCCGTTGTGATTGTGAGATGCCATTGTGACATCATCACTGGAAGCTGCTAGAAAGGTGTCACTCACAGTCAGTTATTATTCTCAAAGTTGGCTTTTTTAAAAATTAAATTTCAATAACGCGAAATATAACATCAAACGTGATCCATGAAACACGGGAGGCCTGGTCTCCCAACGCAACCCGTTCCCCAACGTAACGTGTTCGCCAACTCAACCTGTTGCCGAAGATAAGATTCCAGCACTCCCCTGCCTCCCCAGCAGTGGACTTTAAAAAATATTCCAATTGCACTTCCCCAATTGCAATTCCAATTCACCCTCCCCCTCCTGTCCTGCCAGGAGCTGGAGTAAGTGTAGTATGAATATTCTGGGAGCGTGACTTCAGAGAGCTCGGGAAAATGCTGAAAAGCAGGACCTCCAGGGTTGTTATCTCCGGTTTGCTTCCAGTTCCTCGTGCTGGCGAGAGCAGAAACAGGAAGATACGGGACCTGAATGTGTGGCTGAGGAACTGGTGCACGGGGCAGGGATTTAGATTCTTAGATCACTGGGATCTGTTTTGGAGTAAGGGGGAACTGTACAACTGATTGCATCTTAACAGGTGGGGGACCAACATTCTGGCAGGCAGGTTGCCACTGCTACACGGGTGGTTTTAAACTGAATAAGGGGTGTGGGGTGACAAATGGAATAGTCGAGGATGGAGTTAAAGGGAAAGGGTTTCTTAAATGTGTGAGCATAGAGACAGAGGGGTGTAAAATGAGGATAGAAGCAACAGGTAGCAAGGTGAAAAGTAAAAGTGGCAGGCAGACAAATCCAGGGCAAAAATCAAAAAGGCACACTTTTCACCATAATTGTATAAGGGGTAAGAGTGTTGTAAAAACAAGCCTGAAGGCTTTGTGTCTCAATGCAAGGAGCATTCGTAATAAGGTGGATGAGTTGAATGTGCAGATAGCTATTAATGACTATGATATAGTTGGGATCACGGAGACATGGCTCCAGGGTGACCAAGGATGGGAGCTGAACATCCAGGGGTATTCAATATTCAGGAGGTATAGACAGAAAGGAAAAGGATGCGGGGTAGCGTTGCTGGTTAGAGAGCAGATTAACGCAATGGAAAGGAAGGACATTAGTTTGAGGATGTGGAATCGATATGGGTAGAGCTGCGAAACACTAAGGGGCAGTAAACGCTGGTGGGAGTTGTGTACAGGCCACCTAACAGTAGTAGTGGAGTTGGGGCTGGCATCAAACAGGAAATTAGAAATGCGTGCAACAAAAGTAAAACAGTTATAATGGGTGACTTCAATCTACATATAGATTGGGTGAATCAAATTGGCAAGGGTGCTGAGGAAGAGGATTTCTTGGAATGTATGCGGGATAGTTTTCTAAACCAACATGTAGAGGAACCAACGAGAGAGCAGGCTATTCTAGACTGGGTATTGAGAAATGAGGAAGGGTTAGTTAGCAGTCTTGTTGTGCGTGGTCCCTTGGGCAAGAGTGACCATAATATTGTTGAGTTCTTCATTAGGATGGAGAGTGACATTGTTTATTCAGAAACAAGGGTCCTGAACTTAAAGAAAGGTAACTTTGAGGGCATGAGACGTGAATTGGCCAAGACTGGCAATTGATTCTTAAAGGGTTGATGGTGGATATGCAATGGAAGGCATTTAAAGACTGCATGGATGAGCTACAACAATTATTCATCCCAGTTTGGCAAAAGAATAAATCAGGGAAGGTAGTGCATCCGTGGATAACAAGGGAAATCAGGGATAGTATCAAAACAAAAGATGAAGCGTACAAATTAGCCAGAAAAAGCAGCCTACCAGAGGACTGGGAGAAATTCAGCAGTACCGCGGAGGAGGACAAAGGGCTTAATTAGGAAAGGGAAAATAGATTATGAAAGAAAACTGGCAGGGAACATAAAAACTGACTGCAAAATGTTTATGGATATGTGAAGAGAAAAAGATTAGTTAAAACAAATGAAGGTCCCTTGCAGTCAGAAACAGGTGAATTGATCATGGGGAACAAGGACATGGAAGACCAATTGAATAATTACTTTGGTTCTGTCTTCACTAAGGAAGAAATAAATAATCTGCCGGGAATAGCAGGAGATCGGGGGTCAAATGAGATGGAGGAACTGAGTGAAATCCAGGTTAGCCGAGAAGTGGTGTTAGGTAAATTGAATAGATTAAAGGCCGATAAATCCCCAGGGCCAGATAGGCTGCATCCCAGAGTACTTAAGGAAGTAGCCCCAGAAATAGTGGATGCATTAGTGATAATTTTTCAGAACTCTTTAGATTCTGGAGTAGTTCCTGAGGATTGGAGGGTAGCTAATGTACCCCCACTTTTTAAAAAGTGAGGGAGAGAGAAAACGGGGGATTACAGACCAGTTAGTCTAACATCGGTAGTGGGGAAACTGCTAGAATCAGTTATTAAAGATGGGGTAGCAGCACATTTGGAAAGTGGTGAAATCATTGGACAAAGTCAGCATGGATTAATGAAAGGGAAATCATGACTGACGAATCTTATAGAATTTTTCGAGGATGTAACTAGTAGAGTGGATAAGGGAGAACCAGTGGATGTGTTATATCTGGACTTTCAGAAGGCTTTCGACAAGGTCCACATAAGAGATTAGTATACAAACTTAAAGCACATGGTATTGGGGGTTCAGTATTGATGTGGATAGAGAACTGGCTGGCAGACAGGAAGCAAAGAGTAGGAGTAAACGAGTCCTTTTCACAATGGCAGGCAGTGACTAGTGGGGTACCGCAAGGCTCAGTGCTGGAACCCCAGCTATTTACAAAACATATTAATGATTTGGACGAGGGAATTGAATGCAACATCTCCAAGTTTGCGGATGACACAAAGCTGGGGGGCAGTATTAGCTGTGAGGAGGATGCTAGGAGGCTGCAAGGTGACTTGGATAGGCTGGGTGAGTGGGCAAATGCATGGCAGATGCAGTATAATGTGGATAAATGTGAGGTTATCCACTTTGGTGGTAAAAACAGGAAAGTAGACTATTATATGAATGGTGGCCGACTAGGAAAGGAGGAGATGCAACGAGACCTGGGTGTCATGGTACACCAGTCATTGAAAGTAGGCATGCAGGTGCAGCAGGCAGTGAAGAAAGCGAATGGTATGTTAGCATTCATAGCAAAAGGATTTGAGTATAGGAGCAGGGAGGTTCTACTGCAGTTGTACAGGGTCTTGGTGAGGCCACACCTGGAGTATTGCATACAGTTTTGGTCTCCTAATCTGAGGAAAGACGTTGTTGCCATAGAGGGAGTACAGAGAAGGTTCACCAGACTGATTCCTGGGATGGCAGGACTTTCATATGAAGAAAGACTGGATAGACTCGGCTTGTACACGCTAGAATTTAGAAGATTGAGGGGGGATCTTATAGAAACTTACAAAATGCTTAAGGGGTTGGACAGGCTAGATGCAGGAAGATTGTTCCCGATGTTGAGGAAGTCCAGAACAAGGGGCCACAGTTTAAGGATAAGGGGGAAATCTTTTAGGACCGAGATGAGGAAAACATTTTTCACACAGAGAGTGGTGAATCTCTGGAATTCTCTGCCACAGAAGGTAGTTGAGGCCAGTTCATTGGCTATATTTAAGAGGGAGTTAGATGTGGCCCTTGTGGCTAAAGGGATCAGGGGGTATGGAAAGAAGGCAGGTACAGGATACTGAGTTGGATGTTCAGCCATGGCGGTGCAGGCTCGAAGGGCCGAATGGCCTACTCCTGCACCTATTTTCTATGTTTCTATGTTTCTATGTTTCTACGATGGCAATATTGTTGCAAATATTGGGTGGAGGACTGTGATATCCCATTCAGGTGGAAAGTTGGTGGAAGGACAGAGTGCAACTTTGTATCAAAGTTTGTTTGAAGCTGGCAGGAAGGATTCTAACAGTAAAAATCTTGTGAAAGTTGGCTTTTTTAAACCTTGAAATATCAATAACGTGAAATATCACATCAAATGTGAAGAAACTTGATATGAACGACTACGGGAAAAAGCTGAGTAAAAATTGCGCTATTGTTTACCGTTTTGGCGTAGATCTTGAGATCACAGGCAGACAGACAGACAAACAAGTTGGGTCCCTTTCACATGGGAGGCCTGGTCTGCAGTCGTGAGGGGTCGATGTGAGGGAGGAACAGAGAGTTGAAGGGCCAGCAAGCTTGGCTCTTTACCTCCGAATTCTCCAAGATCATCTTCCGATCCAGGGTCCGGCACATGGAGCAATAGACAATAGACAATGTGTGCAGGAGTAGGCCATTTGGCCCTTTAAACCAGCACCTCCATTCAATGTGATCGTGGCTGATCATCCACATTCACTACCCCGTTCCTGCTTTCTCACCATATCCCCTGGCACCGCTATCTTTAAGAGCTCTATCTAACTCTCTCTTGAAAGCATCCAGAGAATTGACCTCCACTGCCTTCTGAGGCAGAGAATTCCACACATTCACAACTCCCTGGGTAAAAATGTTTTTCCTCATCTATGTTCAAAATGGCTTTCCCCTTATTCTTAAACTGTGGCCTCTGGTCTGGACTGCCCCAAGATCGGGAACATGTGTCCTGCGTGTCCAATCCCTTAATAATCGTATTTGTTTCAATGTGATACCGTCTCATCCTTCTAAGTTCCAGAGTATGCAAGCACAGCCGCTCCATTCTATCGACATATGACAGTCCCGTCATCCTGGGAATTAACCCTGTGAACCAATGCTGTACTCCCTCAATAGCAATAATGTCTTTTCTCAAATTTGGTGACCAAAACTGCACACAATAGTCCAGGTGTCGTCTCACAAGGGCCCTGTACAATTGCAGGAGGACCTCTTTGTTCCTATACTCAATTATTCTTGTTATGGAGGCCAACATGCCATTAACTTTCTTCACTGCCTGCTGTACCTGCATGCTTACTTTCAGTGAGTTTTGAACAAGGACCCCACAGATCTATTTGTACTTCCCCTTTTCCCAACTTGTCACCATTCAGATAATAATCTGCCTTTCTGCTTTTGCCACCAAAGTGGATAACCTCACATTTATCCACATTAAACTGCATCTGCCATGCATCCACCCACTCACCCAACCTGACCAAGTCACCCTGCACCCTCATTGCATCCTAATCACAGTTTACATTGCCACCCAGCTTTGTGTCATCTGCAAATTTACTAATGTTTCTTTGAATCCCTTCATCTAAATCATTAATGTATATTGTAAATAGCTGCGGTCCCAACACCGAGCCTTGCGGTATCCCACTAGACACTGCCTGCCATTCTGAAAGGGACCCATTAATCCCTACTCTTTGATTCCTGTCTGCTAACCAGTTTTCTATTCATGTCAGTGTAATTATGCTCCTAAAGCTTAACCCCCTTAATCTAGTTCAGTCAAACACCGAGTCAAGCACTGGATCACTAAACTTTATTTTTTTTACCAAATAACGAATTCCTGATACAATACCTAAACCACCACGGGTTAGACCCTTGTCTCGGCCTGTCCAAGCCCTTCAGCCTCATGCAAGCAGATACCTCCAAAAGGTCACGCAGTCCCAAGCGCCCTTCCAGAAGATCGACAACGAACCTCGTGGGGGTTACCTTTTGTAGGTCATCGAACCCTGTGGGGCAGAACTACATGGGGGCGGTGCCCCTAAAAGCCAATCACAGATATCGATTACATTAAAGTGTTATTGACAGTTCGCCAACCCAATTACAAAAGTGTCCCATTACAATGTTTCTACAGAAGCTTCTGGAAGTCAATTAATCAAATAACGCAACATTCTCCCAGGTAATGTAAACAATTCAAATAAGGCTTCACACTTCAGCCAATCATCAAACAACAGCACAAACCCTTTGCAACATTATTAACAGTATTTACAATCCCTTTGCAGCCGGCCAATCATGGTAATGCATTTGCAACACCTTTGAGCTCCTCTGCAAAGTCCTCATACATTTTAACAATAAAGAGGACATCTGGATCTTTCCCCATCCTGCATATCAATCTAGGGCTCCGACTAGCTGGCACCATTCACAGCCTGTAACTTTCCACAGACAGACGCCAAGCTGGCCCTAAAGATGCAATGATCCTCCATTTTATAGTATCTTTAATTTGGTCAATATTACCATTCCTCCATTTTATCATTTATTATAACCCTCATCATTAATGATAACCAAAATACAATAATGACTGCTTCCCTGTAACATATATCATTAACAACAAGATGCTGATGTATTTTCCCAGAATCTCATCAAGCTTCCCGAGTTTGCGTGGGCGTAGCTTCACGATTTCAGTCTGATGAGTCTTCACCTCCCGGGTTTTCTTGGGTGCAAATCCCCTCCATCTATCTTGATAATTCATCTGTACTTGATCCATAGTCGATCCATGAAGTTCCTAAGAGAATCTGGAATAAACAAGTTAGCAGTCCCTATTTCCACTGGTAATCTTGCAGTGGTGGAGATGTACCCATGCATTCCTTCCATCCACTTTCACTGCTGTTTGGGTCGTTAGGAGAACCTGGTAAGGTCCTTCCCAGCGAACATCTAATCCTTTCCTTACCCAGTTCTTTATAAGGACATAGTCTCCAGGTTTCACTTTAGTTGAAGCAGCTACAAGGGCATCTCACCATAGGCTGCTCTTACTCTACAGTGTGAGTCTCTTAATGCTCTGGTCAAAGCGAGAACGTAGTCGGTCATATCATGGAAGTTAATTTTTTTCATTGCATTCTGGTTCCAAGGTATTCTCAAGGGTTTACTATAAACAATTTCAGCTGGGCTCTGTCTAGATTTCTTTACAGGCGTGACTCTCATCTGAAATAAAGCTATGGGAAGTAATTTAATCCAACCGAGTCCAGTCTCCGCCTTCAATTTAGCTAATTTTGCTTTAAGGGTCTGATTTATACCTTTTTACAAGTTCAGCAGCCTGTGGTCGATAGGCACAGTACAATTGCTGCTGGATCCCCAGCTGTTCACAAAATTCTTTATTGATTTGTCCAATAAAGTGTGGACCGTTATCTGAACTAAGTCGAATAGGGATGTCAAATCTAGGGACAATTTCTCTCATTAACATCTTGACAACAGTAGCCACTTGGGTAAGCTTTGATCCACCGGCAGAATATATCAACAATGACAAGTACATATTTATAACCTTGGCACCTTTCTAATTCGATATAGTCCATCTGCAATGTCTCAAACAGACCCATAGGAAATGGTGTTTTTCCCTCTTTACATCATATTCATTTCCCTGGATTGTATTTCTGGCAGACCTGGCAATTACTGCTTACCTTCTGAGGTAAAGTTTGTTATCTTGGATGCCACCAAGTAACCAATAGTGTCCCTTATTGCACTTGCACCACAATGGGTCGCATAGTGCATGCACTCTATAATCCATACTGCCAATGAATCTGTCATGCAAATCTGCCCTGCTGGAGTGGTCCACAGCCCAGTCATACAATCCAGTACACACCCAAGCTGTCTCTGTTGTTCTTTATCCCTTTCAGTAGCCTCCTCCTGCAATTTAACAGTTTCTTGGATGGTTGGCATCAGTCTTTCCGAGGGGGACTTGTTATTTAAACTTTTAGTCTGCCTCATCATTTTGGGTACTATCATCTTCCGTTCCCATGATACTTTCTTTGCTACTAAATCAGCATTATGATTCCTGATATCTATTGGAGCCTGTCTTTTAGTGTGGGCGCTACATTTCCTAAGAGAAATTTGTCTGGGTAGCATTAAGACCTTCAATAAATCTGTCACCAATTGAAATTTGGGTTCCTGCTGAGGTTAGAAATACCCTATTTTTCCATAATTGTCCAAAATCATGCACCACTCCAAATGCATACTGAGAATCAGTGTAAATATTTACGTTCAAATTTTCCCCAATAATACAAGCCCGAATTAAAGCAAACAATTCAGCTTGTTGTGCTGAATAAGGTGACTCAAAGGCAGCTGCTTCTCCACTTTCCGCATTCTGATTAACAATTGCATACCAAGACAATCTCTCACCCCATGGTCCAATAGATGCACTCCTGTCCACATATAATGTTATGTCAGAGTCCTCTATAGGTGCATCCCTCAAGTCATTTCTCACAGATGTTTCCTCTTCAATGACAAATAGACAGTCATGTCCCGCTTCTGATTGTTTTCTAGGGGTGAGACAAGAAAATGTCGGTGGGGGTGCTGTGAGTCGGCTGCCCTGCCAGCATCGTGTTATTCAATTCTACTTTATTTGTTTTTTTTTAGTATGTCCAAATGTGTGTTTTAATGTCTCTCGGTGTGTCTTGTGTGGGGGGTGGTGAGGGGGGGGGGGGGGGGGTGGGGGGGGGGGGGGGGGGGGGGTAAGGGGCGAAGCTGTTTTCAGTCGCCTCCTCCACTGAGAGGTGACTTTTTCCATGTCGCCTCCCTCGCGGCCTAACACCAAGGATTGGTGCAGCCTTTCCCGGAGACGGGCCCGGAGCTTCAGCAGCGGGCGCAGCGTGAACTTTTCATCGTGGAGCGGGCGAGCCCTTGCCAGGATCGCCAGAAGGGAGTGCTGCGATCACTGGCACGCGGCAGACTGAAGCCGCGGTCTGCGGAAATTCCAGCTGGCGCGGAGTCCGGAGCCGGGATCCCTCGTTGGGGACCCCGGAGGAGAAGAGCTCCGACCGCTGGCCCGTGGCCTACAACAGCTTGAAGCCGCGGTCTGCGGTACTTCTAACCGCGGGCGCTGCGGGGACTTACTTTCCGGAGCTGGATCCCTTGTCGGGGATCCCTGGAGAAGAACTCCGTCCGCCGGCCCACGGCCTACATCATCTAGAAGCTGTGGACTGTGGTGCTTCTAGCCACGGGCACGGCGGGGACTTACTTACCATTCGGAGAGGGATTCCACGCCGGGAATCCCTGGAGAAGAGCTCCGACTGCCAGCCCGCGGCCTACATCATCTCGAAGCTGTGGACTGCGGTGCTTCTAGCCACGGGCGCGGTGGGGACTTACTTACTTACCATCCGGAGCGGGATCCATTGCCGTAACTCCATGGAGAAGAGCTCCGACCGCCGGCCTGCGGCGTACGTCATCTTCAAGCAGCGGTCTCCGTTAGGGAAGCACCGATTCGGGACTTACCTGCCTGTACATCTGGCTGCCCGCAGCGGCGACGGCGGAGGTTTATGGTCCTGACCACGGGGAAAAATGGAGGAGGACTGACTGAATTTTGTGCCTTCCACCACAGTGATGAATGCAGTGGTGGATGTTTTGTGTGAAATGTTTTATTGTGTGTTCTTTTTTTTATTCTATCGCTGCTGGCAAGTTAATTTCACTGCACTTCATTGTGTACATGACAAATTAATCTGACTATTGACTATTGAAAAGAGGCTGGGTTAATTAATGTATAGTGTCTAAATTGAAGTTTTGGGTTGTTCAAGAGATAGATCTCATACTTATTTTGGCGAGCCATTGTTAAGTGCTGGTTTTGGAGCTGCCCCAACAATGCCGCTACTGAATGTGAGCTATATACTACAATCTCCTGCTGGAGGGTCAAATTAGCAGCTGATTGTAAACTATTATATATAGCAGTTAAAATTGGGGTGCAAAGTGGATGTCCCCTGACTACAGGATCTAATTTAGAGGAGTAATAAGCAACTGGTCTTTGTCTATCCACATGTTTTTGAGTCAGAACTGAAGTTGCACATTCGGATAAAATAGTGCAGTAGAGCTGGAAAGGTCGGTCGTTTAATGGTCTTCCCAACGTCGGAGCTTGCATCAGTGATCTTTTTAAGTTTTCAAAGGCCTCTTGTGCTTTCTTGGTTAATTTGAATTCCTTGCTGGTGTAGGGTGTTAGCTCCTTGGTTTCTAGAGCTATGTTAGGGATCCAAGGTCTACAATAATTCACCATGCCAAGCCATTGCCATTTGTTTGGCTTCTTTTGGAACTGAGAATTTGCAGATGGGTTCAAGTCTGCTTTTCTCTAGACTCCTTTCGGTTGCTGAAATTATAATCCCTAAAATGTTACCTTCTCCTGGGCCATTAGTACATTTGACTGGGAGACCACATATCCCAAATTAGCTAGATGGTTTAGTAGTTGTGGAATATCTTCACGGTTACTTGATTCGTTTATGCTGGCTACTAATAAATCATTGACATACTGCACTAATGTGGAATTCATTTTGAATTTTAAAGTACTCAATTGGTCTTGTAGACACCTGGAAAATAAAGTAGGTGAATTGATAAACCCTTGAGGCAATCTGGTCCAGGTGTATTATTGGCCCCTATATGTGAAAGCAAGCAAATATTGGTTGTCTTTGTGAAGAGGCAGAGAAAAGAATGCATGTTGCAAGTCGAATATCGAAAAGATTTTTGCTTCAGCCGGTGTTTGGGCTAGGATATGGGCAAGATTTGCCACTAGGGCATAGAGCGGTTCTACAACAGAGTTGACTTCTCCTAGATCTTGCACCAGTCCATATTGACCTTCTTTTCCCGATTTTGGAACTGCAAGAATAGTGGTGTTGCAGATCGATTGGCATTTCACCAGTATTCCTTGTTCTAACAATCCCCAAATTAATTTGTCAATGCTGTTGATGGCCTGTGGTTTTAGTGGATATAGTTGTTTTGAATGAAGTGTTACCCCTTTCTGGAGAGCTAGCTGGATGGGATTGATGCTCATGCATCCTACCTGAGCTGTGTCTTCTGCCCACACTTGAGGGTCCACATACTCGTATACCTCACTCCCCAGATGATGATGTAAGCGGGTAACAACTGTCCTTGGGGCCTGCTAGAATTCAACAACATATTGATTAGACAAATGTTGCTTTTGGTAATTATTCGGGTCTGCCATGGTGATTGCCTTGTTTACCATTGCTCCTAGGTCTTTTACACTCGTTGGGTAAATAACCTTTCAGGTAATGTGAGGAGCAACACCTGCAGTTCTCTTCCATAGTTTTACTGGTATCTCAGCGTAATCTGCCACTCCATCCTTTCCCTCAACTAGTGCCAAAACTTCTACCCCCCAATCCTGTCCTTCGTGTGATTTAAAGAAGGCTTCCTGCTCTTTATTCTTCCCACTCCTGTCATAAACCAGTGTAATATGAAGTGGGGGTTCTTCATTTAGATCTAAGGACCACCATTGAGGGGTCACTATGGAGTAACATTGTCGTACGGGAGCCCAGGGGGTCACTACTATTCCTCTATCGCCACATTCTATCTTCAATTTGAAAGCACAGAGCAAATCTCGAGCCATTAAATTGCAATCTAATCCGGTTGTTATCACAAATCTGTGTTTGATTTCCTTTCCTCCATATACTACTTCAACTGGCTCAGAGATGGGATACTGGCAGATTTGTCCTTGAAAACCGGATAGGTACTGAACATCCTTTGATTCGGGGAGATTGTAAAGTGATTGAAGAGATGACATGGATGCGCCTGTGTCTACTAACGAAGGTGCAGGTTTTCCTTTCTACTTGTAGTGATAGTACAGGTTCTTTGTCAGACTTGCATCCAGTCACCATTAGGTTTGCTAATCATAGGCGTGTGAATGGGTTATTCTGGGCAAAAGAGATTTGCCCTCTTGGTTCTTGATTTTCCTGCCAGTTCCCTCTGGGCTCTCCATGATCCCGTTGATCTCTAGGATCTCTCCATTCTCTCTGATCTAGGATATTTCTTCTGTGACCCCCTCTTTCGTTCCTGTCGCTGGTTGGCCATTCCCTACTACAGTGACACATTCTTCCACGAGTATAACACTGGCTTACTCCTGATGATTGGTGTCTCCTCAAACTTGGTCTCTGGGGGACTGGCTCCAGGGCAGGTATTTCTCCATGATATCGATCTAAATATTCTGGAACCCAAATTTCTCCCAATCCGTAATTTGCTGGTACTCTGGGGGTCCATGGTTCAGAGTCAGATTTTGGCACTTCTTTTCTGATTACATATTCGGTCTTTGGTTTTACTACAGGCTGAGTCTCCTGCTTTTTTACATCCCTCTAGTGATATCTTACTGCCCAAGCCATTTGACTAGCACTATTTTCTGTCCAGTCCATGTTATTGGATTCAGCTACATTAGTGGGAAGACAATTCAATAAGATGGCACATAATTGAGGGGCATTGACTCCGTTTCCATAATTTAGGTCACCCGATTGATCCACATATATTTTTTGCGAATCGTTCCAAAAATTCATCTGCTCCCTCTCCCTTTTTCAGTCTCACATCCAAGATTCTAGCTAGGTCAATTGGTTTCTGAAGAGTATTCTCAAGGGCAGTTAAAAATGCCTATTGTCTGCTATTATGTTTGCCAGTGCTTCATGTGTCGGGTGTCCTAGAGTTGTTAGGAATCTTGCGTGTTCGGTTGAAGTAATTATCCGTTGGATCACTGCCCATAAATCTCGGGAGTCTGCGTGATATACGCACATTGTAGTTCTTAAGTGATCCACAAAGGAAGCAGGTGATTTTCTACGATTGGGTATTTGGCTTAAAATGGCCATCATCTCATTGGGTTCCATGGTGCTCCAGGGAACAATCCCCATTTATTGTTCCGGGATTATTTGCACTCTCAGCATTGGCCAGACCAAAGGATGGATTAGGCATTTCCCTGACAGCGAACTGTTTACGAGTTATTTGTTTTGTTTTTGTACTTTCTGCCATATCGAGATCTATCTATCTATCTAAACTGCATTTCGTTGTACCCATACTTGTATCTGTGCAATGACAATAAAGTTGAATTGAATTGAATTGAATATTTCGGTATCTACAATTATTGTCTCACCCCCAGATATATCTTCCTCTTTGCTAGGGGGTTCACGGTACCTTCTAAATGACTCCCTTTCTTCTCGTCCAATACGTCGAGGTTTAGGCTCGCAGGAATACTCTGGTTTCTGTACCCTTCCTCTACATTCTTTGTCCCTAAGTAGTCATCTTTTTAGTTTTGCTCCTGGTACCGTGAACTATCGGAGTATTTATTGTCAATGGAGCGGTCGGGGTTAAGGAATCCTGTGCTGCAGAATCTGATTGTCTATTCCGTTCACAAGCTAAACAATGTGTGTCTTAAGTGCGGGGAACGCAAGAGGAATAAGGTGGAGATCGTGAATCTCTAATTGTAACACTTTCCCAATCTTCTAAGTACTCATCTTCGTCTCCCTCAAAACTAACGCCAACCATCGGGTCCTCAAATTCGAGACCTACTGGTGCCAATATCCCTTTCGAAGATTTCCTTCTCCCTTGCTCCCTAATATATCCATACCCCTCTTTCAAGATGCCTGGAGGTCGGTACGCTTCAGTATCGTCCAGTTCTATTCCACGCTTTAGAGTTGCTTCCTTCCAACCTGCCACTCTCGCAGCTTTTCTACTCACCTTCCGTTCCTCATAATAATCTTTCCACAACCTGATTAACTCCTACGCCTCCTCACTCTCTCCACATTGCCAAATAATTTGTTCGGTGTATTTCACTCCCTTCAATGTTCCATCGCCCCCCTCGGGCCTTAATTCGTCCCTTAATTCTTTATTCAATGCCCTCGAAAAGTCTCTCAATCTTTCAGCTCTTTGTGGAAATTTGCTGCATATTAATTGCAATGGACTTTCTGAATCTGCATTCATATCTCGTTCCACATGATTCCCCATGTTTGCAGACAATGGAAGCAACACCTAATCCACAAACCTTCTTAACAATTCACACTACCCTCACAATCTCCGAGGCTATCAAACTCGCCCCCGACCAATGGCCAAAAGTTCCGTAGCGCGCCAACAGTCTCCCACTTCTCTCAACACAATCGAACAATCAATCCTTTCAATCCAATACCCAAATTCTTCTACCGTCTCCCACAAATCCACACAATTTCATCTCCTACAATTTTAACAATCCTCAATCATCCAAAAGTTAAGGTGCTCCAGGGAACAATCAAACACAGACAAACACAATCAAACACATTCCCGCAGCCCGTTTCCTATACCCAAAGCAACTTAATCTAAACACATGCAAATGAGCTCCAAACACACGAGCAAAATCGTACACAGACAAGAAATTATACCACGTATTATTATCATACAAAACCACACTCCTATGTACACTACAAGCATTCGCCTAATATCGCATTCGTTAACTGTACAGTTCCAAAAGCAAATCACAGTATATTTTAATCCCTTCTCGTGGTGTTTTCAACCAATGGAACGATCCCTCCCCCGGCTCAGCGGAAAAGTATACGAACCCCTGGCCGAACAATCACGAGTCGGACTCCAATTATAACACAGTCTCAATCAAACTATGTTCTTATACAGTTAATTCAAACCACTATTACAACAGTGTATCTAACATTAAACTTAAATCAAAGGCAATACACGGTAAATGTAATACAACAACGGCAATCTTAAAAACACTTTAAACTACAGCTTCAAATTTTTATTGTACACAGATAAATCTGGAAAACAAAAAAATACACTTTAAATTTTAAGCACCTCAATGTGAGATCCTGAATATTGATAAATTTGGATCGAACATTTTTCAGCTTGTTTTTTTCTTTGTCCAATTATTCTTTCGTACGCAAATTCAAATTCAAAATTTTATAATTAGACGTCTTTTGCAATGAAGTTCTCAGGATTGGTTAAAAGTATTTTTGGCCAATTATACTCTAGCCACTGAGTTCCTGATACCTTTACGAGACTCCTCCCCCGTCTTTTCAGAGATCCAGATATTACTCAAACCCCATGAGCTCACCCCTAGATTTCTTCCTTTCCACCTGCTTGGTACCGGGTGTCAACGCGTAGTTGCTTCATTCTGGCAGTCGATGCCGATCTTTAGAGTGCCTCTCCAATTTGCACCCCCAGCAAAGACGCTGCATTTGCCTCTTCGTACTGTTTCGACCCAGTCCTGTATATTCAGATATCCAGCCAATTGGATATCCAAATCTGGGCAGGTCTTCAAACCACTAAATTGCTTTTGATGTCAGGTCAACTCAATGGTACCTAACGGTTGGTTTTTGCAACAGCTGTTGACTAAGTTTAGAGGGCCTCGAACCCCGAAAGGAAAGGGCCTCGAACCCCAAAAGGAGAGGGCCTCAAACCCCAAAAGGCAAGGATGCCCTAAGTGCTTGCTGGACTACTGTTCTCAGATCTCGTTGGGACCCTAACCCAAGTTCATGAATGATCGATCCACTCCGACTAGCAAAGTGGGAAAACCGATGTGAAAACCGAACCGTGGCGCCAATTTCTCCCCCCGCTATCGGGAACAGCTCAACACCCTCGATCGCAAACTTGGGACTGGGGGTTTGTTGAGAACCCGGACGAGCCCCCAATGTAATTATGCTCCCAAAACTTACCCCCTTAGTCTAGTTCAGTCAAACACCGATTAAGCACTGGACAACTAAACTTTATTTTTTTACCAAATAACAAATTCCCTATACGATACCTAACTACCGTGGGCTTGATCCTTGTCTCTGCTCGCCTTCATGGTCGTGAGGAGTTCCCGCGTTCTGGGAACTAGTTCATTAAGGTCCCTGCAAATTTTTCGTCATGTTGAAAAATTAGCGCCGACTAGAATGAAGCCGCCATGGAGAGTAGCGAGAATTCTCGTGCCATAGGTGGGTCGCCAGGAGGCCCTCGTGCCAGGAGGTTGAAGTTGAGGTTTAGCCACACTTTTTTAGTTTTTTAAAACCGATACAACATGGAAACAGGCCCTTCGGCCCAACTTGCCCACACCGGCCAACATATCCCAGCTACACTAGTCCCACCTGCCTGTACTTGGTTCATATCCCTCCAAACCTGTCCTATGTTCAGGGGCTCACAAGTACCTGTCTAACTGTTTCTGAAACGTTGGCATAGTCCCTGCCTCAACTAACTCCTCTGGCACCTTGTTCCATACACCCACCTCCCTTTGTGTGAAAAAGTTACCCCTCAAATGCCTACAAAATCTTTTCCCCTTCACCATAAACCATTGTGCTCCGTGTGTTATGCTTAAACAGGGAGGAATGTCATGGAACACACAAGACAGAAGGCTGGTCACACATCCAGCTGATCCATGAAAATCTTTCTTTCTTTGCCCAGCTGAATTGTGACTTCCTCACTTAATTGCAACCTTGGAAATGAACCTCATCAACTAGAAATGTAATATTTACTGCTTCTCGACGTAGAATGACAATTGGTACAAGATTTAGGATAATCTTCATTTTGGGCCAGTATCCTCCATTTATTGAGTATTAAGCACTCAAAAGTTATCTTTGCAGTTCGACTTACATTACACTTGCAGTTAGCAAACAGAGGAAACAATATCATTTGACAGACATGAGTTTATTCATTTTACCCAGTTAATATCTCTGTAACAACAATGGCCAAGGAAAAGCAAAGCTGCCTTGTTAGCATTTGGTGATTATAAATTTATACAGCTTCATAGTCTTTTAGTACAAACATTTAAATGTAAAATTTCAGTAGTACCATATACTATTTGAAGATACAAGCCTGATAGTATTCATTCTGTTTATAAAGGCCTCAGGCAAAAAACAAAAGTGTGACTAGTGGGATTGTCGACTTGTTTAAAACGAGGGAAAGATCGGGCACTGATAATAACAAAAGTGCAATTGACAACAATCCAACTGGATTCAGAAGTGTATGTTCTTTCCTGGCCACCCATGGCAGGGCTGCTGTTGTAGAAGGGGGAAGGGGAAATTGTTCAGGGGCTCACAAGTAGGCTTTCGCTCAATGAATTATGGTGGGAACCCCCATGCCCTTTAAAGAGAAAACTAGGTTGAAGGATACCGCAGTGTGTTAAAACTATATAAATAGCACCATTGTGAATACAAATACTTTGTAGTTTTAAACATATGTTGATTTTCTTTTACACAAAGGGTTGTCTCTGGTTTTGGAATGCTCCAGATGTACAATTTATCAACATGCTTCCATTATGTTTAGATTTGAACAACCTACTCTCAAAACTCAAGCACTCATCCAAAGCCTTACCAGGTTTGTAATAGTGTTCTCTGTGGGCTTTGTATATGGCCATAGATTGAATCCTCATGTGAAAATACAACTATAAATTGTTCTTTCTACGCAACTCCAAAAGGCCATTCTTCATGGACCTCTTGGGGCAGCTAGGCTGCCTTATTGTGACCAACACATTGCCCTTCTATATTCTTGTCTAAAATAAATCCCTATATGGTTGTGTAAAGGGATGCCTCTGAGAAAGCAAGCACAAAGTTCAACATAGCTGGCTGCACTGCTGGAAGTGATGGAACCCATAGCTTCTGTAGATTATAAATACTGAGCACTGAAGGAGCAAGCCTTGTCTTGTCAATGCCCGGTGAACAGCTATCACTATACCTCACACTAACCACTTAATTTTAGAAAATTAGAAACATGGAATATAGATGCTGGAGTAGGTTATTCGGCCCTTCGAGCCAGTACCGCCTTTCAATATGATCATGGCTGATCATTCAAAATCAGTACCCCGTTCCTGCTTTCTCCCCATATCCCTTGATTCTGTTAGCTTTGTTAGCTTCTGTGTGATTAAATTATCACAGTCATTTAGAGCTGAGATGTAGACTCGTACTAACATGGAATGCACCTGATAATGGTGAATTTCAAAACAGGTTGAATGAAAGTGT
This sequence comes from Amblyraja radiata, assembly GCF_010909765.2. Lineage (NCBI taxonomy): Eukaryota > Metazoa > Chordata > Chondrichthyes > Rajiformes > Rajidae > Amblyraja > Amblyraja radiata. The sequence continues at coordinate 8,355,852 of NC_045967.1, read as the reverse complement.
GACATTATTGAAGTAAAACAAAAGCCCCAGCAATTATATTTCAGGTTGTGTTATGTTCCCCTGCATGTGGCGTGAGCAACAAATTCAACCCAATTCCTTAATGCCCTTTTAAGATATTATTTTTTCTTCAAACAACTTCCTCTAAGTCAATGGGGAGACACATCCTTGAATGATATGTATTAGTTTTATATGATAGTGATTGCAAGGATGCGTATGTATTTTATCTTCTTTTTCTGCTTCAATATCATTTATTAAGTGCTGCGTTATGCTCTGACAGTGAGAAACTTGCTTTACATCAGTGCTGCATCCAATAATCGGCAATAAATCCGACCGCTGAATGTAAAAAACATTCCGTTTTTGTGGAATGAAGTATTTTGTGCTTACATGCAATAATGACTGAGGGACTTCACTCTGCTAGTCAACGTCAAATGAGATTGCAAACAGTGACATTTCCGACCATTTCAGACTGACCATGTCTCCATTGCTGTAAGCTTTCAGTAAATTCAGTTTTATTCCCAGCCACCACAGCACAAACGCAGGTAGTTTATAGAGAAAGCAAAGGGAAGCAAAGTTTCACTAAGTCAGATCTATCAGTGCAGGGTTATGTGTTTCTATTATTGCTTAGTAATTGCAACATGGTAAGAGGTGAGAAAGTAGGGCAACATTTGAACTTTCTGAGGTAGCCATAGATGTTAAAATGAGCACTTTGATGTGTTGAGTAAACATGAAACTTCCTATGATTCCTTCTCCCTCCCATTCCTGTTTTGGCCTGTGACCAATGAGGTGCATGTGGCAGCTTTAAACAAAATGGGCCATGGTGGTGTGATATACCGTGGCCTTGGCAGGCCGCAGCACATTGGCATGAAAGGCACCTTGTACAATTAAGGCAAGACATAGATAAAGTATTTTTGACTTTGTGAGAATTGCAAGAGCAGTGTTATTTTGAGAAAGTCAGTTTTTCTTTTGTGGGTTGATGGGGGGATGTGACCTTCAAAATTAAGATGCTCAATAAACAAACTAATGTATTTACAGTATATATAAAAGCCTTCCATACCTGGAATAGTTTATTTTCAGAAGGTGAGATGTCTTGAATCCTGAATTCAGCATCTAAATCGACTAACTACAACAATGAGCTTTGTGATGCAATTGAGATGAGGTAAACGACCACACAAATTAGCTGGGACATTAAAGCAGATGTTTTTATGTTTAGCTAACTTGTGAATGAATGCCATTTATGATTCTGTGTAGAAAGGAACTGCAGATGCTGGTTTAAACCGAAGATAGACACAAAATGCTGGAGTAACTCAGCGGAACATGCGGCATCTCTGGGGAGAAGGAGTGGGAGACGTTTTGGGTCTGAAGAAGGGCCTCGACACGAAACATCACCCATTCCTTCTCGACAGAGATGCCGCCTGTCCCGCTAAGTTACCCCAGCATTTTGTGTCTATCTTCCATTTATGATAATATCAGACTGGGCATCATGTAGCAGAAGACTTGTGCAGACTGCAGACTGGGGGATGAAAACAATGGGCAACTGTGAGAGATGGCAAGAGACAACAACACATAACATATTGCTATCCCCGATGCTAATATGTTGACAACACAATGTTAGCCAGTAGTTTCTCCGATGCACAGCAGAGCTGACTTACTCAGATAACAGTCAATTTAAAGAAACTACTTGAGCCAGAAATAACCACAAAATCTCCCAATAAAATCAACAATTTGACCAGTTGAGTGCAGATAGTGGAGGGTGGTTACATGAGCAATTCCATACATCAGAGTGGACCACATGCTTGATTTGATATTGAAATTTCCTTTTCATTTCTGATCTGGTCGGGACTCAAAATACAATGTTATGGAGCTTTACAGCATGGAAATAGGCCCTTTGGCACCAACTTGTCCATGCCGAGCAAGGTGGCATTCTAGGCTAGTCCCATTTGGCTCATGTATTTTTAAACCTATCCTATTTATGTAAATGTGCAAAGATGTGAAATGCCTGGACTTTATAGAAGTGCTGAACCTTAACCTCTCCAGCGTTGTTGTTATATGAGTTCAGGCAGGTCAATGGGGGTTAGTTCAGGGAAGATTGCATTGTGTATCTGCATACTTCTGTTCACTAAGCAATGGAAGTGCTGAGGGAGCTACTGAAAATAAACCGAAGACTAGAACTAGTTAGCACCACTACCTGATTCTGTTCTTGGTTTTGCCCGTGTGCAATCTGACTTGGTGAATACATATAAAGGCTTTGCGCAGCATTAGGATGAAGTCACGCCATATTTTGTACAGTCCGCATTAGAAACCACCTCCTCCTAGTATACAAAGTCAGTGAAGCTGGCCGGTGATGGGTGGGAGAGGTGTGCCTGTGCCAGCCGGCCGAGCAAGAGTGGTAGACCCCCAGACGGCTACAAGAACTTAACGCAGACTTGGCAGCGGCTGACCCGGGTGCGGAGCTGGCCCTCCTTCAGCGTCTCTGAGGGCGGCGACTCCACGAACTGGCGGGTCGCCTCGACTGTGGTCAGCCAGAAGCTGTACTTGTTGGCGAAGTAGTGGCAGGTACCACGGGCCCCGTTGCACTCGATGAAAGGCGTGGCGCGGAAATCCTCCAGGCAAGAGCCCGGTGAGACGAGGGACTGGCCTCCACCTTCCGGCCCAGCCGCTGTGTGCTGAGAAAAGAAAAGAGCCAGCATGCATGCCGTTAAAAACCTGTGTGAATATAACTGGACTCCATGCACTTACAGTCACAGAGACACACAGATGTTAGACACAAAGAGCTGGAGTAACTCAGCAGGTCAATACACAATAGACAATAGGTGCAAGAGTAGGCCATTCAGCCCTTCAAGCCGGCACCGCCAATCACTGTGATCATGGCTGATCATCCACAATCAGTACCCTGTTCCTGCCTTCTCCCCATATCCCTTGACTCCGCTATCCTTATCATTATTGCTTTCTCCCTCCTTCCCCTCCCTTCCCCATCTCTCCACCTCTACCTTTCTTCTTCCCGCCCCCCCCCCCCCAAAAACCCCACATCAGTCTGAAGAAGGGTCTCGACCCGAAACGTCGCCTATTCCTTCGCTCCATAGTCGCTGCCTCATCCGCTGAGTTTCTCCAGCATTTTTGTCCACCTCCGCTATCCTTCAGAGCTCTATCTGACTCTCTCTCTAGAAAGCATCCAGAGAATTGGCCTCCACTGCCTTCTGAGGCAGAGAATTCCACAGATTCACAACTCTCTGGATGAAAAGGTTTTTCCTCATCTTCGTTCTAAATGGCTTACCCCTTATTCTTAAATTGTGGACCCTGGTTCTGAACTTCCCCAACATCGGGAACATGTTTCCTGCCTCTAGCATGTCAAATACCTTAATAATCTTATACGTTTCAATTAGATTCCCTCTCATCCTAAATTCCAGTGTATGCAAACCCAGTCGCTCCATTTTATCAAGATATCATCCCGGGAATTAACCTCGTGAACCTACGCTGCACTCACTCAATCGAAAGAATGTCCTTTCTCAAATTTGGAGACCAAAACTGCACACAATACTCCAGGTGTGGTCTCACTAAAGCTCTGTGCAACTGTAGAAGGACCTCTTTGCTCCAATACTCAACTCCTCTTGTTATGAAGGCCAACAGGCCATTCGCTTTCTTCACTGCCTGCTGTACCTGCATGCTTACTTTCAGTGACTGCTGAATAAGGACCCCCAGATCTCGTTGTACTTCCCCTTTTCCCAACGTGACGCCATTTAGATAGTAATCTGCCTTCCTATTCCTGCCACCAAAGTGGATAACCTCACATTTATCCACATTAAACTGCATCTGCCCACTCCCCCAACCTGTCCAAGTCACCCTGCATTCTCATAGCATCCTCCTCACAGTTCACATTGCACCCAGCTTTGTGTCATCTGCAAATTTGCTAATGTTACTCTTAATCCCTTCATCTAAATCATTAATGTATATTGTAAATAGCTGCGGTCCCAGCACCGAGCCTTGCGGTACCCCACTAGTCACTTCCTGCCATTCCGAAAGGGACCCGTTCGTCCCTACTCTTTGTTTCCTGTCTACCAACCAATGTTCTATCCATGTCAGTACCCTACCCCCAATACCATGTGCTCAAATTTTGTTCACTAATCTCCTATGTGGGACCTTATCAAAGGCTTTCTGAAAGTCCAGGTACACTACATCCACTGGCTCTCCCTTGTCCATTTCCTAGTTACATCCTCAAAAAATTCCAGAAGATGTCAAGCATGATTTCCCCTTCGTAAATCCATGCTGACTCGGACCGATCCTGTTATTGCTATCCAAATGTGCCGCTATTTCATCTTTTCTGATTGACTCCAGCATCTTCCCCATCACCGATGTCAGGCTAATTGGTCTATATTTCCCTGTTTTCTCTCTCCCTCCTTTCTTAAAAAGTGGGATAACATTAGCTACCCTCCAATCCACAGGAACTGATCCTGAATCTATAGAACATTGGAAAGTGATCACCAATGCATCCACGATTTCTAGAACCACTTCCTTAAGTACCCTGGGATACAGTCCCAGGGGATTTATCAGCCTTCATTCCCATCAGTGTATCCAACACCATTTCCTGCCTAATGTGAATTTCCTTCAGTTCCTCTGTCACCCTAGGTCCTCTGGACATTAGTACATCTGGGAGATTGTTTGTGTCTTTGTTAGTGAAGACAGATCCAAAGTACCAAACTCCTCTGCCATTTCCATGTTCCCCATAATAAATTATTATTGTCAGGCAGCATCTCTGGAGAAAGGGAATAGGTGACTTTTCACGTCGAGACCCTTCTTCAGATCCAAACCGAAACGTCACCTATTCCTTTACTCCAGAGATGCAGCCTGGCCCGCTGAGTTACTCCAGCTAGTTGCGTCTGTCATCGATTTAAACCAGCATCTGCAGCTCCTTCCTACACAGAGTCTTACAGCACGGAAACAGGCCCTTCAGCCCAACTCATCCATGCTAATAAATCCCCATCAAAGCTAATCCCATATTGCCCATGTTTGGCCCATATCCCTCTAAACCTTTCCATGTACCTGTCCAAGTATTTCTTAAATGCTGATATAGTACCTGCCTCAACTACCTCCTCTGAGCGAAAAACGTACTCCTAAAATTCCTATTAAATCTTGCCTCTCGCACCTGAAACATCTCTAGTTTATATTTCCGCCACTTTGGGTAAAAGACTCTGTGCATTCACCCTATCTCTTCCCCTCATGAGTTTATACACCTTGATAAAAGCAATCTGTGGTTCAATTATTGGATTAGTTATCCAGAGGATGACCAATGAGGAAATTAATTCAAATCGTACTGTGACACCCAGAGATTTTAACACACAAAGGATTATAGATACTAGTTGACAAAAAAAAGACACAATGTGCTCAGCGGGTCAGGCAGCATCTCTGGAGGACATGGATAGGTTATGTTTTGGATCTTTGGACTCACGTTTTCTTCCACAAGCAGTACTCTGTTCCTGCCTCCTCCCCATATAGAAACATAGAAACATAGAAAATAGGTGCAGGAGTAGGCCATTCGGCCCTTCGAGCCTGCACCACCATTCGATATGATCATGGCTGATCATCCAACTCAGTATCCTATCCGTGCCTTCTCTCCATTTAGCCACAAGGGCCACATCTAACTCCCTCTTAAATATAGCCAATGAACTGGCCTCAACTACCTTCTGTGGCAGAGAATTCCACAGATTCACCACTCTCTGTGTAAAAAATGATTTTCTCATCTTTGTCCGAAAAGACTTCCCTCTTATCCTTAAACTGTGACCCCTAGTTCTGGACTTCCCCGACATCGGGAATAATCTTCCTGCATCTAGCCTGTCCAACCCCGTAAGAATTTTGTAAGTTTCTATAAGATCCCCCCTCAATCTTCTAAATTCTAGCGTGTACAAGCCGAGTCTATCCAGTCTTTCTTCATATGAAATTCCTGCCATCCCAGGAATCAGTCTGGTGAACCTTCTCTGTACTCCCTCTATGGCAAGAATGTCTTTCCTCAGATTAGGAGACTAAAACTGTACGCAATACACCAGGTGTGGTCTCACCAAGGCCCTGTACAACACAGTAGAACCTCCCTGCTCTTATACTCAAATCCTTTTGCTATGAATGCTAACATACCATTTGCTTTCTTCACTGCCTGCTGCACCTGCATGCCTACTTTCAATGACTGGTGAACCATGACACCCAGGTCTCATTGCATCTCCCCTTTTCCTAATCGGCCACCATTCAGATAATCGCTTGACTCCGCTATCCTTATTATTGTTGCTTTCGCCCTTCTTCCCCTCCCTTTCCCAGCTCTTCCACAGCTTACTGTCTCCGCCTCTTCCTTTCTTCTTCCCGCCCCCCCCCCCCCAAAACCCCACATTAGTCTGAAGAAGGGTCTTGACCCGAAACGTCGCCTATTCCTTCGCTCCATAGATGCTGCCTCACCCACGGAGTTTCTCCAGCATTTTTGTCTACCTCCGCTATCCTTAAGAGCTCTATCTAAATCTCTCTCTAGAAAGCATCCAGAGAATTGGCCTCCACTGCCTTCTGAGGCAGAGAATTCCACAGATTCACAACTCTCTGGGTGAAAAGGTTTTTCCTCATCGCCGTTCTAAATGGCCTACCCCTTATTCTTAAATTGTGGACCCTGGTTCTGAACTCCACCACCATCGGGAACATGTTTCCTGCCTCTAGCATGTCAAATCCCTTAATAATCTTATACGTTTCAATAAGATTCCCTCTCATCCTTCTAAATTCCAGTGTATACAAACTCAGTCGCTTTGTTTTTTCACGATATGACAGTCCCGCCATCCCGGGAATTAACCTCGTGAACCTACGCTGCACTCACTCAATAGAAAGAATGTCCTTTCACAAATTTGGAGACCAAAACTGCACACAATACTCCAGGTGTGGTTTCACTAGGGCCCTGTCCAACTGTAGAAAGACCTCTTTGCTCCAATACTCAACTCAACTTGTTATGGTTTGACTCAAGTTTTCTTTAGAGTCTGAAGAAGGATCCCAAATCAAAACATTGGCGATTCATGTTCTCCAGAGATGCTGCCTGACATGCTGAGTTACTCCAGCACTTTTGGTCGTTAATTTCAATTTTGCTTCAGTTAATCTTGGAATTCTTATAATGGTGACCATGAAACTAGTAGATTTTCCTAAACCTCTTCAGATTCGCCAAACCTTTTTGGGGAAATCGGAAAGATTTGTGACATTATTACTGTATCGGCAATGTGCAGGTACTTTTCAGGCCTCTCTATACTGGCTTCTCAAGATATTTAATTAAAGAGCGAAATGCATATGCTAAAAATAAGCAAACTCAAGAATCGGCGCTTCCAAGTTATATTTGCTCAAATCCACTTACTCTGACGACTTATTACTCTTATGCCCCTGTCCCACTTAGGAAACCTGAACGGAAACCTCTGGAGACTTTGTGCCCCACCCAAGGTTTCCGTGCGGTTCCCGGAGGTCTTTGTCAGTCTCCCTACCTGCTTCCACTACCCGCAACCTCCGGCAACCATCTGCAAACCTCCGGGAACCGCACGGAAACCTTGGGTGGGGCGCAAAGTCTCCAGAGGTTTCCGTTCAGGTTTCCTAAGTGGGACAGGGGCTTAACTTACTTTACCTTGCATGCCTTTCTTACCTGCACTTTGATCCTGAATTCCTGCACTTTGATTCTTTTCAATAGAAAATAATAATTAAGATAGACATGGAAATAGACAAGGTGAGGCAATGAGTTTGCAACCATTGGTCGCTGGAGATGGCACGGTGAGGACATCCTCACCTACTGAGCCTGTGCTCCAGGTTAGGTCCATGTGGAGTTAGCTGCATTCATGAAGGGTGTAAGACTCTGGATCGCAGCTTCGTTGGCGGAGAATTGCAGACAGGGAATAGTCAAAGACCCCACACTGACCTTTAGGCATGGACTCTGACTAAAATGTATGTTATTGGGAAAAGGGAAGGAGAAGGCAGCATTTAGCCTTGGAACAACACAAGATAAACCAGCCTGTTAACTCCTGCTGCCTAGACTGTTATTAGCCAAAAATAGACACTTAGGTTGATGAACTGTAAGACTACTGATGAACAGGAAGAAAACAGATGGAAAGTAAATAAAACTGCCAAAAATATTCAGGAACTGGTATGAGCTTATAAATTATTTTCTTTTCATCCTCATATCTGTTGCGCCCAACAGATCCTTTTTTAAGTTCAGTTTAGAGGTACAGGTGGAAACAGGCCTTTCGGCCCACCGATTCCTGCCGACCAGCAAACAAGACAGCATACTAGCACTCTCCTACACACACTAGGGACAACTTACATTTATACCAAGCCAATTAACCTACAAACCTTGTAGAGGAACCTTCAAATCTGGCCGCCCCTGCCATACCCATTCTACTGCCAGCTTATGTGCCATCATCTTAGGTAGGACCCCTCATGTGCCAATGCTACGACTAAGGTGTGCTGACAACACAAGCAAATTGGAGGAACAGTACTTCATATTTCGCTTGAGCAGCTTACAACCCAGTGGTATTATCTTGATTTCTCTAACTTCAAGTAACCCCTGCATTCCTTCTCTCTCCATCCCTCCCCCACCCACATTATACCAGCTTCAAAGTCATCTCGTTGAGTCTCATTGTCTGTAACCCGTTTTCACCCAGCCCACAGCTAACAATGGCCTGTTCCCTTTGTCATTGTTACTTTTTTTGCATATCTTTCATTCATTTGTTCTATATCTCTCATCACCATCTATATCACTTGTTTCCCTTTCCCCTGACAGTCTGAAGAAGGGTCTCGACCCAAAACGTCACCTATTCCTTTTCTCCAGAGATGCTGTCTGTCCCACTGAGTTGCTCCAATGTGTCTATCTGCTGAAAGAAAGTAGCACTGACCATAAGGAAAGAGTAGCCTATCCAGAGACTACGCCAGCCGTTGGGGCACTGCGGGATGGTTATGTCTTGACTGTGTACAGCAATGGCCTGGGAGGGCACCTCACACACAGAGCAGCGGCTGATGTAGCGTCGGATCTGCCAGTTAGAGACGGGCATCATGGGGATGGGCGCCGAGGTGGAAAGCCAGTAGGACTTGTCGTTCCTGTTGGCGTAGTGGCAGACCTCATCAATGTTGCAGTACAGGAAAGGCATCGTGGAGAAGCGAGGCAGACACGATCCAGCCATTCCTGTAGGAAAGCAGAGACAGGAGCTTTTACAAACATTCACACTCTATGTGAAACATCCAGACCGATACTACACAGTGCCTGTTACTATGCTACATCCACCTTCATTCTTAAGTATAAACCTGATTCCTCGCCACTCATGACTAACTTTTAAAATGCCTTCTTTCTCCTGACAAATCTACACCATCTGCTCCACTTAAGACAGCATGGGGTAGAGATGCCACTCGACAAGTTCTCCATGGCCAATCTCATCCTGGGCAAGTTGGCAGCCTCCTGGAAGCAGAATATAGACTTTAAGATTTTGCCTTCCACCACAGTGAGGAGGTGTTTGGTGAACTCACTGTGGTGGATGTTAAATTTGTGTTGATGTGTGTTTTTGCCATTTTTTAAATTATATGTATGACTGCAGGGAAACAAAATTTCGTTCAGACCGAAAGGTCTGAATGACAATAAAACGAACCTAATCTAATCTAATCTAATATACTTTCTAGCCTCCACTATTGGTGCACATACATTATTTTACTTTACGTGAAGAGCCCGCTCAGCACGCATGCGCGGCATTACGTTCAGCAGTGCAACAGCGGCGCATCGGGAGTCAGGCGCTCCCGCTACGGGGTGAAAGAACGGACCGTCAGGTATGCTCTGAGGTTGGGGGTTTCTTTCACAGGGAGCCTTCTGCTTTCAGGCAGAGAAGAAAGGCTCTAAGAACAAACCTGTCCCCCGCTCGACTCCACGGAGGAGCGTTCCATCTGGGGGGGGGGGCAGCAACAAGGCGGTAGGACCGCTTACCCGGCACTCCGCTATTCCCCGACACCGCGCTGGAAGTAAAGCCACGGAAGAGGCGTCCGGCTGGTGGCTTCCGACTTCTCGGATGGGGACGTCTCTCCACCCGCACGGGGGGAAAGACAACCGCCTGAAAAGACCTGTTCCCCGCTCGACTCCACGGAGGAGCGTTCCATCTGGGGGGGGCAGCAACAAGGCGGTAGGAACGCTTACCGGGCGCTCCGCTATTCCCCAACACCGCGCCGAGCCCAGCCCGCTAGCGCCTGAGCAGTGGGCTGGAAGTAAAGCCACGGAAGAGGCGTCCGGCCGGTGGCTTCCGACTTGTCAGATGGGGACGTCTCTCCACCCGCCCGGGGGAGAGACAGCCGCCTGAGCCGCATGGAGCGGCTCCTGGAGCAGGAGCTCCAGCGAGACGCGCTTCGTGAGGGGCGCTCTCGCAGGGGGAGTTCAGGCACTCCCTCCACAGTGCCTTCTGCACTGTCCATTGCTTCCTCCTTACCTGAGGGTAGCTTTGGTGACCAGGACTGGGCTGGTCAAGAAGAGGGGACGATGGCTGAAGATCTCGGGAGTATGCAAGGGGTGCAGGAACAGGAAGAGCTGCTAGGTGTGGTGGACCGCTATGTGGCAACCCCACGTGCAGGAGGCCGTTAAAGGCCAAACCAGCGGCCAGCATTAACCACCTCTCCAACAGGCCCCTACAGGAGAGGTGGTCAATAAGGCCTTAGAAAACTGCAGCGGATCCTCAGGCTCCTGACGTCAGCCATCACATCGTTTGCTCGTTCCGTGGACAAATACGGAGATGACCACAACCTTCGTAAACAAATCATAAAACCTGCCATAAAATCCTAAATTTGCGGGGTTGTGCATACCCCAGCCACTGAGCCAGACCCACTGCTCTTTGGCAAACCTCACAAAGCATATGAAGGATATGGAAGAGGCTTTAAAAAACTTTCGGTCTCATGAGGGCAGGCCCCGAGACGAGCAAACCAAAAACAATAATTCCTAAGCAGCAGCACCCCATCGCGTCCATCAGTCGACGTCTACCTTATGGGACTGGTGTAAAGCTCGGGGTCCGCATTCTATCCCCGGAAGTCTTCTTTAGACCAGGGCCCATAGCGGATCCCATGGAAAATGCACCACCCCCCAACATCACCGCCACGTCAAACGACGTGCAAGACTCGTTGGACCGGCAGGAAACAGAACAATACCCATAACCATGGAGGTAGGTGGGTCTGGTTCCTACCAGCATATAGAAAATAGGGGCTTAATACTAACAGGGGGGAGATTACACCTGTTTTAAGAAGCACGGGAGTCTATCACTCCTTCCTTTCAAAAACCCTGGAGCGTATCGTTGCGTCGCAACTTCATTCCCACCTCCTTGCGTATAACCTACTTGAACCCCTCCAATCTGGCTTTCGCCCCCTCCATAGCACAGAAACTGCTCTCCTCAAAGTCCTCAACGACCTCCTCACCTCTGCTGACACTGGTTCCCTCAACATCCTCATCCTCCTCGACCTGAGCGCAGCCTTCGATACAGTGAACCATAACATCCTGCTCACCAGACTCAAGGACATCGGCATTGAAGGCTCTGCACTCAGCTGGCTCCGTTCCTACCTTTCCAACAGATCCCACTTCATCTCTCTCCACAACCACACCTCTGCTACAGCCGCAGTCACTCAAGGCGTTCCCCAAGGCTCCGTACTCGGCCCCCTCCTCTTCATCATCTACATCCTCCCCCTTGGTCAGATACTCCGCCACTTCAATCTGGACTTCCACTGTTACGCTGATGACACCCAGATTTACCTTGGCACCAAATCCCCCCACAACCCCCCCCTCTCCCATATCAACTCCTGTTTGTCAGCTATAAAAACCTGGATGCAACATAATTTCCTCAAACTCAACAGCGATAAGACAGAATTCCTCCTCATAGGCTCCAAAGCCACACTCAGCAAAATCAATAACCCCACTCTCACCATCGACGGCACCACTGTCTCCCCATCTCCCCAGGCCCGCAACCTTGGCGTGATCTTTGATTCCACCCTCTCCCTTGAGCCTCACATCCGCCATGTCATTAAAACCTCCTTCTTTCATCTCCGCAACATCGCCAAACTCAGACCCTCTCTCACTCCGCCTGCTGCTGAAAGACTCATCCATGCCTTCATCTCCTCCCGACTGGACTATTGCAACTCACTTCTCCTTGGCATCAGCTCCACCTACATCAACCGACTCCAACTGGTCCAGAACGCAGCCGCCCGACTCATCACCCACACCAAATCCTGGCATCACATCACTCCAGTCCTCAAAAAACTTCACTGGCTTCCCATCTCCCACCGGATCACCTACAAAATCCTGGTCCTCACCTACAAAGCCCTCCACCATCTGGCCCCCACATATCTCATTGACCTCCTCTCCCCCTACCAACCCTCACGGTCCCTCAGATCCACATCAGCCGGTCTCCTCTCCATCCACAAGTCCAACCTCCGCAGTTTTGGGGACAGAGCCTTCTCCAGGGCAGCTCCCAGGCTCTGGAACTCCCTCCCCCAACTGATCCGCAATTCCGTGTCCCTCCCCATCTTCCAGTCCCGCCTCAAGACCCATCTCTTCACCTCTGCCTATCCTTAGCCCCACGTCCCCGTCCCTTTTCATCTGTGCATTAATTGCCTCATGCTGTGTTTTGTATTGAATTCTGTCTTTACTTTGTGTACTAGTCATGTCTCTACTATTTATTTCATTCCCCTTACATGTTTTTCCTATACATGCTCAATTTTTGTAAGGTGTCCTTGAGACTCTTGAAAGGCGCCCATAAATAAAATGTATTATTATTATTATTATCACGAGTGATCAGTATATACTCAATGGCATTAGTGGATATAAAATACAATTCATACTAGAAAAATTGCCACCAGTTCAACATTCACCCCAGAGGGTATTTTCCCTCTCCGTTAGAGAAACGAGAGGGACAAGCTGAACTGGTGAGACTAATTACAAAGGGTATCATGGGAAAACATGAACCCTTGGAATTCGTATCAAATATATTCACTAAACCCAAAAAATATGGTGTATGTCGCATCATCATTGGCTTAACTTCACTAAATATGTTTGTTAAGTATATACATTTCAAAATGGAAACGGTTGTTACTGCCAAATAACTAATTTCCAAAGGATACTTCATGGCAAGCATTGATCTTAAAGATGTTTACTATTTAGTATCATTCACAAGGATCATCGCAGATACCTGAAATTTACCTGGATGGGGCAGCTATGACAGTTTAACGCGTTACCCAATGGGTTCACATCAGCCATAGATTATTCACCAAGATACCAAAACCAGCTCTGACAATATTCAGAAGACAAAAACATATTGTCATGGCATATCTTGATGATATCTTAAATAATAGGCAAGACCATGGAATTGACTATGTTAGCTGTATCAGCTACCAAACAGTTATTCGAAACCCTGGGATTGTCTTACATCCAGATAAATCTAAGTTGAAGCCATCCACAATCATGGACTACTTGGGCTTCACAATTAATTCATTCTACGTGACTGTAACATTGCCAAGAGACAAAACAGTTGAATTGGCACAATCATGCAACAATTTAATGATTCGGACCTTTCCACTGTCAAAACGTACAAAGAGCAAAGGTACAGGCACCAAAACGACACACAGGTCATTATGATCGTGTCATAAAGTTACCCACTGAAGCAATATCAGAACTACAGTGGTGGGCAAAACACGTTTGGCATAGTTTCAGCCCTATTATCATCACTAACCCTACGTTAGTTATCCAAACAGATGCCAGTGCTCAAGGCTGGGGAGCAACTAACTCTATATCCAGCACAAGTAGTAGATGGACTAACCCAGAGTCATCGTTACCACTTACACTGGGCATTAATTATCTAGAGATGTTGGGTGACTTTTATGGTTTAAAAGCATATGCACAAATATGCATCACTTGCATGTACGGTTACAAATAGATAATACTACGGTAGTGGCCTACATTAACCATATAGGCGGCATAAAATCGGTATCATGCGACAAGTTGGTCAACACAATTTGGCAATGGTGTGTCGAAAGACATATTTGGCTATCAGCAACTTATCTGCTAGGTAAGCTAAATACAGTGGCAGACACCAGGTCACGTAAATTTAATGACAACATCGAATGGATGTTAAACCCCAAAAAATTTGCAAAAATTATCAAGCAATATGGCACGCCAGATATCGATTTATTTGCATCAAGGCTAAATCACCAGGTACCTATGTATGTCGCTTGGGAACCAGACCCTGAGGCAGCAGCGGTAGATGCGTTCGTGCTGGATTAGGGAAATTCTTCTTCTATGCATTTCCTCCCTTCTGCCTCATCAGTTGGGGACTACGCACAATACAAATGGACTCTGCTTCAGGTATTTTGATAGTACCCGACTGGCCTACGCAGCCATGGTTCCCAATACTCCATGACATGGTTGTTGAAACTCCGATGGTATTCCCCAGTGACCCAGAGTTATTAACACCCAGTGTCGGGCACAAGCCACCCGTGCCATGAACAAATCAAACTCCTGGGTGGCAGATTCTGCACAAACCACTTCTGGGACTGGGATTATCAGAACAAACCATCGACACCATGTCAGCATCCCTCCGAACATCCACTAAAAACAGCACTTGTCCAGCATCAAAAAATGGGAGACGTACTGCTTGGATACAGGGACCACCTACTCAACCGCTACAGTTACCAACGTACTGGAATTCCTGGCGAACCCTCACCACGATGAAGGACTCAGCTACAGAGCCATCAACACAGCTAGAAGTGCCCTGCCTGTCTATTTAAAACCAGCTCCAGGACAACAGGCCATGGGGTCCCACCCGCTGGTGGTCAAACTAATGAAGGGTATTTACAACTCTAACCCCCTAGACCAAGGTACACCCATATATGGGATGTCAGTGTGGTCCTGACATACCTCAGGGGATAGCCACCAGCCAGATCCCTCAACCTGGAACAATCTATGCTCAAAACACTCATGTTGATGGCACTTGTATCTGCACAGGGGGTCCAGTCACTACACCTATTGCGACTGGACAGCATGCTCACAGCTCCAGACCAGATCTCTGTCGTTATCCAGGGACTGATCAAACAGAGCAGATCAGGAACACCTAATCCAGTCGTGGAATTCCGGGCTTACCCGCCAGAACCACGGTTATGTGCCATGACCCACCTACTATCCTACATAGACACAACCAAAATATTCGAGGGAGATGAAAAGCCTTGTGGGTCAGTCATAAAAAACCTTATGGTCGGGTGACGAGCCAAACCATTTCGAGATGGCTCAAGCAGGTGCTAAAAGCTGCTGGGATAAACACTAACATGTACAAATTTTATTCCACCAGGGCAGCATCCACGTCGACGGCTAAAAGAATGGACGTGCCTATAGACCACATCCTGGCTACAGCAGGATGGTCGGGGGAAAGACCGTTCAGAAATTTTATAATAAGCCGTTGGCAAAACCTGTTTTATTTGCAGAAAAGATTTTACAGACTGCAAATATTTAATTTAAACCCAGGGGAGCAATTTAATTTCTTTGTTGTTATTGTTAAAAAATACCATTGTGTTTTTCTACAAACAGATTCATTGGTTGATTACGATAACACACTTCCTCCCTCAAGGACTACGGCAGTGCGTGAAGTAATACCTGTTACACAGTTTGAAATCACAGAGCTTTGAAGTCTTCACGTAGTCACTCACGTGACTCCGAAGTAAAATAGTAAGATTAAACGAGAACTTACCAGTTTGAAGTTTGATCTGTATTTTATGAGGAGTTACGATGAGGGTATTACGTGCCCTCCGCTCCCACCCTCATTAATATGGGTCAATGATAAACTGATGTCTCCTTGTCTTTACTATGTTTACTTCAATAACTGTGTCCATCTGTGATTCCACACCGCTGCTTTGAAGTATGCCGCGCATGCGTGCTGAGCGGGCTCTTCACGTAATCCCTCATAAAATACAGATCAAACTTCAAACTGGTAAGTTCTCATTTAATCTTACTATTTTATGGGTCAGGAGCAGAAACACTCAGTTAACCATAAAAAGATCTGAAGAAGGGTTCTAACCCGAAACGTCACATTTCCACATCCTCCAAGGATGCTGTCTGATCTGCTGAGTTATGCCCCTGTCCCACTTAGGAAACCTGAACGGAAACCTCTGGAGACTTTGCGCCCCACCCAAGGTTTCCGTGCGGTTCCCGGAGGTTTTTGTCAGTCTCCCTACCTGCTTCCACTACCTGCAACCTCCGGCAACCACCTGCAACCTCTGGGAACCGCACGGAAACCTTGGGTGAGGCGGAAAGTCTCCAGAGGTTTCTGTTCAGGTTTCCTAAGTGGGACAGGGGCATAACTCCAGCACTTTGTTTCTTTTCTCAGTTAACCTAATCCTGGGTGTACAGAGGCTGACTGTGGCACCCAAATGGTGGGCAAGCTGAGAGTAACTAACTTACAGGGTGGACCCTGGTTCCTCCTCATCTGGCAGTGCCAAATGTCCAGACACTGACAGGCATCTTTTCTTCTTTCCTTTTGGAGAGGGATCTGGTAATATGACTCACTTTAAAATCAGTTAAAATGAGTGACATTTTACAATGACTACATTTTTGGAGACTGCATTGATGCATCTTTGCAACGTGTTGTCAGGAGGAATTGTTCCAACTGACCTACAGATGAGGGTACAACCTACTCACTCTGTATAGATGTTGACAATGTTCATGATAAGAGCTACATCATCTCAGTGTCTGACTAAAGCGTTTAGTTCAGTTTAGTTTAGAGATACAGCGCAAAACAGGCCCTTCGGCCTACCCAGTCTGCAATGACCAGCGATCCCCGCACATTAACATTACCCCACACACACTAGGGACAATTTACATTTATACCAAGCCAATTAACCTACAAACCTGTACATCTTTGGAGTGTGGGAGGAAACTGAAGATCTCGGAGAAAACCCAGGCAAAAGTCTCACACGTTATGCCACAATGTCGAATGGCGCCACCTCAGGACTCTTGGTATTATTCTGGAGTGGGGCAGTGGTGTCTGTGTACTTACCCAGATCCTGGTTGTGTGCCTTTTCTTGCCCTTCCACGTACAGCAAGCTGTAGCCTTCCCACAGTCTGGTCATCCCCAATGGACAGGTTGGCACAGTCTCCGACTGGCTGTGCTTCACCAGTGTGTAGCCCACACTGACGCTGCGGCCCGAGTGCCCAGGCCGCCCTTCCAAACCTGGATTCCCCGGATAACCTGCAAAGGAGATGATTATTGAGGAAACAACGTCCTGTTTGCAAATGCCAATGTACTGCAGACCAAAAGTGTTCTTAATATTTTCTTTGCCGGTTTCACCAAGAGGGTACTTGGTAGTTGCCATTTTCTTTAAGCTATTAGGAGCTCTGTTTGAACAATCTGGGTTCAAATGCACACTGAAGGTAATTGGCACCATGCAACCTTGCACTGACCCCAAACTTAGAATATTAGAATAAAGGGGAGGCCATTGAAGACTGAGGTGAGAAAAAACTTTTTCACCAGAGAGTTGTGCATTTATGGAATTCCCTGCCACAGAGGGCAGTGGAGGCCAAGTCACTGGATGGATTTAAGAGAGATAGAGCTCTAGGGGCTAGTGGAATCAAGGGATATGGGGAGAAGGCAGGCACGGGTTATTGATAGGGGACGATCAGCCATGATCACAATGAATGGCGATGCTGGCTCGAAGGGCTGAATGGCCTCCTCCTGCACCTATTTTCTATGTTTCTATGAACTGTGCCTCGATGATAATATTCTGAGTCAAATCCAAAGGGTTTAGTTTAGTTTCTTTTTTTTCTTTTTAATTTGTTTATTTTGTTAGAAGTTAATACAGTACAAAACAGTACAGTGGAACCTAATTTTAGGTGCCAACTATGTCATACCGTAATCCATTCTATGTACAACCTCTAGTTTTATGTTATGAGAAAGAAGTAGGCAAGACAAGAAAAAGAAAACAATAGAAAGGGGAAAAAGTGGAAAAATAGATGGTAGAGAGTAGAAAAACGTGAAGTGTGTATATAAAAAAGAAAAAAAAAAGAAAAAAGAAAAAGTGGAAAGTAGAAATAGAAGAGAAGGCCCCTTAAAAGAGAATTTTTCAAATCTGTATTCGGAGATGTAGATCTATCCACGTCATGAACTGAAATCAGCAATCCTTATGGTACCGCTGCATCACATGATTCCAAAAAGTCGATGAAAGGAGACCAACTCCTTAAGAATTGGTCATATTTATCTATTAGTCGGAGTCTCATTTCTTCAAGGCGTGCTATGTCCATCATATTCCTAATCCACATTTGGTATGGTTGTATTTTTCCAAAATTTAAGTATCAATTTCTTTCCAATTATTAACCCATAATTAAAAAAAACATTTTGGTCTTTATTTAAATTGGTATCTTCTCCTATTATTCCAAATATAATCCATTCCATTTTGGGTTCTATTCTTGACTTGAAAAGCTTTGTAAATATATCAAATATATCACTCCAAAATGTATTCAACTTTGTACATCCTACAAATGAATGTGTTATATTAGCGTTTTGAAACAAATATTTATCGCATCTGGGAGAGACGTTTGGATAAAATTTATTCAACCTCGTTTTTGAATAATATAGTCTATGTAATAATTTGAATTGAATTAAATGATGTCTTGCATTAATAGAACAGTTATGTGTATTCATCAAATACTTTTCCCATCTATCCTTCGAGATCTTTATCATTAGCTCATGTTCCCAATCTTCCCTTAGTGCTTCTGTTGAGGGTGATTCTCTATTTAATATATTATTATAAAAGTATGATATTAATTTTTGTGAATCAGCCTTAATATTCATTGCTTCTTCTAAAGGGTCTAAAAATATAGTTTGAAATCTATGTGTATATTTCTTCATAAAGTCACATACCTGTATATATTTAAAATATTGATTATCCTTCAATTTAAATTTAAATTTTAATTGTTGAAATGATAACAGTTTACCCAATTCATACATATCCCCTACTTTCCTAATCCCCAGTCTATCCCATTGTTGATATGTGTTGTCGATGAGAGAAGGTTTGAATGCGGGGTTGTTCAATAGTGGGGTTAGTACTGATAAATTATTTAATTTCAAGGATACTTTTATTTGTTTCCAAATTCTTATTATATTGTGAATAATTGGGTTCTTCTTATATATTATACTATTCAATTTTATCGGTGAGAGCAAGATCGTTCCTATATCGTGCGGATAGCACTCCTCTTTCTCCATTCTTATCCACTCCAACTGCTGAGTGGAACTATCCAGCCAGTACATTATGTTCTTAATATGCACTGCCCAGTAGTAATACATAAAGTTAGGTAATGATAAACCCCCAACTTCTTTAGATTTGCACAAATGCTTTCGTTGAATTCTGTGTGCTCTGTAATCCCATATAAAATTAGTGATAGTGGAATCTAGTTTAAAAAAAAAATATTTTGGAATATATATTGGGATCGCTTGAAACAAATATATTAATTGTGGTAAGAAAGTCATTTTTATAGCGTTAATTCTACCTATCAATGAGAGCGGAAGCGTTTTCCAAAATTTAATCATATCATTCAGTTTATTTAATAGTGGTATAAAATTGGCACTAAATAATGATTTGTGTCTTCTCGTAATTTGAATACCCAGATACTTGAATTTTTCTGTTGCAATTTTGAAGGGGAATTTTAGTAAGTATCTCGAATCCTGTGGTTTTAAAGACATAATTTCGTTTAGTTTAGTTTCGAGAAACAACACGGAAACAGGCCCTTCAGCTCACCGAGTCCGCACCGACCAGCAATCTCCGCACACTACCACTATCCTACACACACTGGGGACAATTCACAATTATACCAAGCCATGTAAAGTGACAGTCCCTGCGTAGACAAATTTCTGGGCCAATCGTTTTTTATGACCATGAATGGAGTTTAATTCATGAGGACAGTACGATTTTTGAAGGACTACTGCAGGAACGATTTTCCCCACCTTGTATTTGTGGCAAGGTTCTCAAACAGATCTGGCTTAAAGGATCTCAAGATATAACAAGGCTCCGTGTTTTGAAGGCAAAGGCCTAGAAACCCTGCAATCATTATCCTGCATCCTTAAAACTATAAACTTGAACTGTTGGTTCAAATAACTGAGTCAAAATCAGTAGTGCTGTGATTTTAAGTGGAGTGTTTTTTTAATGGTGGTTTTTGTTGTGGTCTGTTCAGTCCTCTTACCTTCTGCTCCGGGCAATCCAGGATAGCCCTTTGAACCTGGATCTCCCACAAAACCTGGTCGGCCGGGCAAACCATTTGGTCCCACCCTGCCTGGTTTCCCTGGATGACCTTTGGGGCCTGGATTACAAAGAAAGAAAGCATGAGAAACAACTTGCACAACTCCAATGGTGCTTCCATTACCATTTCTCAAGGGGAGTCAGTATCATGAGCATCAAACTACCATCTCAAAGTACCTTCAAAGTTTCTTCTTCGACTTCCGTTGAGTGTGACTGACACAAGCATCAAAGATAAACCCGGGCGACTATTTGCGCGCTGGCTACAGAAGCAGATCTACAATCACACATTACAATCGCTCCGCACTCTTAGATCTCTATTTCTACAACAACATTTCTCACTTCAACCATGATCTTCTTAAACTGCGGTTTGTTTCCACCAGGCCTAGAGGTTCTGAGCGGTAGGGAGAGGTTGAGTAGGCTGGGACTCTATTCCTTGGAGCGCAGGAGGATGAGGGGTATAAAATCATGAGAGGAATAGATCGGGTAGATGCACCGAGTCTCTTGCCCAGAGTAGGTGAATTGAGGACCAGAGGTTTAAGGTGAAGGGGAAAAGATTTAATAGGAATCTGACGGATAACGTTTTCACTCAAAGGTGGTGGGGGGTATGGAACAAGCTGCTGGAGGAGGTGGTTGAGGCAGGGACTATCCCAACATTTCAGGAACAGACAGGTACATGGATAGGACAGGTTTGGAGGGATATGGGCCCAACGCGGGCATGTGGGTCTAATCTAGTTGGCCGAAGGGCCTATTTCCTCACTGTACCAGTCTATGACTGTAAACTCCTCTCAGATCTGTACATACTTTGAAATGTTATTCCCTTATCATATACAGTATCTATGCACTGTAAATGGCTCGATTGTAATCAATGTATTGTCTTTCCACTGACTGGATAGCACGCAACAAAAGCCTTTCACTGTACCTCGGTACACATGACAATAAACTAAACTGAACGGAAGCCAATCTTAACTCTTCAATATTTTTATTTTGGTTTGTTCAGTAACTTTTTAATGTACCAATGGCTGATGATATGCAAAGTTTTCATGCAAGGAAGGAATAAAACTAGCATGATACATCTATAAATTATGTTTAGTTTTTAATATCTACATTCTACCAAAGAGCTCATAATGTTACGAGCAATAACAATGCCAGGCCAGCTGTTCAGTTAAATGGTTTACTTAATAGTTCAATTATATTGTTTGTCTCAGCCGCATACAAATCTTGGCTTGCCTTTGGTAACATAATTAATGTAAAGACAATAATCATTTGTCAAGAAACATCCAACTCCCCTGTAGTTTGCCATTAGCAGAAGTGATCCTGGACAGATGAACTGAAGCACACATTGGTGAAATGGCACCTTAATATCACAAATTGCTTGAGGAAAAGCATTTAGACATCCATAACAGATGCCAAACAAATGATGTCTTCAGACGTTCCGTGAAAGGGAAATGCCTTAGTTTAGCAACTGAGGGGGGGGGGTTGCAACCTTAACGTGGTCCGCCCTGTTTCGACGAATGCAATCAACCTGGCATGCACAATCAAGTAAGATCCAATAGAACAAGTTGTCCTACAACTTTAGGGTGTGGGGTGTGCACGCCATACGCACGAAGAAGAGGAACCAACTGAGGAAGCACAATGTGCACATTGTAAACTCCCTGTATGACATGGCACAGTTGACAGCTCTGTAGGTGTTACTGCTCACTGCATTCCCACAGCAATGGTCACTCTAAACCAGTTTTACGCTGGATTTCACAGCAGTGAAACTCTGAAAAATTGCTGCCCGCTAAATCTAGAAATTACCCCAAATCTAATCCCATTTAATTCAACATGATGGAAAACAATGGCTGCTTAATAAACTTGACATCTACTCTGGCGATGTGTATGCAGGAAAGACTAATATTTAACCACTCAACTTCCTCAGTTTTCTCCTATTTCTACAATTTGAAAGAATTCCCTGCCACAGAGGGCAGTGGAGGACAAGTCACTGGATGGATTTAAGAGAGAGTTAGATAGAGCTCTAGGGGCTAGTGCAATCAAGGGATATGGGGAGAAGGCAGGCATGGGTTATTGATTGGGGACAATCAGCCATGATCATAATGAATGGCGGTGCTGGCTCGAAGGGCCGAATGGCCTCCTCCTGCACCTATTTTCTATGTGTCTATGTTTCTATGTTTAAGATGGGAGGAGATGGGTTGGGGGTTGCAATCATCCAATTGCAACTTTCAATCTCTTCTTTGACTCTAGTGGTTGAGCTAACGAGCTTACAAGCCTCTGTCCCTTGGTCCACTCTAACTGGTGTTCCTGGCTGGTCTATGAGTAACCGTGAGATGGGTTGTGGAAGCGAGGCAAGGCTTAGGTCCTGCATAACAAGTTTAGGGAATGAAGCAAAAGGTTAAAAAGCAAGAGCTCTGGGGTCATAATCTTGGGATGAATCCCTGTGTCACTTGTAAATCAGGGAAGAGATAAGGGTAGACAGGTGTATGCATGGTTTAAGAACTGGTGCAGGTGGGAGGGTATTAGATGCTCGAATGATTGGGATAGTGCGACTTGTGCAAGAGGACAGGTTTCATCTACGCAGGTGGGTTTTAAACTGGTTCGGCAGGGAGGTGTGAAGTGTGGTAGAAGTTCGGAGGAAAATCAAGGAAAGGGAAAGGAGGAAAATCAAGAGGATAAGTCAAACACATCCAGTGGGCAGAGCAGACAGCGGCAGGTTACGGAGCATGTGAGGTCTGGCAGGCTCAACTATTTAGTTCAATACATGGAACCTTACAGGTCAATCAGAAGAACTTAAATCATGGATCAGATTAGATTAGATACATTTTGTTATATACACCAGGTTGCAATGGGATCTCTTGTTCAGATGAAGCTCATAGACTAAACAGTATACAAACAGAAATTATAAATTTGACTATAAATAAAATGAAGAATGCAAAACAGCAGAAAGGTGTAAGATTGTCGTGCAAAATCTGCGTAGTGCAAAGTATTAATGATGCTTGACCTTATAGAGTAATAGAGTGATACAGCATTGAAACGGGCCCATCGGCCCAACTTGCCCACACCGGCCAACATCTCCCAGCTCCACTAGTCCCACCAGCCCACGTTTGGTCCATATTCCTCCAAACCTGTTCTATCCATGCACTTGTCTAACTGTTTCTTAAATGTTGGGATAGTCCCAACCTCAACTACCTCCTCTGGCAGCTTGTTCTATACACCCACCACCCTTTGTGTAAAAGAGTTAGCCCTCAGATTCCTATTAAATCTTTTCCCCTTCACCTTAAACCTACGTCCTCTGGTCCTTGATTCCCCTGCTCTGGGCAAGAGACTCTGTGCATCATATCCCGATCTATTCCTCCCATTATTTTATACACCTTTATAAGATCACCCCTCAAGGAATAGAGTCCCAGCCTTCTCAACCTCTCCCTATAGCTTACACCCTCTGGTCCTGGCAACATCCTCGTTAACAGGATTAGTGTAGATCTGTAAAATGGTTACCTTGGCCAAGGTGGGTCTAAGGGCCAGTTTCTGTGCTCTGTGGCTCTATCACTCTAATCTTAACTACACTTGGCCAAATGTGAAATGAAGTTAACATTATTATTTGTCACATAGGCTGACTGACACGTACCTGAATCTCCTCGATAACCAGGGCCACCATTTTCTCCTGGAGGTCCAGATTGTCCATCAATTCCTGTTGGACCATCATCACCTCGCCTCAGTTGGCGCTCTCCAAGATTTACTGGTGGGCCTGGTGTGCCCACTGTTCCTGGGAAGCCTATATGGACCATAGAAATTAACAAGTAAGGAAAGAGAATAACTTGATTTATACATGTGAAAATTTTAAAAGAGAATGAATGAATGAATGAATGTTTATTGGCCAAGTATTCACATACAAGAAATTTGCCTTGGTGCTCCGCCCGCAAGTGACAACATGACATACAGCGACACATTAAGCATTAATAATAAAAACATTATTGATTAACATTATCGAGTGAATGAATGAATACGTTTATTGTCATTGCACAATACTGTGCAACAAAATTCCATTGCATCTCCTCCGGTTAAAAAATACAAACACGACAACCATTGACACAGTGGAGTAGAAGGGTTTCGGCCCGAAACGTCGCCTATTTCCTTCGCTCCATAGATGCTGCTGCACCCGCTGAGTTCCTCCAGCAATTTTGTGTACCAACCATTGACACATATGTACACTTATTAGTAAAAATAATAAATAAGTATTTAAAAAGAATTTTAAAAGAATGTTGCATTTCTTGTAATTACATTTTGCTTCCCCAGTATTCTCTGTTGGAATTAAGCTCTTTTATGGCACATGGGTAGAAACTATTTTTTAGTCTACCGGTGCGAGCCTTCAGAGACCTGAATCGCCTCCCAGAGGGTAGCAGAGTGAAAAGGTGGTTGGCAGGGTGGGATGTGTCTTCTCATACCATACTAAAGCAGGAAAAAGTAGAATCACTTCCCTCTCTTGTGTAGGAAATATCTGCAGATGATGCTTTAAATCGAAGGTAGACACAAAATGCTGGAGTAACTCAGCGGGACAGGCAGCATCTTTGGAGAGAAGGAATGGATGACGTTTCGGGTTGAGACCCTATTTTAGACTCAAGAAAGGTCTCGACCTGAAACGTCACCCATTCCTTCTCTCCAGAGATGCTGCCTGTCCCGTTGAGTTACTCCAGCATTTTGTGTCTATCCACTTGGCTGTCTTGTTCAGTAAGATCACGATCAACCACGGACAGCACACATTCTCGCTGTCCGAGCACGACGTGAGGAGGGCTCTGACACGGGTGAACACGAGAAAAGCTGCAGGCCCCGATGGCATCTCGGGGCGAGTACTCAAGTCCTGTGCTACGCAGCTAGCTCCAGTGCTCACTACATTATTCAACCTACCCCTGGACAAGTCCGTGGTCCCTGCCTGCTTAAAAAAATCCATCATTGTACCGGTACCAAAAAATGCCTCCCCAGCCTGTCTGAATGACTACCGTCCGGTGGCCCTTACCTCGGTAGTCATGAAATGCTTTGAGAGGCTGGTGAAGAAACACATCTGCGCCTTCCTCCCTCGGAACATGGACCCGTTGCAGTTCGCATACCGTCCGAACAGATCCACGGACGATGCGGTCTACCAGGTCTTGCACACCGCTCTCTCCCATCTGGACAGCCAGAAGGGGGGCTACGTGAGGATGCTGTTCATAGACTACAGTTCAGCCTTCAACACGATAGTCCCCACCAGACTGGCCGGGAAGCTACTGGAATTGGGGCTCAACACCTCCCTGCGTGCCTGGGTCCTGGACTTTCTCACCGCCAGGCCCCAGGTAGTCAAGATGGGAGGGAATACATCGAAGTCCCTCACCCTGAGCACAGGATCGCCCCAGGGTTGCGTCCTCAGCCCCCTATTGTACTCCCTGTACACACATGACTGTGTGGCTAGGTTCAGCTCCAACTCAATAATTAAGTTTGCTGATGACACTGTGGTGGTGGGCCTGATCTCAGACAACGACGAGTAGGCCTACCGGGAGGAGGTGGCTGGTCTAGCACTCTGGTGCCAGGATAACAGCCTCCTCTTGAACATCAAAAAAACGAAGGAGCTGATCATGGACTTTAGGAGGGCACATCATCCGAGGACGTACACTCCATTGAGGATAAATGGGGATCCTGTGGATAGGGTGAACTGTTTTAAATATCTGTGAGTCCACATCTCCGAGGATATGACATGGGCATCACACGCCTCAGCACTCGTGAGTAAGGCAAGGCAGCGCCTTTACCACCTCAGGCAATTGAGGAAATTCAGAGTGTCTCCGAGGATCCTCCAGTGCTCCTACGCAGCGGCGGTGGAAAGCATCTTGTCCGGGAACATTACCATCTGGTTTGGGAATTGCTCTGCCAAGGACAAGAAGGCTCTGCAGAGAGTAGTGCGTTCGGCCGAACGCACTATGGGAACTTCACTTGCCCCCCTGCAGGAACTATACATCAGGAGGTGCATCCAGAGCCAACAATATCACGAGAGACCCCTTCCACCCCTGCAACGGACTGTTCCAGCTGCTACGGTCAGGCAAACGCCTCCGTTGCCATACGGTGAGAACGGAGAGGTTGAGAAGGAGTTTCTTCCCAGAGGCCATTCGGACTGTAAACGCCTATCTCACCAGGGACTAACTCTACTGAACGTTTTTCCTTCCATTATTTATTATGTAAAAGAATATGTGTGTTATGATTGTGTTTGGTTGTTTGGTTGTTTGTCTTTTGCACAAAAGTCCGCGAGCATTGCCACTTTCATTTCACTGCACATCTCGTATGTGTATGTGACAAATAAATTTGACTTGACTTGGCTAATACTGCTTTCCTACTGGAATCTAATATTCCCTCAGTAAACAGCTGTAAACTGAGCATTTGGATCAGTTTTCAACATTTGCATCACTGGTTACCGAATTGTAAGGATTCACAACCTTCTGAGTGATGGAATTACTCTACATTTCAGTTCTAACATGGTATCCTGACAAAAAGGACACAAAGTGCTGGAGTAACTCGACGGGTTAGGCAGCATCTCTAAAGAACATCGATAGGTGATGATGATGATGATGATAGGAGCAAAATGAGGCCGTTTGGCCCATCGAGTCTACTCCACCATTCAATCATGGCTGATCCATCTTTCCCTCTCAACCTCATTCTCGTTCCTTCTCCACATAACCCCTGACACACGTATTAATCAAGAACTTGTCAATCTCTGCTTTAATACTATCCAATGATGGCCTCCACAGATTCACCACCCTCTCACCAAAGAAAATCCTCCTCATCTCCTTTCTAAGGGTATGTCCTTTTATTCTGAAGCTGTGCCCCCTGATCCTAGACTTTCCCACCAGTGGAAACATCTTCTCCACATCCACTCTATCTAGGCATTTCACTATTCTGTACCTTTCAAAGAGGTCCCTCCTCCTCTTTCAAAACTCAATTCAATTCAATTCTACTTTATTGTCATTGCACAGATACAAGTATAGGTACAACGAAATGCAGTTTAGCGTCTGGTCATAGTCATAGTGCAAGATAGGATTAAAAAATACAGAACAAGCATACATTAGAGTAAGAAGAGTACTGGTTAACAATGTGGATGGAGAGACCAAAGATATCTAGCGTCGGGACTCCGAGTTCAGCAATGTAATGGTGTTGTTGAAAAAGCTGTTCCTCATCCTGCTTGTTCGAGACCTGAGGCTCCTGTACCGCCTCCCTGATGGGAGGAGGGCAAACAGTCCATGGTTAGGGTGAGAGGGGTCCTTGATGATCTTCCTGGCCCGTCTCAGACACCGTTTTCGGTGGAGGGCATTCATGGCAGGGAGCGGGACACCGATGATGTGCTGAGCGGTTTTCACCACCCATTGTAGTGCCTTCCTGTCAGCTACGGTGCAACTGCTGTACCATACCGTGAAGCAGGTGGTCAGGATGCTTTCGATGGTACAGCGGTAAAAGTTGGTCAGGATTTGGGGGGACAGGTGGGCTTTCTTGAGCCTCCTCAGGAAGTAAAGGCGCTGCTGCGCCTTTTTGATCAGTTTGGTGGTATTGAGGGACCAGGACAGATCCTCCGAGATGTGTACCCCGAGGAATTTGTAGTTGGAGACGCGCTCCACCTCAGTCCCGTTTATGTGGATGGGGGTATGTCTGCCCCCCTTCCTGAAGTCAACAATAATTTCCTTCGTCTTCTTGGAGTTGAGGACGAGGTTATTGTTGGCACACCAGGTTGTCAGGTGCTGGACCTCCTCCCTGTAGGCTGACTCGTCATTGTCACTGATCAGTCCTACCACCGTGGTGTCGTTGGCAAATTTAATGATGGCGTTGGAGCCATACTTAGGGATGCAGTCATGGGTGAAGAGGGAGTAGAGGAGACGGCTGAGCACACAGCCCTGTGGCACGCCGGTGTTCAGTGTTATAGTGGAGGAGGTGAGGTTGTTGACCCTAACAGACTGTGGTCTGTTATATTTTCAGCGTGAAGTCTGAAAACTCCAGTGAGTACCGTCAAACACTCTTCATATGTTAACCCAAACATCCCCAGTATCATTCTTGTAAATCTCCTTGGGACCCTCTCCAATGCCACCATATTCCTCCTCAGATACAGGGCCCAAAACTGCTCGCAGTACTCCAAATGCCATGTGACGAGTATCATATTTTCAGTCTGAACAAGGGTCCAGACCAGAAATGTCACCTATTGTAGCGAGTCCAAACTTTGTGATCAAATGGTTACTTTATTTGGTGAGATAAGTTTGACATACAAGTGGGTTTGGGACTCTCTAACATATTGAGTCATTGCTGCTGCTGAGTGAGGGTGTTGACTCGAGCTCAGCTCCCTGTTGACTGGTGATCTCAAGGTAAGACCTGCTGATGTAGTCACGTGACAGTCTACGTAACCACTGACGAGGGTTCGACAGTAAGTGGTCTGACCAATGAGGTGACGCCACACTATCCTTGTTCTCCAGAGAAGCTGCCTGATCCACTGAGTTAATCATAGAAACATAGAAAATAGGTGCAGGAGTAGGCCATTTGGCCCTTCGAGCCTGCACCGCCATTCAATATAATCATGGCTGATCATCCAGAATCAGTACCCCGTTCCAGCTTTTACCCTGTATCTCTTGATTCCGTTAGCCCTTGGCACTATATCCAACTATCTCATGAATAATCCAGCACTTGTGTCATTTTTGTAAACCAGCTTCTGCAGTTCATTGTTTCTACATGGTATCCTGATAGTCTGAGCGTCACTTTTAAATTCTCGAACTCCTCAGCATCTGCTCTTTCAATCTTTTTTATATATCTCAACAAGACCACCTGTTACACTTCTAAATGTCAATGGCTAGATATAAATCAAAAGATTTGAGAGATCTCTAAATTTGATAGTATTTCTCAATTTAAAAAATCCTAATCTGATAAAAATCTAAGTGTTTTCTCTCTACATCTAGTCTGTTGATTTTTACCCATTGGGAGAAGATATCATTAGATAGTTTTATAGGAAGGAACTGCAGATGCTGGTTTACACCAAAGAAAGACACAAAATGCTCGAGTAACTCAGCAGGACAGACAGCATCTCTGGATAGAAGGAATGGGTCTGAAGAAGGATCTCAACCCAAAACGTCACCTATTCCTTCTACACAGAGATGCTGCCTGTCCCACTGAGTTACTCCAGCATTTTGTATCTATCATTCGTTAGATGCTGTCCATGAATTCCCCTTCCTTTCCAATGACGTGTGATGAATAAATGTGGCCAGACTATGATCACAGGACCTCTAATTTATACAGACACAAGAAACTGCAGATGCTGGAATCTTGAGCAAAGCACAACTTGCTCGTGGAACTCAGAGGATCAGGCAACATTTGTGGAGGGAATGGACAGATGATGTGTTTGGTTGGAACCCTACTTCAGACACAAGAAGAAGTCTGAAGAGGGTTCTGACCCGAAACATCATCTGTCCATTCCCTCCACAGATGCTGCCTGACCTGCTGAGTTTTTCCAGCATTTTGTGTAATAATTTGCACAATAATTGCAATCACCAGGCTTCTGTCGCTCCAATTTCCCTCACTTCACCCACCCTGTCGTTGATGACTGTTGGGGAACACTGGGAATCAATGGTCATTTGCCAATTTGCCAGAGAGCCAACAGGCAGAATGAGTAAGCACAGCCAATATAAAGATGAGTGTGTGATGCAAGAGGGAGCCAGTAGCTTCACATTGCCCAGGATCGCCAGTGTTGGAGCTACGTCCAGCGTGGCCTGTGGACTTCGGAAGCCGGTAAGAAGCGGCTGATTCAAAAACTCCAAGCTGCAGAGTGTCTTCACATCCGCTCCGACGCCGGAGTTTCGATCATCCCGGCGAGAGGGCCTGTACATCGGGCCATCCATAGCAGCGACTGCGAGGGTTCTAGGCCCCGACCATGGGTGAACAAAGAGGAAGATGACTGAACTTTATTGCCTTCCATCACAGTGGGAAACGTTGATTCCACTGTGGTGGATGTTTATGTTAAATTCTATTGTGCATTGTGTTCTTTTTATTCGTATGGCTGTATGGTAACTCAAATATCACTGTACCAATTGGTGCATGTGACAATAAATGTGAACTTGGACGATACATTATTTTAGGTTGACTATTGTTCTCAAAACAATCCTAAAATCACCTTACCGTTGCCCAATTTCTAAATAACTCATGTCGGGTCTATTTTGGTCATTACTGCCCTCCGTCTATTATGCCATAATTTGTGAAACAAATGTATTTAGAATCAGACTCAGATCAGTTGATCTTCATGTATACCAGGGTGCAATGAAATTGCTAGTTCACATGAAGCTCGTAGAGTAAACTGTGCACGTTCAATAATGATATGTGCAACAATAATTAGATGAATGAATGAGAACAAAAACTGATCTGTCTACCCTATCTCTGCCAATCATAATTAAAAAACAACCTCTATCAGATTCAGATTCAGATTCAACTTTAATTGTCATTGTCAGTGTACAGTACAGAGACAACGAAATGCAGTTAGCATCTCCCAGGAAGAGCGACATAGAATATGATTTCAATAAATAAATCTATTTACATGCATACAGTCATAGTGTTTTTCCTGTGGGAGGAGTGTCCGGGGGTGGGGGGGGAGGGTGATTGGCAGTCACCGAGGTACATTGTTGAGTAGTGTGACAGCCGCAGGGAAGAAGCTGTTCCTGGACCTGCTGGTCCGGCAACGGAGAGACCTGTAGCGCCTCCCGGATGGTAGGAGGGTAAACAGTCCATGGTTGGGGTGAGAGCAGTCCTTGGTGATGCTGAGCGCCCTCCGTAGACAACGCTTGCTTTGGACAGACTAAATGGAGGGGAGCGAGGAACCAGTGATGCGTTGGGCAATTTTCACCACCCTCTGCAGTGCTTTCCGGTCGGAGACAGAGCAGTTGCCATACCATACTGTGATACAGTTGGTAAGGATGCTCTCGATGGTGCAGCGGTAGAAGCGGTATCATGTCTCCCCGCACACAATCTCCAATGGGGTCATAGAGTGTTACACCGTGGAAATAAGCCATTTCACCCAACTTTGGGCAAGGGCCTCAAGAAGAGGCCCTTGCCCAAAACTGAACAAAATGAGGCCTCAACAACGTCTTGTACAACTTCAACATGACCTCCTAACTTCCATATTCAATGCTCTGACTGATGGCTAAAGTGCCAAAAGCCTTTTTGACCACCCAATCTAACTGAGATGCCACTTTCAACAGACTATGTACCTGTACTCCTAGATCCCTCTGCTCTACAATACTCTCCAGAGTCCTACCATTACTCTCATCTCCGTCTCACCTGGAACATTGAGCTGCCAGTCCTGCTCCCCTCTCAACCAGGTATTCTATAATGGCTACAACATCCCAGTTGCATGTACCTGCCCATGCCCTAAGCTCATCTGCCTTACCCGTCAGGCCTCGTGCTTTAAAATACGCGCAGTTTAAACTGACATTCCTTCCTCGCTCGCTGCCTTTCTCCTGTCTATTCTGTCCTCTATACTTTGTCTCATCGCCCTCCTTACCAACTTTTAACCTCTCAGTCACCCACCTCGGTCCTGTATAAGATCCCACCGCCCTGCCAATCTAATTTAAACCAGCCAACTAGCGTGTAGCACCAGCGAACCTGCTGTCAGGATATTGGCCCCCCTCCAGTTAAGGTGCAACCCATCCCTCTTGTACAGGTCAACTCTGCCCCAGAAGAGATCCCAATGGTCTATAAATCTGAACCAATGTTAAACATTCGTACTTTTTTTTTATCAGAATACAATCCCATTGTCCAAATTTACTTTTTTACTGTTAACAATTTTGTGGCCTTGTTACTAATATCCACCTGTAATCAGTTGATTTAAAATCTGCAATTATTCTGAAATAGAATACAAATAATGACATACGCACAAAGCTGGAGTAACTCAGCACTGTCTGACCCGCTGAGCTACTACAGCTTTTTGTGTCAATCTTCGGTTTGAACCAGCATCTGCAGTTCCTTCCCACACAAATAATAATATTATTCAATTGTTGAATTTCTTGTGACATTTTTAAAATTTGCTGTATGATACATTAATCGAGGCAGCTAATTCTAGCAAGAAAAAGAGTGCTCTAATATATGGTACCTTTCGGACCAGGATCCCCTCCTGGACCTGAATAACCTGGGTCGCCAGGAGGCCCATCTGTTCCTGGAAATCCAATTCTGCCTGGTCCTGAACTTTCACCTAAAAAAAGGGACATTTTATTACCTTACATTTGAAAGTAGATTTATTAGAAACATAGAAAATAGGTGCAAGAGTAGGCCATTCAGCCTTTCGAGC
Source organism: Amblyraja radiata (assembly GCF_010909765.2). Classification (NCBI taxonomy): domain Eukaryota; kingdom Metazoa; phylum Chordata; class Chondrichthyes; order Rajiformes; family Rajidae; genus Amblyraja; species Amblyraja radiata. The sequence continues at coordinate 8,323,277 of NC_045967.1, read as the reverse complement.
CAGCACCGCCATTCAATATGATCATGGGTAATCATCTAAAATTAGTACCCCGTTCCTGCTTTCTCCCCATATCCCTTGATTTCGGAAGCCTTAAGAACTATATCTAACTCTATCTTGAAAATATCCAGTGAATTGGCCTCCACTGCCTTCTGTGGCAGCGAATTCCACAGATTCACAACTCTCTGGGTGAAAAGGTTTTTCCTCTTCTCAGCCCTAAATGACATACACTTTATTCTTAAATTGTAACCCCTGGTTCTGGACTCCCCCAACATCAGCAACATTTTTCCTGCATCTAGCCAGTCCAATCCTTTAAGAATTTGATCTGTTTCTATAAGATCTCCACTCATCCTTCTAAATTCCAGTGAATATCAGCCCAGTCGACCCATTCTTTCATCATATGTGAGTCCTGCTATACCAGAATTAACCTGGTGAACCTACACTACACTCCCTCAATAGCAATAATACTCCAGGTGCAGTCTCACCAGGGCCCTGTACTACTACAGTAGGACCTCCTTGCTCCTAAACTCAAATCCTCTCGCAATGAAGGCCAACATGCCATTGGCTTTCTTCATTGCCTGCCGTACCTGCATGCTTACTTTCAGTGACTGATGTACATGCACACCCAGGTCTCGTTGCACCTCCCCTTCTCCTAATCTGACACCATTCAGATAATAATCGGCCTTCCTGTTCTTGCTACCAAAGTGGATGACCTCACATGTATCCACATTATACTGCATCTGCTCATCTAACCCAACCTAACCAAGCCACCCTGCAGCCTCACAGCATCCTCATCGCAGCTCACACCGCCACCCAGCTTTGTGTCATCCGCAAACTTGGAGATGTCACATTTAATTCCCTCATCTAAATCGTTAATATATATTGTAATAAACTGGGGTCCCAGCACCGAGCCTACTAGTCACTGCCTGCCATTCTGAAAAGGACTCGTTAATTCCTACTCTTTGCTTCCTGTCTGCCATCCAGTTCTCTATCCTGTCCTGATAATTGAGCAGTGATGGCTATAGGGAGTAATAATGAGACTGGGATGGGCATTATGAATGGTTGGATCCTGGGGAGCTTTGTGGGATGGCGAGACCTAGGTGTACAAGTCTTACGATCATGAAAGGCGGCAGCACAAGTAGATATCGCGGTCAAGAAGACACAGGGGATACCCGCCTTCATTCGTTGGATCATAGATTATAAGAGCAGGGAGGTTACAGTTCAATTTTATTTTAACAATGGTTGGGCCTCAGGTGTAGTATTGAATGCAATTCTGGTCACCACACTAAAGGAAAGATCTGACAGCACAAGAGAGGGCGCTGAGGAAATTCACCAAGATGTTGCCTGCAATGGAGTGTTGCAGTTTTGAGAAGAGACCGGAGAGGCTAGGTCTGTTTTCTCTGGAGCGGTGGATGTTAAGATGGTACATGAGTGGGGGTGTATAAAACTATGAGGGGGAGAGAGTCATAGTCATAGAGTGATACAGTGTGGATAAAGACCCTCCAGCCAACTTGCCCCCACCGGCCAACATGTCCCAGCTACACTAGTCCCACCTGCCTGCGTTTGGCCCATATCCCTCCAAACCTGCCCAATCATGCATGGGTATATATAAGGAAGTGGAAGTGGGAACAGATTCTATTATGTAAATATTTAATCCCCAGTGGACGCTGAAGCACCAAATTGAACACAAAGTCGCAGTCCATTGCTTACCTTTCCGTCCTGGAGAGCCTGGATATCCTGGGGTTCCTGAAGGTCCAATGTTTCCGCTCACACCTGGTGGTCCCGAGCGCCCAGGGAAACCTGGGTCACCAGCATCTCCCCTTTCATATCGGAAACCAGGTGACCCTGGAGGGCCAGGTTGACCTGGAAGACCTGCAAAATAAAACAAAATCTCATTTACCCACATGATCTGTTACTATCAGTACTTGCTGGACACCATCCAGAGACAGCAAGAATTTTCAGGTACAGCTTTTGAAAGAGCTTTTGAAAGTGTCTGTTTGATATAAAAGATTCCACAAAGCATGGCCAAAGAGGTAAAACACAAAGGGAGATAAAGAGAAGTGGGAATATTCAGTGAAGGATTTCCAACATTGGCTCTAGATGGCGAAAGAACAATTGCCAATATTTCAGACCAGATTTTCATCAAGAATTATTATCTTGAACTTGGGCTTAATGCTAAATCCTGTAAATGCTACAAACATGTCAACTTGATTGATAGATTGAAAGATACAGCAAGGAAATAGGCCCTACGCCCCACCGAGTCCACGACGACCATCGGTCGCCCGTCCACACCAGTACTGTGTTATCTCACTTTCTCATCCATTCCCTGAACCCAAGGGTCGATTTTATCAGAGGCCAATTAACTCATAAACCTGCACGTCTTCTGGATTTGGGAGGAAACCCAAACACTCAGAGGAAACCCAGGTGGTCACAGGGAGAACATGCAAATTCCACACAGACAGCGCCCGAGGTTAGGACTGAAGCCGGGTTTTTGGCACCCTGAGGATAGCAGCTCTACCAGCTGCACCACTGTGCCACCCTAACTCATCTGCTGGATTGTTTTTAATGGGCAAAGTGCAGTTTCAATCAGCTAACAAGTTATAGGAGTAGAATTAGGTCATTCTGCCCATTGACTCTACTCCGCCACTCAATCATGTTTGATCTCTGCCTCCTAATCCCATTTTTTCTTCTCCTTGGATTGTCACCTTGTCGTGGTGGAGAAGCTTGTGTGGTCCTGAGATCCTGAGAGCGATGCCGTCTGGAGCTATGCTCCTGGTAGGGCAACCCATGGTGGTAAGGTCGAGGGGGAGGTCTCTGACAAAGAGCAATCCAACCAAGACCTCAACGGTGGAACAGGCGGAGGACGATGGCTGACCTTAGTGGAGCGTCACAACGGCTGGGAAGGCGGATGAAGGCTGCAGCAGAAAATGGTCTCGGGTCGTCTTGGACTCCATTCCACTGGATCCTGACCAAGATCTGTCAAGGACCGTGTGGTGGCTGTCTGTGCACCAGTCTCCCCACGTTAAACAATGTCACGCACTGGCGTCCTCCATGAGAGGAGAGTCATACTCGTTTCGAGTGACCGCCGATGAATCCCATTTTCCTGCCCTCTCCCCATAACCCTTGACACCCATTCTTTTTTTTTTTTTTTTTTTTTTTTTTTTATTAGAAGTACGGTAAATTACAATAACACACAACACATATATCTTAATACATTTTTTGTACCGCTTCATTTTTTTTTTTAAGCTTTAAGAAAAAGATAGAAGTAAGGAAAGTAAAGAAGGTGCGCAAGAATCGTGAAGTGCAAGAGAGTGTTGGGAAAAGAAAGCCCCTTAGAAAAGAAGTTAGAGAAGGAAGTGAAGTAAGAAAGTAGACCCTAGAAAAGAAAGAAAAAGAAAGTAAGGACAATCGCTCTATTATAACATTAAACTCCGCAGAAAGACTACCAACCAAGTCTGTTTTTGTTGTTTTACCTCCCATTGCCAGGTCCTGATACCTTTTATTTATTTATTTATTTTTTAAATTACTATTGCACCTCATGCTTATAATAGGTCCATAAACGTAGACCACGTCTTTTGGAATTGGTTTGCTTTACCTGCTAAGAGGAATCTCATCTCTTCCAGATGTAATGTTTCAAACATATTTGATGTCCACATTTTTATTGTTGGTGTGGGCGCATTTTTCCAGAATTTAAGTATGAGCTTTTTTCCCATTATTAGCCCGTAATTGAGTAAATTGACACCCATTCTAATCAATAATTTGTCTATCTCTGCCTTAAAAATATCAACTAACTTGGCCTCCACAGCCCTCTGTGGCAATGAGTTCCACAGATTAACTACCCTCCAACTAAAGAAGTTCCTCCTCACCCCCTTTCTAAAAGAGTGCCCTTTAATTCTGAGGCTGTGGCCACTCTTTCACCGGTGGAAACATCCTCTCCACTTCGACTTCTATTGACACCTTTCATTATTCTGTAACTTTCAATGAGGTCCCCCCCCAACCTTCTAAACTCCAGCGAGTAGAGGCCCAGTGCTGTCAAACGCTCATCATATGCTAACCTATTCCTGAAATCATTCTTGTAAACCTCCTCTTGACCCTCTCCAGAGCCAGCACATCCTTCCTCAGATATGGGACGCAAATTTGCTCACAGTACTCCAAATGCGCCTTATAGAGCCTCAGCATTCGATCTCTGCATCGCTAACGTATACGAGTAAATACCAATGCACAATCAAAATGGATGATTCCAATCAAAGTTAAATTAATTCGAATGAGATTAAGGAAGGACACAAATTGCCAACTAATGACGGTACACATTCTCATTGAAGCAGAGAGTGAAGATTTCGAAAACAAGAAGAAATCATACCTGGTTCACCATCGTAACCTGGTCCACCGCTATCACCTGGTTTCCCGGGAATGTCTGGAGCAAGGGAACCACCTGGAAGGCCTGGCTTCCCTGGAAGACCCTGAGGTCCACCACGACCTAAAGAGGCAGCAAATAGTCACTCCATCAATGAAACTTGACGGCAAACCATTCTGTGTATAAATCAACTTTTGTCTTAATTTTCAGCCGACATTCCGCTGGACACTCCCGCTCAGACCGCCTCAACCTACATGCTCTCCCACTTGCTAAACACTTTAACTCCCCCTCCGATTCGCACACTGACCTTTCTGTCTTGAGCCTCTTCCAATATCACAGTGAGTCCCAATGCAAATTGAAGGAACAACAACACATGTTTCGCTTGGGCAACTTACACCCCAGCTCTAACTTCACCCCTTGCATTTCCCTCTCTCTCCATCCCTCCTCCATCCTAGTTATCCGACCATTCTGACTGGCCTAATGATTACATTTTACTTTGTATGCCCCGTTGTCACCTTCCCCTAGTTAAAAATAATATATTCTACATCTTCCTTGAACTTCATCCCTTTGATCTCTCATTTTCACACCTTGCCCTTCCATATTTTGATGTCTCCCTTTCCCCTGACTCTCAGTCTGAAAAAGGGTCTCGACCCAAAACGTCAGCCATTCCTTCTCTCCAGAGATGCTGCCCGTCCCGCTGAGTTACTCCAGCATTTTGTGTCTATCCCCAATCTAATCTGGCTATACCAGAGGGGCTGATGTTGGCCACTGCCATGACACCAATGGTTTGGTCAAAGTCAAAGCCAATTTTATTCATCACATGCACCCGAAGGTGCAGTGAAATGAATTTGCCAGCAGCGATACACTTAAAAAAACACACAATACACAATAAAGTTTAACACAAACATCCACCATAGTATTCTTCACTGTGGTGGAAGGCAACATAGTTCAGTCAGTCCTCCTCCTTTGTTCATCCATGGTCGGGGCCATAAACCCTTCATAGTCACCGCTACGGACAGCCTGATGTACAGGCCCTCTCGTAGAGATGATCAAAACTCCGAAGTCGGGATGGTCAAACACGCTCCGCGGCTTGGGGGTCCCGAATCGGCACTTTCCTACCGGAGACGGCGACTTCAGGATGTAAAAGGCTGCGGGCCGGCAGACGGAGCTCTTCTCTGGGGATCCCCAGCAAGGGATCCCAGGCTCCGGTTGGTAAGTCCACGCCACGCCTGCGGCTAGAAGCTCCGTGGACCACTGCTCCCACGGTGCCAAAGTCACCAGGCCAGCGATCGGAGCAAGGGTTCGCCCCGGCAAGGGTTCATCCGCTCCGCGATGGAAAAGTCCAGGCTGCGCCTGCTGCTGATGCTCCGGGCCAGATTCCGGGAAAGGCCGCTCCAATCCATGCTGTTAGGCCATGAGGGAGGCGACATGGAAAAAGTTGCCTCTCCGTGGAGGAGGCGACCGAAAACGGTTTCCCCCTTTCCCCTCCCCACCACCCCCCACACAACACACACCGAGAGACACGTAAACTAACATTAGACACACCAAAAAAAACAAAAAAAGTCGAAATAACGAGCATGCTGCTGGCAGGCCAGCCGACTAGCAGCGCCCCCACCGACCAATCCTGGGAGTTGTGACAGATTCAGATGCTCAGTCATTGTTCAGCTACAACTCCTCCTCTGCTCTCTTCTCTGTAGCATGGGGTTTCAGGAGGTCCCACCTGGTGCTAAAGATGTTGAGCACTGAAGCTTAAGCACTTGACAGGAACATCTTCGATCTGGTCAGAAACTAACCAAGCTACCAGTTCACTGCCTGCTGTACCTGCATGCTTACTTTCATAGACTGATGTACAAGGATCCCCAGATCCCGTTGTACTTCCCCTTTTCCCAACTTGACGTCATTTAGATAGTAATCGGCCTTCCTGTTTTTGCTACCAAAGTGGATAACCTCTCATTTATCCGCCATGCCAAACTGCATCTGCCATGCATCTGCCCACTCCCCCAACCTGTCCAAGTCACCCTGCATTCTCATAGCATCCTCCTCACAGTTCACACTGCCACCCAGCTTTGTGTCATCTGCAAATGTGCTAATGTTACTTTGAACTCCTGACTCTTGACAACAGGTTGTCTGTTTTACTGTGGCACAAGATCCCACAGGGCTAACGAACAATTCCAGTCAGTACTCCCAATTACCTGGATCTCCTCGAAGTCCTTTTGGTCCTGGATATCCCGGTGATCCTGTTCCTGCTCCCGGTGATCCTCTTTCACCCTTGTAGCCAGGTGGGCCGGGAGGTCCGGGTGATGCGTACAGAACAATGCCTGAACAGGTGAACATAGAGAAGTAATTATCGATTCAAGTTGATGCAATGGCGGGGAATTTCCTCAGTTGTCCCTGTTCCTGTACCACAGATTTTCCAGATGTGGGGTTGGAAACCACTGAGGAAATTGCCAGCCAGTAATTCCAGCTAAAGCTATCAGAATTTCCGCACCGACCTACCCCATATTTATTTTGTCTCTCCAAAACATACGTTCTGTTCAGTTTAGTTTATTGTCATGTGTACCGAGATACAATGAAAAGCTTAAAAACGCTGATAAAACAGTCAGCGGAAAGACAATACATGATTACAATCGAGCCATTCACAGATACATGATAAAGGAAATAACGCGAATAATGTTTAGTGCAAGATAATTCCAGCAAAGTCCGATCAAAGATAGTCCAAGGGTCTCCAGTGACGTAGATATTGGTTCAGGACTGCTCTCTAGTTGTGGTAGGATGATTCAGTTGCCTGATGACAGCTGGGAAGAAACTGTCCCTGAATCTGAAGGTGTGTATTTACACACTTCCATACCTTTTGCCTGATGGGAGAGGGGAGAAGAGAGAGTACCCGATGTCATGACGATGAGTCATGATAATGATATGCTAATATCTTGACCTTGGTGTCAGTTGACTTGAAGGTCAGATCGGGTGTGCGCTGTGTAAACCACGGCAGGAGGCCATGGCCGGGGGAGATAATAAACACAGAGACAAAGGAATGTAACCTGTAAATATTGTGTCAGTATCATTATTATTCCACATCTGAGGTGAAGATGTGATACCCAGGGTGTGATTGTCCTTGATTATGCTGCTGGCCTTGCCAAGGCAGCATGAAGTATAAATTAGCTACAAAACATGATGAACGCATGTCCTCCCCAAGTTACGACAGGCTTGTATTGCCAAGACTCTGGAAGGTGGTCAGTAGATAAAGGTGACAATATCTCTATATTACCAAAACTCTCATCTTGTTTGTTTGTCCGTTTGTTGATGGTATCTCAGTAAACTAAACTGAAACTAAAACTGTATTGAAACATCAACCATAATGGTGGAGCTAAAGACATATGCAGACCTGACTAGATTAATATGATATTTTTAAAGCTCCATAACTGGATCCATATATTTATTCTACGTAAACTTAGTTAATTTTTATCCTGCTACTTGTGATTTAAATTCATTTCTGTGGATCAATGGTAAAAGTCTCAGGATAATTAGTCTATTAACTTAAACACGTGTGCTACCATACAGTATGACTTTATGTACAAGAGTCCAATAAAAAAAGATGATTTTATTCCTGCCGCTTTGCCAAACCAGTGGGCAGTTAACTGCTCAAGAAGATTATCCCGTGATACATGGAGAGGTAAAATGGTCACATCTATGTTTACTCCTTTACTTGTTGGAGGAGCGGGAAGAAGGTGGCTTTTCTCTGCCCACACTTCTCTCTACTCCTCACTTCTTAAATGCTCTCCAGTTTTGATCCACAAGACCTCTTTGAGTCATGATATTTGTGAACTTGGGTAGACTCCTCCCTGTTCCTTGGATCGGACAATGCGGAGTCTTTAAGTAACCAGGTAGGTGCTGAGGAAGGATAGCAGACCCATGATAACATGATACCTTCATGGAGTCTTCGGGCCTTCAGCTTGCGTTTGCCTCCATCTTGGTCTGAGGCAATGATGAAGAGCAGTTTGTGTCCCAGGATGGTTGTCTTTCTCAAGCTACTGGTTAACGTTGCATCAACCGATTATGACAGCTTCAGAGCCCAACTTATACCTTTGAAATGTGCCCCGGCTACCTAATGACAGTTACTTGATTCAAGCTGTTAAAACCTTCCATTAGTTGGACCATGGCGAGAAAACTATCAAGGGAAACGTTATTGCCTGTCTAGGTTCTGCCAGATCAGCTGGGTTTAATTAATCCTAAAATCCTATCTTCCTGTTTCTATGACTAAACTCGTTGTACTTCACATATACCGTAACACACAAGTCCTTCACAGAAGAGCACCTGATCCTGGTAAAAGGATCAAGTAACGGTGTGGTGCCCCAATTCCCAACAGAATTTGCCTCCCGCAAATTAACATTGTATGGCATGGTGGCACAGCAGTAGAGTTGCTGCCTTACAGCGCCAGAGACCCGGGTCCGATCCCAACTATGCGTGCTTATCTGTACGGAGTTTGTATGTTCTCCCTGATATTCTCCGAGATCAGTTTCCTCCCGCACTACAAAGACACACAGGCTTGTAGGTTACTAAGCTTGGTATAAAAGTACAAATAGTTCCTAGTGTGTGTAGGGTAGTGTTAATGTGCAGGGATCCTTGGTCGGTGTGGACTCAGTGGGCCAGTTCCCGCGCTGTATCTCTAAACTAAACTAAGGCTGCTGTTAACAAATACCTGGTGTTCCAGGTGGGCCCTTAGGGCCTGGCAAACCATTCAAACCGTCCAGCCCTGGAGATCCTGAGAGACCTGGTGGAATAAACACAAATCATTTATCATGAACATTGTAACCTATAGAGAACATTCAGAATCTCACTCAGAAGAGAGATCATATGTTGCTTTGATGGTAGTGAAGTCACTTTAAAAGAGTTTAGATATCTCAGTTAATGATCGGAGATATTCAACATCTTTAAACTGGATCCTCTTTCCCATGACAATGAGGGTCGGGGGAGGAAAGGCAGGAAGGAGGAGCAGGCTGGATATGATCATTACACCAAGGCAGAGTGGAATGTTTTCAATGGACCCTGTAGACGTGTGATGCAGGTAATTTTAGGAGGAAAGGAAACTTTCAGTAAAATATGAGGCAAATTTTTCGTAAAAACAGGAATGAGGACAAATGGACCAAACTAATCTTTCATATGTAGATACAAAATGCTGGAGTAACCTAGCGGGCCAGGCAGCATCTCTAGAGAGAAGGAATGGGTGACGTTTTGGATCGAGACTCTTCTTCAATCTTTCGTATGACACCAGCATAAAGAATAAGAGCGGGAGATAGCCATGAGGAGACATGCCTGCTCCACCTTCAATCTGTCATCTCAGCGCTGCCTTCCTGTGCTAATCCCCAAAACCGTTGATTCCCTTAATAGCTAACAATCCATCAGTCCCTTTCTTGATTATGCTCAGCACCTGGGTTCTTCAAGGTAAAGAATACCAAAGATTCACTTTCCTCTGGATGAAGAGATTGCTCATCACTTTATTCCTGAACAAGATCCTCATTACAGGTACCCCAACCTGGAAACATACCCCTATATCAAGCTTTACTAGACTTTTGTGTGCTTCACTGATATCACTTCTCATTTGCTGTTGGCACAATACAGTATGCTTAACCTCATCTAATGGGAAACTTCTCCCATTCAAAGAATCATCCTAATAAACACATACTGCACTCCTTTTAATGCAAGTGTTCTTCCGTTGCTAGGGAGATTAGGTCTGGACACTATAATTTGGATGTGGTAGCTGTAATAAGCCATCATTTCTATAGAAATATTAATGCCTTTAGAACATTGGACATAGAATGGTACAGCACAGGAACAAGCCCTTCAGCCCACAATATCCGCGGCAAACACCATGCCAAGTTAAATTCATCTCCTCTGTCTGTACATGATCAATATCCCTCCATTCCCTGCATATACATGTGCCTAACCATAAGCCTCTTATCTTACAAGGTTAATTCCCGGGATGGCGGGACTGTCATATGCTGAGAGAATGGAGCAGCTGGGCTTGTACACTCTGGAGTTTAGAAGGATGAGAGGGTATCTCATTGAACCATATAAGATAGTTAAGGGTTTGGATATGCTAAAGGCAGGAAACATGTTCCCGATGTTGGGGGAGTTCGGAGCCAGGGGCCACAGTTTAAGAATAAGGAGTAAGCCATTTAGAACGGAGACAAGGAAACACTTTTTCTCACAGAGAGTGGTGAGTCTGGAATTCTCTGCCTCAGAGGGCGGTGGAGGCAGGTTCTCTGGATGCTTTCAAGAGAGAGCTAAATAGGGCTCTTAAAAATAGCGGAGTCAGGGGATATGGGGAGAAGGCAGGAACGGGGTACTGATTGGGGATGATCAGCCCTGATCACATTGAATGGCTCGAAGGGCCGAATGGCCTACTCCTGCACCTATTGTCTATTGTCTATCTGCCCCCACCACCAACCCTGGCAGTATGTTCCATGCCCCAGCACTCTCAGAATAAAAAAACCTGCCCCGCACATCATCTTTAAACTTTGCTCCTCTCACCTTAAAGCTATGCCCTCTAGTCTTTGACATTTCCATGCTGGGAAAAAGGTTCTGACTGTCTACCCTATCAGTGCCTCTCATAATTTTATATACTTCAATCAGGTCTCCCCTTAGCCTCCAACACTCCAGAGAAAACAATTCAAGTCTGTACAACTCTATTTATAGCTAATACACTTTAATCTGGACAGTATTCTGGTAAACATCTTCTGCACCCTCTCCACAGCCTCCACATCCTCTTGTAATTGGGTGACCAAATTGCACACAATATTCTAAATGTAGTCTAAACAAAGTCCTATAAGGATGCAAAATGGTTTCCTAACTCAACGTAATATTTGCCTCCCTAATTGTATCTTCATGATAACTTTAAAAAATTCCACCTTCTAAACTCTTCTAAACAGTAATATTTCTCCTATTCATCTCATGTTCATAAGTTCTAGGAGCAAAATAAGGCCATTCGGCCCAGTAGGTCTACTCCGCCTTTCAATCGTGGCTGATCTATCTTTCCCTCTCAACCCCATTCTCCTGCCTGCATCCTATAAACCCTGACACTCTTAATAATAAAAAATCTTATCAATCCCCGCCTTAAAAATATCTAACATTTTTAACATTGACTTGGCCTTCACAGCCATCTGTGGCAATGAATTCCCTTGTCCAAATCATTAATATGATTAATAGAGAACCGGGTTTGATTCTGACTACGGTTGCTGTCTGTACAGAGTTTGTACATTCTCTCCATGACCTGCATGGGCTTTCTCCGGGTGCTCCGGCTTCCTCCCGCACTCCAAAGACGCACAGGTTTGTGGACTGATTCACTTGGTAACATTTTAAATTGTCCCTAGTGTGCGTAGGATGGTGTTTGTGTGCGGGGATCGCCAGTCTGCACGGACTCGGTGGGCCGAAGGGTGTGCTTCTGTGCTGTATCTCTAATCTAAATAAACCAAATATTACTTCACTGAGGTGTGGGGGGAAATTATCAACAGGCTCCTTTGTCTAAAATCTATGTGCATGCACCAGGAGAGAAGCGATGGATTGCTATTTTACTCTCCCACTATCTCTGTCAGACAGGCAAAAAACTCACACTCAATGGCAATGGCAAGTACCTTTCAGTCCTGGTGCACTATATCGGCTTGGCTGTCCTGGAGGACCAGGAGGTCCTCGTGGTCCTGTGTAGCCGGGGATTCCAGAAGGTCCTGAAAGCCCTGGAGCACCTACGGAGAGAACAAGAATAGAGCTTGATGTGATGGCTGTTGAATAATCCTTTTAAACAAATGATCACTGTGCCTTCAAAGAAACAGAGATATAAGATACATCTCGTATCATCATTGTATGTACCTGCAGCTGAAGCAAAAAACTGGAGATGATGGTTAATATATAAAGTAAAAGAGTAAAGTATCCTTTATTGTCATTCAAACTTTTCAGTCAAACGAAATTTCGTGCCTTGCAGTCATAACATAGAACAAAATAACAAAGCACACAATAAACACAGATTTAACATCCACCACAGTGAGTCTACCAGGCCCTCCTCACTGTGATGGAAGGCAAAAGTCTTAAAGTCCTTGTCTCTTATAAGGACTTAAAAGGACACAAAGTGTTGGAGTAACTCAGCGGGTCAGGCAACTTTGCTGAAGTACATAGGTAGGTGACGCCAGGACCCTTCTGCAGACTGATTTAGTCGGCTAAGTTACTCCAGCACATTGTGTCACTTAATATTAAAACTAGGTGCCGATGCCGCTGGTCTGCACCAGGGAGCCCTTCTTTAACCCTGTCCGGTGATGCAGCTGTCATTGTGACTCATGTTGTAGCCCCTGGGGACAGCACTTTCTGCAGGTTGCTGCCACTGACAGAATGCGCCCGGTCACCAAGGGGCTCCCTCCCTTCTCATCAGCTGCTGCTTCCAAGGTCCAGTATGTCGGCGACTGTGGGGGAGGCCAAGTGGACAAAGTGTCAGGAGCGGATGGCGGTGGAGGGGAGGGAGCCCCCTGATAAAGTGATGCCAACAGCAAGAAGCAGCAGCAGGTGAGAGGGGAGGGAGCCCCCTGATGACTAAGCACGTCCTGTTGGTGGCGAGACCTGAAGAAAGCGCTGTCTCCACGGGTTACAAGTCAAGAGTCAATAGTGTTGTATTGTCATATGTTGCGGACGGGACAATGAAATTCTTACTTGCTGCAGCACAACAGAATATGTGAATATAAATAACAAATATAGTGCAAATAACAAGTAATAATAGTCTTTTGCAGTTCAGAGCTCATAGCTTATTTGTTGTTGTGTTTAATAGCCTGATGGCTGTGGGGAAGTAACTGTTCCTGAACCTGGACGTTACAGTCTTCAGGCTCCTGTACCTTCTTCCTGATGGCAGTGGTGAGATAAGTGTGTGGCCAGGATGGTGTGGGTCCTTGATGATTTTGGCTACCTATTTGAGGCAGCGACTTCGATAGATCCCTTCGGCAGTGGGGAGGTCAAAGCCGCTGGTGGACTGGGCAGGGGTCACAACCTTTTGTAGTCGTTTTCACTCCTGGACGTTCAAGTTGCCGAACCAGGCCCAGATGCAACCAGTCAGAATGCTCTCTACCGAGCACCTGTAGAGGTTTAGGAGAGTCCTCTTCGACATGCCGAATCTCCGTAATCTTCTCAGGAAGTAGTGTCGCTGATTTCTAAGTAGAGTGCCTTCTTTACAATTGCATCGTTGTGCTGGGTCCAGGAAAGATCTTCTGTTTTATGCACGCCCAGGAACTTGAAGTTATTGACCCTCTCCACCATCATGCCGTTGATATAAACAGGAATGTGGGCCACAACAAGAGCCGTATCACCGGACCATGCGTTGGTGAAGAAGAGCTCATTGGTGCATCTTGCCAGTCAGGAGTGGTGTTGGAAGCTGGAGCTCGAAGCCAGGGAGGTGCTTCAAGCAGGGGTTACATCGGCAGATCCCTGCACATATCCCAAACCCGTTGTAAAGGGCCCCGTTAAAACATGGGTTTTCTGTAATTTTTTTGTATATTGTCTGAGCTAATACCTGTGATGTTGCTGCAGGCAAGATATTCATTGTACATGTACCTCAGCACTTGTGCATATGACACTAAACACAATTTGATCTTCTATAACAGAAAGGAATGGCATGAGATTAGATTGAACCGTTTAAAAGGATGATGCTGATTCAGGATGAAGGTGTGAATGGTCCCTTTCTCTTCTGTCCATTCACCTTTGTAGAAGGCTTTGGAGTTTCTCACCTGGGGATCCTGGTCGACCAGCTTCTCCTGGAAATCCTTTATGTACACTGACCCCAGGTCTACCACTGTAGCCGGGATCACCAGGCAAACCATCCTGCCCTCTTCCACCTAATTATAAGTAAAGGCACAAGTCAGGGAACGATATCGACACCTACAATGCGCAAATACCTGCAGAACTATTTGTGGAATGATGCCGTATATGATTAAAATATGCCATGGTCAATTGCATCTAATAAATATCCAGCTTTTTTCCCCACTAATCCGATCCAACTTTCCTTGTTATTTTGATCTGAACTTTCCTATCTTGCAGCAAGTTACATGGGTCAGATCTTGGCTGCATCATGTACATGGTATCTGCAGCGTGTAGGACTGGTTACTCGGCCAGTATAAGCACAAGAATGATTGAGAAGTGTGGCAAAGAATTCTAACAATCTTCTGCGAGTCTCTTGGTCTCAATCCCAGCTCTGCGGATCATTTCCACCTTACTTTCATTCAACTGCAGTGAAGACGATGAGCAGATAATTATTTTACCGGTTTGGCTCCAATAGAACTTAATTTGCGGATGCCAATACAATCCCTAGCTTGACACCTTTCCATGTGTTCAGTGTGAGCAACCAAGGACAAATTCCTCCTTCAACCATATATATTTGATTTACTTCCGATTTCCTACATCTTTCCCAACCCCCCCTTCTCATAAAGATGGAAGGGGTGCCAACAACCCTATACATCCAATTTTTTTATAATTCATACTTCATGAGGGCTGAAGCAGGCCCTTCAGCCCAACTTATCCATGCTGACCAAGGTGCTCCATCTAAGCTAGTCCCATTCACCTGCATTTGGCCCAAAACCCTCTAAACCTGCCCTGTCCATGTACCTGCCAATAATGTTCTTTGGACAAATTTCCTTTGGATATCTGCCCTTTTATTATTTTTTTCATAGAACCAAATTTTGTCCTTTGGGCTTCAATCACCAAGAACCCCATTTACAGTAGCTGGCTGGTGGGTAATTCACCTACAAAATGGAATTGGGGCCTGCAAATTAATACTGTTGCAGCCTAACTCCGACGTGGTCAGCGGAGTTTTACTCCCCCCCCCCCCTCCCCCCCCCAGGGTAAGAACTCTGGGGGAAAACAGACTTGACTTGTCTCACCTGGATATCCGGGCAGCCCTCTCTCTCCTTTTGGTCCTCGATCACCTGGGAATCTTAACCCTGTACCAGGCTCACCTGTGTAGTGAAAATGTCATATCTTGTCAGGAGCATAGATTATTATTACTATTATTAATATTATTATTATTATTATTGTGTGTGTATTTTGTTATTATATATTATATTATGCAATATTATATTATAGATTCAAGATTCAAGAGAGTTTATTGTCATGTGTCCCAGATAGGACAATGAAATTCTTGCTTTGCTTCAGCACAACAGAATATAGTAGGCATAAATACAGAACAGATCAGTGTGTCCATATACCATTGTATAAATATATACACACATGAATAAATAAAACAGATAAAGTGCAAATAAACTGATGATGGGCTATTAATGTTCAGAATTTTGTTTGAGTTGAGTTCAATAGCCTGATGGCTGTGGGGAAGCAGCTGTTTCTGAACCTGGACGTTGCAGTCTTCAGGCTCCTGTACCTTCTACCTGAAGGTAGCGGGGAGATGAGTGTGCGGCCAGGATGGTGTGGGTCCTTGATGATGCTGCCAGCCTTTTTGAGGCAGCAACTGCAATAAATCCCCTCAATGGTAGGGAGGTCAAAGCCAATGATGGACTGGGCAGTGTTTGTATTATATTGTATTATATTATATTTTGTGGGCCCTACAATATTAAATAGAGGCATTTCACTACTAAGTGAATGCTGATATCAGGCTTCCATTGTTGGGGAAGTCCAGGACAAGGGGTCACAGCTTAAGGATAAGGGGGAAATCCTTTAAAACTGAGATGAGAAAAACTTTTTTCACACAGAGAGTGGTGAATCTCTGGAACTCTCTGCCACAGAGGGTAGTCGAGGCCAGTTCATTGGCTATATTTAAGAGGGAGTTAGATGTGGCCCTTGTGGCTAAGGGATCAGGGGGTATGGAGAGAAGGCAGGTACGGGATACTGAGTTGGATGATCAACCATGATCATATTGAATGGCGGTGCAGGCTCGAAGGGCCGAATGGCCTACTCCTGCACCTAATTTCTATGTTTCTATTCTTCCAGCTGTCCTATTCTTCAATGGACAAAGGCAGGACAAATGGTAGCAATTCTCAGCATAATTCTCAGGAGGTGTGAGAGCTTGGCCTCTTGCACGAGTCTCATGCATCAGTCTTGGCGAGCCTGGAAGTAAGATAACTCATAAAACAGCCAAATCTTCCGAGAACCATTTCCAATGCAAGGAGCATAAATCATGTAATCATGCAGACTCTGGAAAAATACATCATGTTCCAAACCTGGGGAAAATAACGCATGCTCAAAAATACATGCAAATTAATCAGCAGGCTGTGTAAACTACCTCAGCAGGAGAAGGAATCAAACATTTTCAAAAACCCAGAACGCATGTGGGAACATCATAAACCTTGTACTTGCTTCTTTAGATGATTAATGGGCAAGGCCATTGTGCTCTTTCCATCCTTGCATGTCCACCACAGTGCATGACATGACGCACAGCTCAATTGTGTTATCTTACCATTTACGGCCACACTCCCACAACATCCCATCAAATACAAAGCTTGCATATTAAACCTTGCTGAAAACCAGAGCTCATTTACAACAACGGGGCATTAGTAATGTTTTCTCAATCACACTCTCTGGTCTACAAAACAAACAATCTAACCTGTTTAACCTCATTCTAACTTGCTGTAAATTCTAGATTTAAATTTTCTCTGTTTTCTCCTTACTTTTAGACTTTACTTTAGAGATATAGTGTGGGAAACAGGAGCTTAAGCCCACTGAGTCCACAGCCATCACCCCATGCACCATCACTCTCCTACATACTGGGGATAATTTACAGAAGACAATCAACCTACAAACCTGCACGTCTTTGGAGTGTGGGTGGAAACCGGAGCACCCGGAGAAAGCCCACGCAGTCACAGGGAGAACGTACAAACTCTATACAGACAGCACCCATAGTCAGGATCGAATCTGAATCTCTGGTGCAGTAAGGCAGCAACTCTACCGCTGCGCCACTGTGCAGCCCACTGTTTTGTTTCTTGCTTAATCCAATCTTTCTTTCCATTTTAATTTGTTGGAAACATTATTATTTTTCTTCGAAACACCCTCCAGCTGCAAAAAGTATTTGAATCTTCAAATACTTTCCAGACTCCCGGATCCTCGCAACTGAAGCATGATAAAACTGTAACCCCTTTCATGAAATCAAACTAAGAAACAGAATGTGTAATGTGCAGGGATCGCTGGTCGGCGTAGGCCAAAAAGCCTGTTTCTGTGCTCTATCTCTAAACTAACTAAATCAGTCTAAACTCACGTTTAAAAGTACTTATGACATCAAGTTCCAGCAGCATTTTGGGTCGAGTGTTTCAGATCCCCACAAACATGCAGGTGAAAATATTCTCAATCTGCTTTAGTCTCTCTCAGTCTGAAGAAGGGTCTTGGCCCGAAACGTTGCCTATTTCCTTCACTCCATAGATGCTATTCCACCCGCTGAGTTTCTCCAGCATTTTTGTCTACCTTCGATTTCCCAGCATCTGCAGTTGCTTCTTAAACACTCAATCTGCTTTACATCTTTTGTGAATTATTTCAGTGTGAATGGAATATTTTCTATTCTACTCTATCAAGCTACCATAGCTTAAAAGCCTTTATAAGACCAACTTGTAACACCTCTCGATCAATTCCAAAGCCTTTACAACATTACAATATGAAGAACCAAAATGTCCCAAATAACCCAACCAGTGATTTCAAAGTTTGCAGAATAATTCTCTTGCTTTTACAATCTACAGTACTATTTATAAACCCAGCTATGCTATGTACCGTAAAGCTCTCGGGCTCCCCCGCTAAACTTGATTTAAAAAAAACGTAAGAAGACTGTCCCTCTTTGGCGATTTTTCAGCGAACTGCCGGCGACTGTCAAGTTCCCGGCAGTTGCCTGAAAAACCAGCAACTGGAACGGCGACTGTCAGAGTGGAACACACACAGACACACATCGCAAAGGCGGGGGCCAGGGCAAGCAGGGGGGAGCGCTGTCTGAAACTCACACGGTGCAAAGCCAAGGTGAACCAGACACACACCGCGATGAACAGGAAGGTTGGCGCTGTAATTAAGACGGCTAGAACAGTGTACGGTAAGTCTTTTAAAAGAGAGAGGGGAGAGAGGGGAGGAGAGGAGAAGAGAAGGGGGAGAAGAGTGGAGAAGGAGTGGAGACAACTTTTAATAAGCCAGAGATACACAGCTGTGAAGTTCGGCCGGCATTTAACTTTACCGGTCGGTTATCCTTGGTTCTGAAAACTCCTGCTTACGTTTTTATTCCCCAATGAGCCAATGAAAATGACCAATCAGCAAAGGCGATTAACGAAGACTACCTCGACTACCTACTACATGGCGACCCCACTACAACTGCACCTACGACTACAGGATTATCGATTATCTCCATGGCGAAAAATTTGCGGCGACCATACTGAGGCCGCGACTAGTTCCCAGAATGCGGGAACTCTTCGCGACCATGAAGGTGACTCATCAGAGACCATCAGCTAACATGTGGCATCCATGTGGCAAGCTCAGAGTCTCCAGCACTCGCCTAAAAAGTCGCCTAAGTGGGATAGGCCCATAAGTCTTTAATTCTTTGCAACAATTGTGAAATGGTTCAAGCAAGGAAGCTCGGAGCTAAGAAGTATTTGTAACAATGGGCAGGGAGAGAGAAGCAACTTCCTACCTTTTGGACCAGGGAAGCCAGTTTCACCAGGGAGCCCAGGAGTACCGGGCGGACCTTCATTACCCTGTGAGGAACAAAATCCACGTGTTATCAAAATAAGTGTACACAGCACCCCTCTTAAGCCTATGTAAGAAGGAACTGCAGATGCTGGTTTGAACTGAAGATAGACACAAAAAATTGGAGTAACTCAGCAGGACAGACAGCGTCTCTGGTGAAAAGGAACAGGTGACGTTTCAGGTTGAGACGCTTCATCAGACCTGAGCTATGTCCACATAGCCCACATTGATGAAGACAGCTTTAATTCCCCATTTAATTGTGGGAGGATTTGAGTTTAGGAGCAAGGAGGTCCTACTGCAGTTGTACAGGACCCTGGTGAGACCACACCTGGAATATTGTGTGCAATTTTGGTCTACTAATTTGAGGAAAGACATTATTGCTATTGAGGGAGTGCAGCGTAGGTTCACCAGGTTAATTCCCGGATTAGCAGGACTAACGTATGCTGAAAGAATGGGTCAACTGGGCTCGTATTCACTAGAATTTAGGATGAGAGGGGATCTTATAGAAACATATAAAATTCTTAGAGGACTGAACAGGCTAGATGCAGGAAACATGTTCCCGTTGTTGGGGGAGTCCAGAACCAGGGGTCACAGTTTAAGAATAAGGGGTAGGCCATTTAGGACAGAGTTGAAGAAAAACTTTCTCACCCAGAGAGTTGTGAATCTGTGGAATTCTCTGCTACAGAAGGTAGTGGAGGCCTATTCACTGGATGTTTTCAAGAGAGAGTTAGATTTAGCTCTTAGGGCTTACGGAATCAAGGGATATGGGGAGAAAGCAGGTACGGGGTGCTGATTTTGGATGATCAGCCATCATCAGGTTGAATGGCGGTGCTGGCTCGAAGGGCTGAATGGTCTACTTCAGCCATGGTTATATTGATCGGCGAAGTCAAATTCAAACACAACAGATAGAGCAAAAGGGAAGATACAGGGTGCTGAATTTAGTTCTCAGCATTGTGGTGCATCAGTTCCATGGTCCACACACTACGGGAATTACCCTCTACCCTAAATGACAAGGGAAAGTACTCATTTGTTGCATAAACAGTGCCCCTGGCATCTGCATATGTTCCCAACTTTTGTCCTTCACTCCTCCACTGTTTGGGATACTTCAAATTGTAACATTCAAGGCACCTCAATGAACCTCAATAGTTATCCCAATGATATTATTTCAGAAGAAAGGATTAGAATATCCCCAAGGAGAGAATGAATTCTGAGGATTGGGGAAATATCAGGAATTAGCAAAGGAGGATCAAGGCTTTAAGATGGAATGAAAAAGTATGCTGCAAAGGTATTGCATGCTGTAGAATACTTCACACGACACGTCAAAGAGAAAAACAATGAACTAAGGTTAATAATAACTCATAATGTAATGGAATAAAGGTTGCTCTTCTTAAAAGAAAAATGCAGCACGGTGGCACAGAGGTAGAGCTGCTGCCTTTCAGCGCCAGAGACCCAGATTCGATCTTGACTATGGGTGCTATGTTGTGCGGAGTTTGTACGCTCTCCCCGTGACCTGCGTGGGTTTTCTCCGAGATCCTCGGTTTCCTCCCACACTCCAAAGACGTACAGGTTTGTAGGTAAATTGGCTTGGTATAAATGTAAATTGTCCCTAGTGTGTGTAAGATACTATTAATGTGTGGGGATGGATGGTCGGTACAGACTCGGTGGGCCGAAGGGCCAGTTCCGGCGCAGTATCTCTAAACTAAAGTTAGACACAAATTGCTGGAGTAACTCCGCGGGTCTCAGGCAGCATCTCAGGAGAGAAGGAATGGGTGACGTTTCGGTTCGGGACCCTTCTTCTGACTGATGTCAGGGGAGTGGGCGGTACAGAAATAAAATGTAGTCAGAGACGATAAAGCTGGTTGGACAACTGGGAAGGGGGAGCGGATGGAGACAGAGGGAAAGTAAGGACTACTTGTACTTAGAGAAGTCAATGTTCATACCGCTGGGGTGTAAGCTGCCCAAGCGAAATATGAGGTGCTGTTCCTCCAATTTGCACTGGACTTCAGATGTTGCATCTCCTGCGGTTGCAGTGGAAAGTACCTGGGGAGGGGGTGGTTTGGGTGGGAAGGGACAAGTTGACCAGGGATTTGCGGAGGGAACGGTCTCTGCAGAAAGTGGAAAGGGGTGGTGATGGGAAGATGTGGCTAGTGGTGGGATCCTGTTAGAAGTGGCAAAAATGTCAAAGGATTACATACTGTTTGCCACGGCTGATGGGGTGCAAGGTGAGGACAAGGGGATCTCTGTCCTTGTTACGAATGAGGGGAGGGGGAGCAAGAGCGGAGCTGCGGGATATCGTTAGTGTAGGTTCCTTACTGAAAAGAAACAGGAATAAGTGCATTGGATAGTTAGGGAATTACAAAGAAAATACACCAACAATTTGTGTCCATCTTCAGTGAAACAGCAGAGTGGAGCACCAGTATATCCACACTGCCTGACAGCTCCAGCAAGCTCGGTTGCATCATGACCTCTCATGCTGTCCAAATAGAGTTTGCATGTGTGGGTTTAGTTCAGGTCCTCTGGATTTTTCGCACATCCAAAAGATATGCTGGTTTTTAACTACTGTAAAATACCCCTAGTGTAGGTGGACGTGAAGAGAATTAGGAGATGGGAGAGGAGTTAACGTGAGGGTGAAAATGTGATTAATGTGTATGGATGGCTGGCTGGTGGTCCATGTGGAGCCATTGGGCTGAGAGTTCTGCTTCCCTGCTAGATGGCTCAATGACAAATGAGTCGTGGTAAACATTCTAGAACTAATGGGGATCTACAGGACTAGAATACACCAAGAGCTAAAAGAGATTAGCATTTGTAAGGCATTGGTGGCATTGATCAGGGAATCTAATGGAATGGAATCTCTGAATTCTCAGGACCTGATGGCCTGCCAAAACCCCGCAGTTTTGAATGAAGGAACGAATGAAATGAATACTTTATTGTCACAAGTCACTGTAAAAGTCCGTGTTTTGTATACCCAAAGAGCCACCACGTAAATTATGGCACCAACAAAGTTACAAGATGTCTGGCATCAGGTCCTCCCTTGCTCTCCCTCCTCCCTAATGGTGGTCCACCCATGCTGAGTCCTCCTTGTTCTCCCCCCCCCCCCCCACCTCATCCTCATGGCGGTATTGCAATGAAGATGGGGGAGGCACTTGCTTGTCATTTTCTAGAATATCATAGATTCTGGAGCAGTTTCCACAGATTGGAAGGTGGGAAGTGTAACAGGGACGAGAAAACAGGAAAAGAGGGATTACCATTAATAGGAAACAAGACTAGGAACAATAACTGCAGGCCTAACAGGGCACTTAGAAAAATAGTTGAATTGGGCAGTCACAATGGGTACACGATGGGAAGCTTGTGTTTGACTGAAGTTGCAACTGGAAAAAACAGTTAAAATTGTGTAGGAAGGAACTACAGATGCTGGTTTACACCAAAGGCAGACACAAAATGCTGGAGTAACTCAGCGGGACAGGCAGCATCTCTGGAGAGAAGGAATGGGTGACATTTTGGCTCAAGACCCTTCTTCAGACTGAGAGTCCGGGGAAAGGGAAACGAGAGACATGGAAGGGTAAGGTGTGAACACGAGTGATCAAAGGGGATGAAGTTCAAGGTAAATGTAGAAAAGATCATTGTTAGCTAGGGGAAGGTGACAACGAGGCATACAAAGTGAAATTTAATCAAGAGGACAGTCAAACTAGTCGGAGAACAAGGTTTGGGGAGGGATGGAGAGAGAGGGATTTGGACTTTGATAAGGCACCACAAAAGATATTAAGAAGCAAAAATAGAGTGAATTGTATTGAGGGCAAAATACTGGTGTGGTTTGATAAAGGTCCAACAGATAAAAAAACTGGAATAGGAATAAATGAGTCATTTTCGGGTTTGGAGGCCATGACCAAATGGTTCCATGAGTCTTGGTGTTGAGGCTTCAACTGTCATAAAGTCATACAAGGGCACAGCATGGAAACAAGCCTTTCTGCCCATTAAATTGATGCCAACCATTCCTTGTATGTGAATACTTGGCCAATAAACTTAAACTTACTTGCTTACATTGACCACCCATTTGCGCTAATCTCACATTCTCCTCAGCTTTAGTTTAGTTTAGAGACACAGCACGGAAACAGGCCCTTCGGCCCACCAAGTCCACGCCGACCAGCGGTCCCCGCACATTAACACTATCCCACACACAGTAGGGACAATTTGTACATACACCAAGCCAATTAACCTGCCATTCTTTGGAGTTTGATAGGAAACTGAAGATCTTGGAGAAAACCCACGCAGGTCACGGGGAGAACGTACAAACTCCGCACAGACAGCATCCGTAGTCAGGATAGAACCCGGGTCTCCGGCGCTGC
Organism: Amblyraja radiata; assembly: GCF_010909765.2. Taxonomy (NCBI): domain Eukaryota; kingdom Metazoa; phylum Chordata; class Chondrichthyes; order Rajiformes; family Rajidae; genus Amblyraja; species Amblyraja radiata. The sequence goes on along the minus strand of NC_045967.1, from coordinate 8,299,904 downwards.
AAACGCTGTAAGGCAGCAACTCTACCGCTAGGCCATCATCCCAGATTTTATCTCACATCCAAGCTGCCACAATCCACATCAATGATTTGAATGAGGGAATTATGTAATATATCCGAGTTTGATTTTGATACAAAGCTGGCCTTTGCATGGCACAGGTTAATTGTCCATGTAAAGGATGTCAGCTGACTTCAGGGGGACAGTTTAACGGAATGAGTTAAGGATATGGCAGATAAATAGACTGTGGAAAAATGTCAGGATATGCACCAGAGCTATATTTTTCAAATGTTGAGAATTTAACATGTTTAGTTAGGTGTTGCGAGCTACTTGCTTATCCTTATAGACAATCACTGACAGTTAAGTGGAGAAAGCATTTGGGAAGACAAATGATACATTGGCTTTTATTGCAAGGGGACTTACAAGAATAAAAATGTCTTGTTCAAATTATATACAAAACCAAGTGAGATAGCTGTTGGAATATTGCGTGGGGATTTGTTCTCCCTACCAAAGGAAGGGTGTACTTGCATCAGAATGATTTCTGATGAACCTTTGCTGGGGAGTTCCTCAGTGTAGTGCTTCTCCTCCTGTTCCATCAAGAGAATGGGGCCTCTGCTCCTTTGACTAAAGGGCCTGTCCCACGAGCATGCGCCTGCATGCGGTGAGCGCGACCAAACTGGAAGCGGGGGCCGCGCGGAGGTTGAGTGAGTGACGTGAAGTTCGAGCGAAGTCCGCGGGAGGTTCGTGTGTGACGTACAGCGTCTAGACGCTGCGTACGGTGTCGAGATGCTGCGCACGCCCGTCGAGGCAGCTGCCGGATTGCAGGCCGTTGCCGTGCGGAATTTTTGAACACGGTCGGTTTTTCGGAGCCCCGCGTGATGTCAGGACCAGCTCCGCTCAACCCCTTATGGCTCTGGCGATCGAAGTGGGACCGGCCCCGCGTGGCCGTACGGCTCGAGCGACCACGATAGGTCGCGCTTGCCGCATGGAGTCGCATGCTCGTGGGACAGGCCCTTTAGGTCGCGCTTGCCGCATGGAGTCGCATGCTCGTGGGACAGGCCCTTAACTTTGCTTGAATGATTCCATTACAATTAATCTCAATTCGCAATAAAGTATTTAACATCAATTAAGACTCTTACCTTTTCACCCAATGTTCCAGGGAAACCAAATATGCCGCCCGAGCCCTTTGGTCCTGGTCGTCCCGGCCTTCCAGGTGCACCTGAAATCCCAAAATCTCCAGGTCTCCCTTTCTCAAATCCTGGGAGACCTCGCAATCCTGGCAAGCCACTGGGACCAGGTAGTCCTGGGAATCCTTTGCCTCCTGTTGAAAAATAAGGACGGAAATATCAAAATTTACTCTTTACATTGATCTTGCGACTTTGGCCCAATTGTTAATCAGATACAAATTGGCTCTCTTCCTTTGAGAGTTTTATTTTGTAGACAATAGACAATAGGTGCAGGAGTAGGCCATTCGGCCTTTCGAGTCAGCGCTGCCATTCAATGTGATCATGGCTGATCATCCCCAATCAGTACCCCGTTTCTGCCTTCTCCCCATATCCCCTGACTCCGCTATCTTTAAGAGCCCTATCCAGATCTCTCTTGAAAGCATCCAGAGAACCTGCCTCCACCGCCCTCTGAGGCAGAGAATTCCACAGACTCACCACTCTCTGTGAGAAAAAGTGTTTCCTCGTCTCCGTTCTAAATGGCTTACTCCTTATTCTTAAACTGTGGCCCCTGGTTCTGGACTCCCCCAACATCGGGAACATGTTTCTTGCCTCCAGCATGTCCAAACCCTTAGCAATCTTATATGTTTCAATAAGATATCCTTTCATCCTTCTAAACTCCAGAGTGTGCAAGCCCAGCTGCTCCTTTCTCTCAGCATATGACAGTCCCGCCATCCCGGGAATTAACCTGGTGAACCTACGCTGCACTCCCTCAATAGCAAGAATCTGTAAAACTGTATTTCATCCCATGGTTTTAACTCAGCTCATTTATACCCATAATTTCACTATATTTTGTGCTGCTTATCGGAAATGGTTCTAATTGCGCAGTAATATAAACCAGTAATTGGTATCTATAGTAAGACATGAAAACTCAAAAAGTATAATTTATTAATAGTGTCCTTTCTGTTCATATTTCTCCCAAGCAACACAAAATAATCATGATTTAAAAATTAATAATTTTTATATATATTATCAAATATATAAATATACAATCAAAATATTTTGATACTATTTCAAAAGCACCAATATTTCAACTAGTCTGACAGCAAAGTTTGCTTAATTTGATAACATGAAATATCGAGTGGACTTTTATCCAAGTTTTACCCAATCCATATATTGACTTTTAAAGTAAAATGTTTTACAAAATAAATTACTTGTTAATTATTGAAACAATACAATGATATTAATTTGAATTGTGGTGCTAGAAGTTACTATAGTTGCCATTTGTCCGTCTGTGAGAGATGGTGGTGGGGCTTTGATATTGTCCTGCTTGGATAGGGAAATGTTTCATCTGCGGTTGCATCTCTTGCTGTGGCTGACTCGGCCTAATCCTCCCACTGCTCCCACAGGTGAAGTTATCTCTGGCTGTTGGAGCGGGGAGCTTTGGTCATTTTGTGGCGTTGGTGCCTGTCCTTCAGTGTCTTGAACCATATGCTGTCATGGTGCATAATACCTAACAGGAGGTCCTTTCTCCACCTCCCCGGTCTTTAGACGCTGCTTCCCAGCTGTCAGTGCCAATGATGAAATATATCTTTTAATCTTTGGTCATCCACTTGGCCCTCGTGTTTTGGCGACCTAGCACGAGGGCCCAATAGCACATCTTTGGGGATGTGTCCATTTTCCATCCTGCGTTCATGTCCAAGCCAGCATCCGGTTCACGATCGCAGGGATACTGGACATGTTGATCAGGAAGAGTACAGATTCAGAGGTGATTTTGTCCTGCCATGTAATCCCCAGAATGTGATGTTATGATGAGCATTTGATGGCACCGGGCTTGTACTCGCTGGAGTTTAGAAGGATTAGGGATATTCAAGGGGTAGTTCAGCATCGAGCCCACTCATCACTGGCACCAGAGCTGGACAAGCCTTTGGCTATCTTGGCTGTTTTTCCGAGGCAGTGTGACGTATAGAAGGTGTCGGGCATGAAGTGCTCCTGCAGTAACATCACTTGCAGTGTTGACCTGCCCAAGCACAGCAGATAAAACAGAGGATTTTGCAGGATCCCCAAGGCTAAGGCAACCTTCTCAATGCCCATCAGTAGCTAAGGGCATGTCATGGAACCCTGGATCCTGTGGCAAGCCCTGATGTGTCTCAATCACGGAGGACTGGACACACGTGGAATTGTTAACTTTGTTTCTTTCTCCTCAGATGCTGCCTAGTTTACTTTAATTTAGAGACACAGGGTGGAAACAGACCCTTTGGCCCACCGGGTCCGCACTGACCAGCAATCCCACACACTAACGCTATCCTACACACACTATATACCAGGCCAATTAACCCACAAACCTGTATGTCTTTAGAGTGTGGGGGGAAACTGGAGATCCCGTAGAAAACCCACGCAGGTCACAGGGAGAACGTACAAACTCCATATAGACAGCACCCATAGTCAGGATCAAATCCGGGTCTCTGGCACTGTGAGGTAGTAAATCTACTGCTGTGCCATCGTGCCACCCATCTTAGTATTTCCAGGTGATCTTTGATCTTCTCAGCATTTCCCGAAATTTCACAATTTACTTGTAATTTGAGCGCTTTTGATCCAAACGCCCATGTGGGGACTCCAATTCCATCCACTTCTTATTCAATCAACTCTCTCAACTGAGCTACCAAGCACTTTGGCCTACCAATGTGCAGAGGCCCTACTCTGTCAACAAGGTAACCAAAGGGTTTTCCAGCTACAAGCTCATCACTTGCTGTTACACTGAGTTTCCCAATCATTGATCAAGCAATTGCAATGAAGGCAAGCATAGAGTCATAGAGAGATACAGAGTGGAAACCGGCTCTTCGGCCCAACTTGCCCACAGCAGCCAACATGGCCCAGCTCCACTAGTCCCACCTGCCCACATGTGGTCCATATCCCTCCAAACTAGTCCTGTCCATGTACCTGTCTAACTGTTTCTTAAATGTTTGGATAGTCCCAGCCTCAACTACCTCCTCTGGCAGCTTGTTCCATACACCCACCACCCTTTGTGTGAAAAAGTTACCCCTCAGATTCCTATTAAGTCTTTCCCACTTCACCTTAAACCTATGTCCTCTGGTCCTCGATTCACCAACTCTGGGCTAGAGACTCTGTGCATCTACCCGATCCATTCCTCTCATGATTTTGTACGCCTCTATAAGATCACCCCTCATCCTCGTGCACTCCAAGGAAGAGTCCCAGTCTACTCAACCACTCCCTGTAGCTCAGACCCTCTAGTCCTGGTAACATCCTCGTAAATATTCTCTGTACCCTTTCCAGCTTGACAGCATCATATGGCCTCAATATAAAGCTCTCACATTTCACTAGGGTGCTCTGGCCAGTCGATTGAATGATCTATCTGACAAGAAAGGGTTTGGTTATGAAAAATACTGTTGATGCCGGGAAACTGAAATAATATCAATTGCTGGAAATTTTTTTAAAAACTCAGCAATTCAGGGAGCATCAGTGGAAGGAGATAATGTCAACATTCAGGGCCTGCAACCCTTTAACAAATCTTTGGCAACATAAAAAATATACATCAACTATTTGGCCCCATTGGCAGCTCAAAGGCTGTGTGGAAAGGAACAGGATATGTCCTGGAGGTTGTGTTGTATGGCAATGTTTTAAAATCCCCCAGCATTGCAGAAAAGATTTATGAGAGCGTTGCCAGCTCACGAAAGTCTGTGTTATAGAGAGAGGTTGTGCAGGCTGGGACTTTATTCCTTGGACCATAGGAGACTGAGGGATGATCGGATAGACGTGCATCAATTCATGAAGGGACTAGGGTCAAGATTCGTAAGAGGCAAGAGTGATTAATTTTCATATGTACTGAAAACAGAAGATTGAAATTCTGAAAGAGTAAATGGAATAGGCACAGATGCGGTGTAGACAGAGGAATTGGGAGTAGCGGATAGAGTCTTTGAAGGAGGCAGGGTGGGAAGAAGTGTAGTCAAGATAGCTGTGGGAGTCAGTAGGTTTGTAAAAGACGTCAGTCGTTAGTCTATTTCTTGTGATGGATACTGTGAGATCAAGAAAGCGGAGGGAGATGTTGGAGGTGGTCTAATGGAATTTGAGTGCAGGATGGAGATTAGTAGTAAAGTTAATGAAGTCAGTGAGTTCTGCATGGGTGCAGGAGGTAGCACCGATGCAGTCGTCATGTAGCAGAGATAGAGTTCAGCGTATGCCTGGAACAATGATTGTTCAACGTACCCTACAAAGAGGCAGGCATATCTGGGCCCATGTGAGTGCCCATAGCTACGCCTTGGATTTGGAGGAGGTGGGAGGAGTCAAAGGAGAAGTTGTTGAGGGGAGGACCAGCTCCACCCATGCAGAACTCACTGACTTCATTAACTTTACTACTAATCTCCATCCTGCACTCAAATTCCATTAGACCACCTCCAACATCTCCCTCCGGTAGGCGGCGCGACTCTCGTCTGCAGCGGCCTCTGCAGTCCGTCTGCGTTTTTATTATTTTATGTCTATGTTTTAATGTAGTTTTTGTTATTTTTGTTGGGGTATGTGTGTGGGGGGGTGGGGGGGTTGGGGGTAACTTTTAAATCTCTCCCTGCACGGGAGACCCGACCTTTTCTTTGTCGGGTCTCCGTTGTCGTTGGGGCTGCAACGAGGAGCGGCCTCCAACAGGAAGACCGGGGGCTCCAGTGCCGACACTCACCTCACCGTCGCGGAGCTGGCCGAGTCCAGAGCGGGTGGAGCTGTGGTGGACGCTGCTGCGACCCGACCCCCGGAGATTCGGAGGCTGCAACTGCGGGTTTGGCGGGCGGCACCGGGAGCCCGCGGGTCCCTGGAGGGAGACCGCTTTTCAGGGCTCCCGCAACGGCGACTTCTCCCGCCCGAGTTGCGGGGTTGAAGAGCTCCTGGAGCGGGGCCTTACAGCTCCGCCCCGCGCGGCTTGGAATGGCCGCGGGAGTTTGCGAGCGCACGCCGGGGGCTCTAACATCAAGACCCAGTGTGCGACCTTGCATCACCCGGCGTGGCTTAAATGACCACGGGACAATCGCCATCGCCCGCCGGGGGCTTTGACTTTGACTCTGACATCGGGGGGGGAGAGTGCAGTGGAGAGAAAAGTTTTTTTGGCCTTCCATCACAGCAATGTGATGGATGTTTATGTAAAATATGTTGTGTCTTGGGTCTATTTGTTTGTAATGTATGGCTGCAGAAACGGCATTTCGTTTGGACCTCAAGGGGTCCAAATGACAATAAATTGAATTGAATTGAATTGAATTGAATTGAGTAGAGTGTTAGTAGAGGGAAATTGGCTGGTTCTGTGGTCGAGGAAGGAACGGAGGGATTTTAGGCCTTCTTGGTGGGGGATGGAGGTGCAGAGTGACTGAACATCCATAGTAAAGAAGAGGGACAAAGGGTGAGGAAGGGATGTCTTGGACATAGGTTGGGAGGGAGTGGACCGGGGGGGGAATAGGCTGGAGTCAAGCTGCGTGGAAATGATATCAGTGGAGCAGGAACAGGCAGAAACAATGGGTCTGTTGATAGATTTTGGGGAGAAGGCAAAACCGGGCCTGGGAAACGATATATGGAACATGCTGACAGAGGAAGTAGTTAAGACAGATACATCAACAACGTTTAAAGGATTTTTGGATAATTACATGGACAGACGAGGTTTAGAGGGATATGCCTCAAACATGGGCAACTGGGACTGGCACCAATGGGCATCTTGATCATCATACATTAGTTGGGCTGAAGGAGAGAGGGATAGGATGGATTCGAGGTACGTGTCTGAAGAAGGGTCTCGACCCAAAACGTCACCTATTCATTTTATCCAGAGATGCTGCCTGACCCGCTGAGTTACTCCAGTTTTTTTGTGTCTATTCTCAGTTGGGCTGAAGGGTCTGCCTGACTCCACGACTCTGACTGTGGCAAGGGATTATCCAACCACTTTTATATGGTAGAATAGATATATAATAAACTCTTATTTCTCCAAATTTCCTAAGTGGGACAGGGGCATAAGAGACAGGCTAGGATGCTAAGCAAAGAAGCTGTACTGGAGGGATGCAGCTTGTCAGTCAGCATCTGTGGAGGAAAATGGAAGTACGATATTTTGATCGGGACTCTTCTGCGATGTAGCTAAAGGCTAATGCATGGAATACTCGTGTGTGAGGAACTGTTTTTTTTTTGGAGTAATTCTCAGTTGACTAGCAAATTCATGCAATTGGCTACCTCTCCCACCACATTCCCCATCAATGCCAGATGCCTGATCAAATTTTGTACCAGGAATTCCTAATTTCCCCAGGGAATGGGAATTGTCAATCTATAGCAGTCGTTTAAGATTGCATTTTCTCTCTCTCTTTCTCTACCGCTACATCCAGTCCTTATGCCTACAAAGGATATAATTGGCAAGACTTCATTTTGGATCAGCTTCGTTTGCGAGACTGTTTAAACAGACAGCCAGCAAATCCTGGACAAAACTTCAAAATGCCTTTCTCACCTACCTAATCAAACGTGTTTCATAACTGGAACCAAACTTGGCAAAATTGTGGTGCCTGACGTAATAATAATAATAATAATGGATGGGATTTATATAGCGCCTTTCTAATACTCAAGGCACTTTACATCGCATTATTCATTCACTCCTCAGTCACACTCGGTGGTGGTAAGCTACTTCTGTAGCCACAGCTGCCTTGGGGCAGACTGACGGAAGCGTGGCTGCCAATCTGCGCCTACGGCCCCTCCGACCACCACCAATCACTCACACACATTCACACACATTCACACACAGGCAAAGGTGGGTGAAGTGTCTTGCCCAAGGACACAACGACAGTATGCACTCCAAGTGGGATTCGAACCGGCTACCTTCCGGTTGCCAGCCGAACACTTAGCCCATTGTGCCATCTGTCGTCCCAAATGGGAGCAAGTATCACTCATCTTTATGCAGGGAGTCTCAACGATTTCCGCCCAGTGGCACTCACCCCTGTCATTGCAAAGTGCTTTGAGCGGCTGATCTTGGCTCACCTCAAAGCCAGCCTCCCCCCCACACTGGACCCCCACCAGTTTGCCTACCGGGCCAACAGGTCTACAGAGGACGCCATATCGGCGGCTCTACACTCTGCCCTGACCCACCTGGACAACAACAACTCCTACATCAGGTTGCTGTTCATTGATTTCAGCTCTGCCTTTAACAATGTCATCCCCGCCAGCTTGATCACCAAACTCAGCGGACTTGGCATCTCCACCTCCCTCTGCAACTGGACACTGGATTTCCTCACCAACAGGCCACAGTCTGTTAGGGTCAACAACCTCACCTCCTCCACTATAACACTGAACACCGGCGTGCCACAGGGCTGTGTGCTCAGCCCTCTCCTCTACTCCCTCTTCACCCACGACTGCATCCCTAAGTACGGATCCAACGCCATCATTAAGTTTGCTGACGACACCACGGTGGTAGGACTGATCAGTGACAATGATGAGTCAGCCTACAGAGAGGAGGTCCAGCACCTGACAACCTGGTGTGCCAACAATAACCTCGTCCTCAACTCCAAGAAGACGAAGGAAATTATTGTCGACTTCAGGAAGGTCAGAGGAGGCAGTCATACCCCCATCCATATAAACGGGACTGAGGTGGAGCGCGTCTCCAGCTACAAATTCCTCGGGGTACATATCTCGGAGGATTTGTCCTGATCCCTCAACACCTCCAAGCTGATCAAAAAGGCACAGCAGCGCCTTTACTTCCTGAGGAGGCTCAAGAAAGCCCACCTGTCCCCCCAGATACTGACCAACTTCTACCGCTGTACCATCGAGAGCATCCTGACCACCTGCTTCACGGTATGGTACAGCAACTGCACTGTTGCAGACAGGAAGGCACTACAACGGGTGGTGAAAACCGTGCAGCACATCATCGGTGCCCTGCTCCCTGCCATGGATGCCCTCCACCGAAAACGGTGTCTGAGACGGGCTGGGAAGATCATTAAAGACCCCTCCCACCCCAACCATGGACTGTTTGCCCTCCTCCCATCAGGGAGACGGTACAGGAGCCTCATGTCTCGTACCAGCAGGATGAGGAACAGCTTCTACAATTATACCATCACATTGCTGAACTCGGAGTCCCGCCGATAGATTTCTCCGGTCCCTCCGTCCCCATTGTTTAATTATTCTGTATTTTTGATTATTCTGTATCTTCTTTTTTTTAAAATTTCTATATTGCACTACTACGGACTGATGCAAAACTACATTTCGTTGTACCCATACTCAGTATTTGTGCAATGACATTAAAGTTGAATTGAATTGAATCTTAATTCATCAAATAGGAGCAATGTGTTCTGGTTAGAGATGATTGGCTAATAATTGGGTCAAAATTGCTTGCCATCCTATGCAATAAAGGAAAAGGTGCGTGTAAGCAAGACTGATAGACCACAACTCTGATCCAATGGAAAATCACCCAAATGTTCTTGGTTGAAGATCACACCAAATATATCACAGTGCTACTTAACACTCCAGTAGCACCTATCAAAACATCAAAAAAAGTCCTTACATGGGATTGAGTGCAGAGTATCTCTTCACATCTGGTCCAATTTCGATTTAAGCCAAGGAATCATATATTTTAACTACATTTTAGGTCGAGCAATGAATAACATAATTCCAACCATATAACAAATTCAGATCTCTATTATAAGACCATACATCATCAAAAGAAGTTGGCACATTGCGCTTGTAAGTGCTATGAAGCGAGTGAAACAAATTTTCCTCAGTAGAAGCTTTGCCAATTGAGCACTCACATGGGGAATCTGACTCTAGCCTTGCTTTCCATTACACCGGGGAAGTTGCACTTCAGGTGCACGCAATCTCTTAGAGAGAACTCCAGAAATCTCATAGAAATGTAACGAGATACATCGTGAAGGGCTACAGTTTTACAACCCTCGGTTCTGACCGTCCCAGGTTATCCCACCCCCACTTGATCAAATGAACTGACTCCACATTTCTCTCTTCCACAAAGACTGGATCTGGCTCTTGTCCCAGAGTTTCCCCGCACATCTCATCGTGTGCCGTGCAATTGTACAATGTTCGAAGCCTTTTACACACCCATCAGTCAAGTCCATGATTGTGGAAAGGCCCAATACACTGGATCTTTGCGCGACTGATGATGTGGGTGACAGTTCATTTGATGTTTTACCAGCTGACGGTGATGCTTCAGCTTTTTGTGACCCACCTTCTGGTCCTATAACCAGTCCCTTTTTTGTTGTTGTGTATTTCCTGTGCCTCTTCTGTTATGGACTGGAAAGACATCCAGTTTGGTAACAGAGGAAGGGCCTGAAACAGTCTAAAACTAAAGATCGGTCCATTTGAGCCAATGATGAAGGTATTTGTTTTGGTAATGAGATGCCCAGTAGTGCACAAAAGGGAGGCAGACTTGCGGAGTAGCCACTTTGGAGCGTCCATCTTGAGAAGGGCCATCGAGGTCAAAGTGCTGGTTTTGGTGAATGCTGGGGCGTTGGTGCGGAGCGTGAGCAGCAATAAGATAAGGCAAGGTGAGGCTGATACTTTTCCATAGTCCATCTGTTATTAAAGGAATGGTAATGGCAGTAATGGCGTGGCATGCACCTCCTATGAGATGTGAGATGTGAGGGAGAGGTCAGGGGCTCCCTGACTACCATGTCTTCAGAGAGTGTGGCCAGCTGTAGATCCTCTCACACCACGTGGATCAGTAGAAGCTGCAGTGGGCTCGCTGAGGACTATACAGAAAATGTTATGCACAGGAGATATAGCGAAGTGGTCACACCCAAGGTTCAGCCTGTTAGATGGGGAACCACCGAGAAGGGACAGAAGGTAGTTCAGGATTTTACTATCCCCCCTCACACAAGTGTATGGTTTTTGATTCTATTGGAGGCAATATCCTCTCAGGAGAAAATGACAGCAGCATCCAGATCGATGGCATCACCACTAGATCTATTGTTCAGCAGGTTAGGACAAAAACATGGTGAGCAATCATGGTAGCAAACTCTTAACATGCCAGGGGCATTTATGTTGGTGCACGGAAGATGCCAGGATGGTAAGTTACCTCCCTTGACCCTTAGCAACATTGATGTACAGAGAGATCTTCCATAGCTTCCTGAACGGGCAACACAAGCGATTAGATGGTAAAGAAGGCTTATGGAATGCTTGCCTTTAGCGCCAGCACAAGGAGTATAAACGTTGACTGCAATAGTTGAGAAGTCATATTGCGGGTTTATAAACTTTTTGTTAGGCCAGACTTAAGATGATTGTGTGCTGCTCTGGTTGTCGTGAAAAAGGAAGGATCTGACCACAATTTGGGAACAGCTCCATTCTGTCTTTGTCGATGGCGCCATCTAGCCTGCAGCTGTCTGTCCTTTCATACTTTTTGTAATTTTTTTGTCTGTTTTAAAGTTTATTTTGGAGATCTTTTTATATGGGGGGTGAGGGGGGGGGGGAAACAGTTTTATTGGCCCCTTCCTGGTCGAGGATGCGACTATTCTCCAAGCCACATCTTCGCCCCCCCCTCCTCACGGCCTACCTCCTGGATTGGCACAGCCTTTCCTGCCGGAGATCGGCCAGAGCCTCAGCTTCAGCAGCGGCGGCGCAGCACTGGATTCCATCGCGGAGTGAGCGATGATGGACTTTAGGAGGGCACATCATCCGAGAACGTACACTCCATTGAGGATAAATGGGGATCCTGTGGATAGGGTGAACTGTTTTAAATATCTGGGAGTCCACATCTCCGAGGATATGACATGGGCATCACACGCCTCAGCACTCGTGAGTAAGGCAAAGCAGCGCCTTTACCACCTCAGGCAATTGAGGAAATTCAGAGTGTCTCCGAGGATCCTCCAGTGCTTCTACGCAGCGGCGGTGGAAAGCATCTTGTCCGGGAACATTACCATCTGGTTTGGGAATTGCTCTGCCAAGGACAAGAAGGCTCTGCAGAGAGTAGTGCGTTCGGCCGAACGCACTATGGGAACTTCACTCGCCCCCCTGCAGGAACTATACATTAGGAGGTGCAACTCCAGAGCCAACAATATCATGAGAGACCCCTTCCACCCCTGCAACGGACTGTTCCAGCTGCTACGGTCAGGCAAACGCCTCTGTTGCCATGCGGTGAGAACGGAGAGGTGAGAAGGAGTTTCTTCCCAGAGGCCATTCGGACTGTAAACGCCTATCTCACCAGGGACTAACTCTACTGAACGTTTTTCCTTCCATTATTTATTATGTAAAGGTATATGTGTGTTATGATTGTGTTTATAGTTTGTTTGGTTGTTTTGCACAAAAGTCCGCGAGCATTGCCACTTTCATTTCACTGCACATCTCGTATGTGTATGTGACAAATAAACTTGACTTGACTTGACTTGACTTACCGGGGTCGCTGCATTGGAGCTCTGGAGTGCTGGGACTACAGACTTTGACACCACGGAGCTGTGGTCTGCGGAGCTTCCAGCCGCTGGCGGCGCTGACTTTCCAGTCGTTGGCGGCACTGACTCTGAGTTTAACATCGCGGAGCCTTGGGATCTCTCGCCGAGGTCGCCAGCGTTGTATCTCCGCCCAGCTCGGCCTGTGGACTTCGGAAGCCGCGGTCTCCGGTAGGAAGCCGCCGATTCGGAGGCTCCGGGCCGCTGAGAGTGTTCGAGGGCCTGAAACATCAGGCCCGTAGCAACGACTGCGGGGGCCTCAAAAGGCCCCGACCACGGGTGAATTGAGGAAGAGGACAGAATTTTGGTGCCTTCCCTCACAGTGGGAAACGTTGATTCCACTGTGGGGGATGTTTTTTATGTTTTATGTTAAATTCTAAAGTATTATGTTTATCTTATTTGTGTGCTGCATGGTAATTCAAATTTCACTGCACCGATTGGTGTATGTGACAACAAATGTCCTTTGTCCTTTGCCCTTTGTCCTGCAAGACTGTAAAAAGTTGCAGAGAGTTGTGGATGCAGCCCAGACCATCACACACACCAGGATCCTTTCCATTGACTCCATTTGTTACCTCAGCAAGGCCAAGGACCAATTTAATTCCAGTCAAGGGCCTGTCTCACTTGGCGATTTATTTGGAGACTGCCGGCATCATTGACTGACGTATTAGGTCACTGAAAAAGTCGCGGCGTGATGCGGCGGTATTGACGACGTATTGACGCTCGGTTTTTCCTCAAGTGTCGCAACATTTTTTTTGTCACTGCTGGATTCTGAAATGTTCAAAATCTTTCGGCGACCCTAATAAGTCAGTCAATGACGCCGGCAGTTCGAAAATATCGCCAAGTGGGACAGGCCCTTCACTCTCTCTTCTCCCCTCTTTCATCAGGCCAGAAGTACAGAAGTTTGAAAACGCACACCTCCTGATTCAGGGACATTTTCTTCCCAGCTGCCACCAGGCAATTGAACGATCCTCTGATCAGCTAGAGTGCGGTCCTGAACTCGTTTACTTCACTGGAGACTATTGAACTATCTTCAATTGGACTTTATCAGACTTCAATGTAAAATCTTGCACTAAATGTTGTACCAATATTCCATCTTGGATAAGACCTGAGACCCAATGTTGGGATTTCCTCAGGATGTGTGTCAACTCTCTCACATAAATGGGTGGTCTAAAACATACCAATCAACAACATTTGGAGAAAACATGCAGAAGTTTTGATTGCAAATTTGGGGACACTACCTCTAGGGCCAGGGAATCCTGGAGGTCCAGGGTTGCCAGGGTCGCCTCGTGGTGCGGTTATTGGATAGTCTCTTCGAAGAGGTGATCCAGGTGGTCCTGTGAAGCCTCGGTCACCTACGGACAAAAAAGTGGCCAGTGATAATTTTTAATAACAATAAACTGGTTAATTAAAAATGATTTATCCAATGCTCAAAGTATCAAACAAGCTCAATGCCACATGCTTGGTTGGTAAAACTCTTACCTAGCTAGAACCATAGATTAGATGATTAGATTAGATTAGATATAATTTATTGCCACACAGCCAGGCTGGTGGAAATTTGGGTTGTCTGCAGCGATACAATAATAAAGAACACACAACCACAATAAAACTGTAACACAAACATCCACCACAGCATTCATCACTGTGGTGGAAGGCACAAAATTTGGCCAGTCCTCCTCCATTTCCCCCCCGTGGTCAGGACCAGAGTCCAGAGTCAGTCCAGGATCGGCTCTTCCTCACCGGAGACCGCGGCTTTAAGTTGTTGTAGGCCGCAGGCCGGCGGTCAAGATTTAAAGTCCCCGCCGCAGCCAGAAGCACCGTAGACTGCAGGGCCGGCGGTCGAAGCTCCCCTCCAGGGGTGATGGTAAGTCCATGCCGGACCCGCGGTAGAAGTTGGCCGCGGGCCGGCGGTGATGGCTTCTTCTTCCCCCGGGTCCCCAACGTGAGATCCCGGGCTGTAGACGCCGCACCAGCTGGAGCTCTGCAGACCGCGGCTTCAGGCTGCGACTTCAGGCTGCCGGCTGCCCCGGGTCAGCGAAACGGAGCGCTCCCCTCCAGCGAGCCCCAGCGAGGGCTCACCCGCTCCACGCCGAGAGTCCACGCTGCGCCCGCCGCTGAAGCCCCGGGCGCGTCTCCGGGAAAGGCCGCGTCGATCCTTGATGTTAGGCCACGGGGGAGGCGACCTGGAAAAACTCGCCTCTCCGTGGAGGAGGCGACCGAAGCGGTTTCCCCCTCACCCCCCCACACCACCCCCCACATAAAACACACAAAGAAACATTAAATACAGACTTTAAAACATTCAAAAAAAATAAAAAAAGGTTGAAAAACTGACGAGCTGCATGACATGGCTGCTGCCAGAGCAGCGCCCCCTATAGAGAGCCATAGAGTGATACAGCATGAAAAGAGGCCCTTCGGCCCAATTTGCCCATGCTGACCATGATGCCCTACTTACCCTAGTCCCACCTGCCTGTGTTTGGCCGATATCCCTCAAAACCTTTTCCTATCCATGAACCTTTCCATGCTACCTCAGAATTAAAAGGTTTGTGGTTCAAATCCCACGTCAGAAACAATTACACAAATATTTAGTCTTACACTTTGGTGCAGTGCTGATGATATACTGTATGCTGCTCTGTCGGAGATTTAGGCTTTTTGTTGAGAAATTAATCAATTGGATTCAAAAAGCCGTGTGGCATGTTTGTGCAGAAAAAAAAGGAAGTTTTCTCTGGCATACCTCGGTCAACATTGGGCTAGTTGGGCCGAAGGGCCTGTTTCCACAAAGTATCACTCTATGACTAACATTCATCTCTCAGTTAACACCACTACAATGATCCAATTATTGTCACATTGCTCTGTCTGTGCGAGATTGTGGTCACATTTAGGCTGCTGCAATTCTCATATAACATAGTGAATGGCAAGATAGACACAAAATGTTGGAGTCACTCAGTGGGACAGGCAGCATCGTTAGAGATAAGGAATGGGTGACGTTTCGGGTTGAGGGCCTTCTTCAGACAGTGAATGGCAACATTGTTTTTGAAAATGACATGTGTTCAGTTCTGGGCATCATAGGAAAGATGTTGTCAAGCTGGAAAGGGTACGGAGAAGATTTACGAGGATGTTGCCAGGACTAGAGGGTCTGAGCGTTAGGGAGAGGTTGAGAAGGCTGGGACTCTATTCCTTGGAGCGCAGAAGGATGAGGGGTCATCTTATATCATGACAGGAATAGATCAGGTAGATGCACAGAATCTCTTGCCCAGAGTAGGGAAATCGAGGACCAGAGGACAGAGGTTTAAGGTGAAGGGGAAAAGATTTAATAGGAATCTGAGGGGTAACTTTTCCACACAAAGGGTGGTGGGTGTATGGGACAAGCTGCCAGAGGAGGTAGTTGAGGCTGTGAGTATCCCAATGTTTAAGAAACAATTAGCTAGGTACACGGATAAGATAGGTTTGGAGGGATATGGAACAAATGCACACAGGTGGGACTTGTGTAGCTGGGACATGTTAGCTGGTGTGGGCAAGTTGGGCCAAAGGGCATGTTTCCATGCTATATCACTCTGTATCTCTGTGACTATAACTGGAAACCTTCCATTTCTGCTCCAAAGCACTTCACAGAATCACAGAATAACTATAGCGTGGAATGAGAGTCAAAGGGTTAAACTGCATGGACACAGGACCTTTGATCTAATTTGTCTATGGTGAGCAAATTGCCAACCTGAGCTTGTCCCATTTGCCTACATTTGGACCATATCCCTCTAAACCATTCCCATCTCCCGGTGACCGCGTGGGTTTTCTCCGAGATCTTCGGTTTCCTCCCACACGCCAAAGGCATACAGGTTTGTAGGTTAATTGGCTTGGTGCATTTGTAAATTGTTCCTAGTGTGTGTAGGGTAGTGTTAATGTGTGGGGAACGCTGGTCAGCACGGAATCTGTGTCCGCACGGCATCTCTAAACTAAAATAAACTAATCCAACACAGTGTCTTCATGTAAGAACAATCCAACATCATGTCTCCAAGTAAGAACAATCCAAAAGACCCCTTTCCTCAATGCCTTGCAAGTCTACTTTCACTAAAACGTCCTTATGGATGCTACAAGAGTATCTGCATCTACCGCTATCCCTGAAGGAACAATACAAACGTGACCAATTGCTTTATTTTTCTTCATCTCACTCTGTCTCTTTTGCCGGCTTCTTCACTCTAATTCTTCCCACTCTTAACCTCTCTGCCAATGGCAAGAATTTCTCTCTATCTACTCTGTACGAGGCTTTTGTAAAGTGCTTTATTTTAAATATAAATGTTTTATATTTAATCTGCTCTCAATCTCTTCAGCTCCGTGGAAAAGAACCATTGTGTCGTTCATCCACCTTTTAAAACCCTAATCACTAAGGGAAATCTCTTCTGAATCCTCCACAAAGCCTTTACATATTTCATAAAGTGTGATTTGCAGAAAGGGATACAATAATCCAACTGTGGCTGAAGCAGTATTTTATAAAGGTTCATCATGATATCGTTGATCTTGTATTCTATGCTTGTACGTGTAAAGGTTGGCACCCCAAATGCTCTGTAAATCACTTTGTCAAAACTGCCTCACCACCTTCAACAAACCTGCACAGATATACAGTATTGTGACTTTTCAATCTTTCTAGCAAAATGCATTACGAATATTTCTCAGAATAAAATTTCACCTGCCACTTACCCACCCTAGACTTGATGGATAAGTGACAGTCCACATTTATGCCTCCATGTTTTGTGAATGAACACACTTACAAATTGTGGCATGGTCGGAGAGAGGGGGAAAGCCATGATGGAGAGAGAGGGAAAGAAAGGGCTATCTGAAGTTAGGGAAGTCAATGTTCATACTGCTGGGGTGTAAACTACCCAAGTGAAATATGAGGTGCTGTTCCTCCAATTTGCGCTGGGTTTCACTGACAATGGAGGAGGCCCAGGACAGAAAGGTCAGATTGGGAATGGGAGGGGGAGTTGAAGTGCTAAGCAACCGGGAGATCAGGTTGGTTAAGATGGACTGAGAGGAGGTGTTCAGCAAAATGATCGCCGATGGTCTCGCCGATGTAGAGAAGTTGACACCTGGAACAGCGGATACTCCCACTCCCCCCATTCATAACAAGGACAGAGTCCCCCTTGTCCTCACCTTCCACCCCATCAGCTGTCGCATACAGCACATAATCCTCCAACATTTTCGCCACCTCCAATGGGATCCCACTACTGACCACATCTTCCCATCTCCACCCCTTTCTGCTTTCCACAGAGACCATTGCCTCCAAAACTCCATGGGCAACTCGTCCCTTCCCACCCAAACCACCCCCTCCACAGGTACTTTCCCCAGCAACCGCTGGAGATGCAACACCTGTCCCTTTACCTCCCCCCTCGACTCCATCCAAGCACCCAAACCGTCTTTCCAGGTGAGGCAGAGGTTCACTTGCACCTCCTCCAACCTCAACTACTGTAGCTGCTGTTCCAGGTGTCATCTTTACATCGACGAGAGTGAGGCCCAGCGCAAATTGGAGGAACAGCACCTCATATTTCACTTGGGATGTTTACACCCCAGCGGTATGAACATTGACTTCCCTAACTTCAGATAGCCCTTGCTTTCCCTCTCTCTCCATCCCTCCCCCTTCCCAGTTCTCCCACTAGTCGTACTGTCTCCGACTACATTCTATCTTTATCCGTCCCCTTCCCTAACATCAGTCTGAAGAAGAATCTCAACCCGAAACACCACCTGAGTTACTCCAGCATTTTGTGTCTACCATTACTGACTATTTCCCTCCTGTTGTAAGAACCTCCTTTCATAATAATATTCTGCATGCTGTTGATTAGCCAATCTTCTTCTCAAGAAGATTATTACAGGCCTATTTAGTCACGAGCACAAGGAACTGCAGATGCTGGGATCTTGAGCAAAACACAAAGTGCAGGAGGAACTTAGCAAGTCAGGCAGAATCTGTAGAAGGAAAGGACAGACAACGTTTTGGGACAGGCCTGACGAAGGGACCTGACCCAAACTGTTGTCTGTCCATTCCCTCCACTGATCCACTGAGTTCCTCCAGTAATTTGCGTTTTGCCCTCTTTATTGCATGGTTCGCAGTTTTGATGATGAGCCTATTATGTGACTCCTTGCCAAATGCCTTTACGAGGTTCACATTAACCTTCACCACATTTCCTCACCATCCTGCTCTGTTGCCTCATCAAAAAACTATTAAGATAATCTGACATCATTTTCTTTTAAAAAGTGGGTGCCGGGTTTTGTTAATCAAGCTTTAGTTAATTCAATTTGTCAACTACAAGTAACCTTCACCTATCAGGTAGTTTGGAATCTGCAAAATCATCTTTTACAGTCAGATATATGATCATAAACCTGAAATTTGACTATGCAATCATTCAAGAATAGACAGAAAGTGCTGGAGTCACTCAGCGGGTTAGGCAGCATCTCTGGAGGAAAAAGATAGGTGACTTTCCGGGTCAGGACCATTTTTCGGACTAAAAGTATGGATGGGGAGTGGGGGGAGGGTAGGAGCTGAAGGACTAATCAGGGCTGGTCACAAATGACCTCAGTCCTGGTAGGTCCATGGTTTGGCCAGCAAAGATGTGATCTCATGAATAATAATGTGGAGAACTGTGGAACTGGTAAAACAACTAGGAGAGAAGGAAGGGGGGCAAAGAGGGGAGGGTAGGGGATTATGAGAAGACGTTACTTGAAACTAGAATATTCAATGTTCATACTGCTGGGATGTATGTATGCTACCCAAGGTGTTGTTCCTCCAACTTGCATATGGCCTCTATCTGGCAATGGAGGAGGCCCAGGACAGAAGAGTTAGTATGGGAATGGGAAGGGGCATTGAAATGGTTGGCAGCCGGAAGATCGCGTAGTTCAAGGAGGTCTAAGCGTAAGTGTTCAGCGAAACGCCCGCCGAAAACAAAAAAAATAATTAAAGCTTTTAATCCTATTAAATGTATTCCAACCGAAATGTTTCCTCAACAAAACTGAGGAAAAAAACAACAAAAGTGCTGAAGAAACTCAGTGGATCAGGGAGCATCTTTGGAGGAAATGGATGGATGATATTTTGAGGTGAGTTGATGTAAACTCCAAGGTGCAGTAAACATAGACTATTGCACCACTTCTACAGAAGATGCAATGTCTTCTGACCAGCGCATAGCACATGTTGTAGGATATGTCCCAGACATTTGGATTGGGATCTTTCTTCAAATGTTTCCTACCTCTGTCCCATCTCATCCCCCCCCCCCCCCCCCCCTCTCCCCCTCCCCTCACCCCCAATCCCACAAGAGGAGGATTCATCTACCAGTGTCCTGGTTTGAGACTCACCTTTCTCTCCACTCCTGCCAGGGGATCCTGGGTAGCCTGGTCTTCCTGAACTTCCCGTTTCTCCTTTTCTCCCATCGTATCCTGGCGAACCTGGAAGGCCAGGCGTTCCTGGGAATCCAATCAAACCCGGAGAGCCCATCTCACCTGTGCCAAATCAAGACATGAAATAATAAGCAACATAAACTTCACACTGGGCCACGTTTCAATCATCGTAAGGTTATGTCAGTGAAGCTTAAAATCAAAGCAACATGATTGTATCTCAAACCCATGAATGCACTAACTGCAAAAACCGCAGTCAGGATAATCCTCTATCTGCACTGAGCAGCACACAGATTTAGTTTAGTTTAATTTAGAGATACAGCGCGGAAACGGGACCTTCGGCCCATCGAGTCCGCACCGACCAGCGATCCCTGCACATTAACACTACCCTACACACACCAGGGACAATTTACATTTATACCAAGCCAATTAACCTACAAACCTGTACGTCTTTGGAGTGTGGGAGGAAACCGGAGATATCGCAGAAAACCTACGCAGGTCACGGGGAGAACGAACAAACTCCGTACAGACAGCACCCGGTCAGGATCGAACCCGGGTTTCTGGCGCTGCAAGTGCTGTAAGGCAGCAACTCTACCGCTGTGCCATCGTGCCGCCCTAATCTGTGCTGATAAAGCTGCACTTATCACTGATAATAATTTCCTGAGGGTTTGAAGTTAATTTGGTGCGGCAAATAAAGAATCGTTTAAAATGAGTGAGGCACAGAAGTGGACTCTTCCAGAAGGTGGAATCTACCCAGTTGTTTTTAATCCTGGATTCATAAATCGCTCAAAACAAGCGATAGGATCAAAACAAAAGAAGTCGCACAAAAAAAGCTCTTTTACCTCAGCAGATTACATATCGTGCAGGGCACACCAAGAGGACTAAGAAAAACATTTCACATAGATTAGAATATCATAATGTCATAAGGTCATAAGTGATAGGAGCAGAATTAGGCCATTCTGCCCATCAAGTCTACTCCGCCATTCAATCATGTCTGATCTCTAGTAACTCTCCCTCCTAATCCCATTCTCCTGCTTTCTCCCCATAACCCCTGACATCTGTACTAATCAAGAAACTATCTATCTCTGCCTTAAAAATATCCATTGACGGCCTCCATAGCCTTCTGTAGCAAAGAATTCCACAGATTCACTATCCTCTGACTAAGGAAATTCCACCTCATCTCCTTAAAGGAAGCTATGACCTCTGGTCCTAGGCTCTCCCACTGGTGGAAACTTGCTCTCCACATCCACTCTATCCAAGCCTTTCACTATTCGGTATGTTTCAATGATGATTTATCTTTGAAATTTCATCGAGTACAGGTCCAGTGCCGTTAAACAATCTTCCCAGATCCTGGGTCTCTGATGCTGTAAAACAGCTCCAGTAAGGCTGTACCTCTGAGCAACGTGCCACCCAGTGAATTCCCTCGGTGAAGTGATCATAAACGAAACAGAACAGTTGACAGGCATATTCTCCAAACAGGCTGGAATAGTGGATGCACCATGGTGGATGTAGGATGTTAATAGCCCTGTCCCACGGTACGAGTTAATTCCAAGAGCTCTCCCGAGTTTAAAAAAAATCAAATTCGTGGAAAGCATGGAGAATGAACGTAGAGGGTACGTCGGAGCTCTGGGACGTCTCTTAGTGCTAACGGCAGGTACTCGGGAAGACTCGCTAACGGCAGGTAAGCACGGGAAGACTCGTGAAGATTTTTCAACATGTTGAAAAATGTCCACAAGAGCCCCGAGTACCGACGAGTGGCCATTACCATATATCTCCGAGTTCGAATCAGGGCAAACTCGGGAGAACTCTTGGAATGAACTCGTACCGTGGGACAGGACTTTCATATCTTTGTTTCTGCGCATCCTGACAGCAGAAATTAACGTCAGTAATATTGCAAAAGCTGCACTGTTGCTTTGAAAAGTTTCTGCCTTTAGTGTTCTCCAGTAGCTTGTAAAGTAACACTAAATGTGTGTGGACTAACAGTGCATACTTTTAATGTTGGTGTGCCACTGAAATAGCTTTCAGCAGTCTGCGTGAAACAGAGAAGGTTCATCAGGCACTCGATACTGGGACCAGAAGAGGACTTGGATAGGTAAGTTCTAATTGAATAACAGCAGTGTCTAAATGACCTTGGAGCTGGAATTGGATCAGTTTAGTTTATTGTCACGTGTACCGAGTTATAGTGAAAAGCTTTTGTTGCGTGCTAACCATTCAGCGGAAAGACAATACATGATAACAATCGAGCCATTTACAGTGTATAGATACATGATAAGGGAATAACGTTTAGGGCAAGGTAAAGCCAGCAAAGTCCGATCAAGGAGGGGTCAGCAACCTAGGGGAGGGGTGGACAACCATGTTCTGCATAGGGGCCAGGTCGCATGTCTCGGATGGCGGGCCACTTCCAACTCGTGTACACACGGCCCCCATCCCGCCCCGGGTGGCAGGCATCAAATCACGTGTTCACATAGAACATCAACCACCTATTGCCAACCCCGATCCCGACAGTGAAGCCCAGACACAGAAGGTGCACGGCCGTGCCGGCGGCTTTGCGCAGGATGCATCACAGCCAGAGCTCGGCGCTCGGTCGTGCTCGGCAGCGCTTGGCACTGCTCGGCGACGCTCGCCGCTGCTCGGCACCACGGCCTCGGGCCCGGGAGGTACTGGAGATGATGGAAGTCTGCGGGCCAGATGATTATGGGGAAAATATTATGCCTGCAGGCCGGATGATATCGGGTTACAGGCTGCATTCGGCCCGGGGGCTGTAGGTTGCCAACCCCTGGTCTAGGGTCACCAATGAGGTAGATAGTAGTTCAGCACCGATCTCTGGTTGTGGTAGGATGATTCAGTTATCAGATGGCAGGATACAAAATTAAAATTCATCTTATAGACAATAGACAATAGACAATAGGTGCAGGAGTAGGCCATTCGGCCCTTCGAGCCAGAACCGCCATTCACTGTGATCATGGCTGATCATCCCCAATCAGTACCACATTCCTGCCTTCTCCCCATATCCCTTGACTCTGCTATTTTTAAGAGATGTGGATGGGTGAAAGAAACTTTGCATTATATTTGCACTTTACCCAGATTTCTTCCTCACACAGGGTGTAAAACTCACCATCAATTTGCTGATGTCCATTTTTCACAGCCTTGGAGTTAAAATGCAAAAATAACGAGGCTCTTGTAAAATGAGCATTAATGATAAGGGATGAAACCAGCGTACCTTTTCTACCATATCGACTATATGGCGTTTCACGGCCAGGTTCCCCTGGAAGTCCCGGGAGTCCTGGAGACCCAGGGTAACCGGGATTTCCTGACATTCCTGGGAATCCCTTCATGCCAGAGGGTCCTGAAGGCCCACGATCTCCTACGAAACCCTTTGGTCCCGGGAAACCTGTAAAAAAGACAATTCACTTTTTAAGTCAAACTTTGGAGAAGAAGGTGGAAAGGCATCATGTTTGGCCACTACAAAACTACTAACGCAGTCAGCGGTAGACTAAAATGCTGGAGAAACTCAGCGGGTGAGGCAGCATCTATGGAGCGAAGGAAATAGGCAACGTTTCGGGCCGAAACCCTTATTAACGCAGTCAGCAATGTTCTTCCTCTTTACAGCTTAATTGGTTAGCATTTGGTGGGTTGACAAAATACACGCTCTGGTTTGATTCTTTCAAAACTGATTTTACTTTGCAAATTCTGCCCGTAAGTGCACTCCTGCCGATTAGACTTCTCAAGAAGATGGAATTGCAGTTCATGTCATGTCCTGATGTGTCACACTGCATTTGGACAATGATATCACATTTACCATCCATTATCCAATATTTTATATTTTCGTCATTTGCCATGTGGGAGCTGAGTGAGTGTTGACAACAGAGCCTCTTGCTGCCCTCCACAAAGGCCATACTTATTCTCTCTGCCTTTTGATAGCTCCTCCCTCCATACTCTCTCCCATCGCCCCAACTCATCTTCAATTTCTCCTAGAGCCAGAGAAACAATCTAGCCCTCAGTATTATCTACATAGACATCACCCCGTACAATAGATCTGGGCTCAAACCTGACAACTGTCCCATAATGGGCAACTCATCTTCAAACAAAATCTATATTTGAATAACAAGTATATCTGGGACTTGAATTCCTCTCGATTATTTTTAATTCTTTTTTAGTTTAGTTTAGAGATACAGCGCGGAAACAGGCCCTTCACCCCACCGACCCCACGCCGACCAGTGATCCCCGCACACTAACGTTATCCTACACACACTAGCAACAATTTACAATTATACCAAGCCAATTGACAGACAAATCTGTATGCCTTTGGAGTGTGCGAGGAAACCGGAACACCCGGAGAAAACCCACACAGGTCACGGGGAAAACGTACAAACTCCGTACAGACAGGACCCGTAGTCAGGATCGTACCCGGGTCTCTGGCGCTTCAAGGCAGCAACTTTACCGCTGATTCACTGTGCCATCCTAAAGCCCCTGTCCCATTTTCACGACCTAATTCACGACCTCTGCCGAGTTTACCCTTGACTCACACTCGCAGCATGGTCGCCACGAGGTCGTAGGTAGGTCGTAGTAGGTCGTGGTGCTAGTCGTAGGTACTCGTGACATCAAGTAGGTCGCGGCGTTTTTTCTAGCCTGATAAAAAATGTCCACGAGAAAAAAAAGGTTGGTATGGAAAAAATAGATACTTTTTACTCGTAGGTAGGTCGTAGTAGGTCGTGATGCTAGACGTAGGTAGTTGTAGGTAGTCATAGGTGGTCGGAGGCAGTCGGAGGTAATAGCTCCGGGGTGATAAAAAGGTCAGTAGAAAAAAAAGGTTATTTAAACAGCAGAACGTCACCTCTGTCACTCCAAGGCATGTTCATTCATAGCTGGAGAGTTTTTAGAAAGGAGACGTGTTTTAGAGATGGCACCAAAAAGGCAGCAGCGCAGGGGGAGGGCACAACCCTAAAAAAAAACGGCCATGCAGATGTTGCCCACCCAGGAGGAGGAGTGGCAGGAGGTGATGCCACAGGAGGTGATAGTGCAGGAGGAGGTAGCCCTGCATGAGAGACCCCTGGAGGAGGAGACCAGGGTGGTAGTATATGTCCCCACCACCACCCCATCCTTCACTGCCTCATTTGAAGGGTGCAAAGCAGCCCTTTCTCCTGTGTCTGACACAGCATCAGAGGCAGATGCCCCATTGGTGGTGAGGGAGGGCTGGAGGAAGGTTATGCCCTACATTTGGAGGAGGGAACCAAGTGTAATATATCAAAATTTGCGGACGATACAAAAATGGGAGGAAAAGTAGAGGATGAGGAGGATAGGAAGAGTCTGCAAAAGGATATAGATAAGCTAGGTGAGTGGGCAACAACTTGGCAGATGAAATTTAATACTAATAAATGTGAAGTCATTCACTTTGGGAAAAAAAATGATAGGGCAAGTTATTTTCTAAATGAGGAGGAGCTGCGTTGTAATGCAACGCAAAGGGATCTAGGGGTATTAGTACATGAATCACTAAAAGTTAGTATGCAGGTGCAGCAAGCAATCAGGAAGGCCAATGGAGTTTTGGCCTTTATTGCTAGGGGGATTGAGTATAAAAACACGGAGGTCTTGCTGCAGCTGTACACAGTATTAGTGAGACCACATTTGGAATACTGTGTACAGTTCTGGGGTCCATACTTAAGAAAGGATGTACTAGCCCTGGAGGCAGTGCAGCGAAGGTTTACAAGATTAATTCCTGCAATGAGGGGATTGACATATGAGGAAAGGTTAAGTAGGCTGGAACTCTACTCTTTGGAGTTTAGAAGAATGAGAGGCGATCTCATTGAAACATATAAGATCGTGAGGGGCCTTGATCGGGTGGATGCACCGAGGATGTTCCCAATGATCGGGGAAACTAGAACTAGGGGACATAGTTGCAGAATAAGGGGGGGCTCTTTTAAAACTGAGATGAGGAAGAACTTCTTCACCCAGAGGGTGGTTAATTTATGGAATTCACTGCCCCAGGGAGCAGTGGAAGCAGAAACTTTAAATATATTTAAGACTAAAATAGATGGTTTTTTAGCTGCCAAGGGGATAAGGGGCTACGGGGAGAGGGCAGGGATATGGACCTAGGTATGGTTAGTATAGTAAGACCTGAGTGATCTCCTGGACAAGTGTCGATCGCCTGGATTGGGGTCGGAGAGGAATTTCCCGGATTTTTTTCCCGAATTGGACCTGGGTTTTTATCCGTTTTTTTGCCTCCCCCAGGAGATCACGAGGTTCTTGGGGTGGAGAGGGGTGATAGCGGTATAAAGGGGAGGGTAGTGTCTTGTGTTCTGTGTCTTGTGTCTACTGTTTGTGGGTAAGTGTGTCTGTTTAGTGTTCAGCCATGAGCGAATGGCGGTGCGGGCTCGACGGACCTGGTGGTCTACTCTCGCACCTACTTTCTATGTTTCTATGTTTCTATTACACCTTCACCAGGCAGCAGGAGGGGGACCTTGAGGAATGGTTCCAGCAGAATGCCATCCTGTACGAAAAGGAAAATGAGGAGTACAGGGACAGGGACAAGAATGGCATGCTTGCCATCCACTGTCCCACATGTGTGCTTAAAGTTCCATCTTTTGTCTAAGCCCAGCGCCACTCTCTTCCAGTCATCTGGAGTACTGGGACAGTCCATCACATCATCTCCATTCACCCATTGAGACCTCTTCTTATGCTTCCTCCTCACCCTTGCTCTTCCTCTTCTGCCTTTCTTAAAAGGCTGCTGAAGCAAAAGGGCTACTGCAAACAGCAGTAAAACGTACATGGTCGAAGGAGGTCTTCTTCATAGTCGTGGGAGGTCTTCAACATAGTCGTAGGAAGTCTTCAACATAGTCGTAGGAGGTCGTCTACACAGTCGTGGAAGGTCGTAGGAGGTCGTAGGTTACCGCGACCTTGATTTTTTTAGGTAGTTTAAGGTCGTCAGAGGTCACAAATTAATTCGTGAAAGTGGGACAGGGCCTTTAACTGTGTAAAAAACGTTTTTTTTAAATAATACGTTGGGCAAAATCGCTTGATAAAAAACAATCCATAAGACCTTTGGCCTTTATTTCAGTTCCTATTAGTGTAACCGGGTATAAAAAACAATGAAGCCTTATTTGATGAATGAGACTGCATAAGCTACATGTTGAAGGATGAGCAAAGCCCGTCACATAGAACTGAAATCTGGCCCTAACTCGACTTCTTTTAAGGAAGCAATGGATGTCATTTTTCATGCTGGTGCCTGATTCAAACATGCACCAGATTTGAGATTGCCTGGAAATGGATTTAGCACTGAAAGTGAGGCCTACAAATACTATGCTTCACTGGTTTTCCTTCGCTGTGACTGTTTCCTACTTGGTTGAAAACCGGAGAGGTTCACATAATATCTGGCGAGAGCCAAAGCCCCTGATGCAAGATATATCAGAGTGAACAACGTCAACAAGATCTCCCATCGTCATCATGTGGCCACCACTATCATGCCACTGGCCATTGTACTGAACAACCAAATGGGAAGAGGCAAACTGTGGAGAAAAGAACTGCAGATTCTGGTATATACCAAAGATAGACAAAAAGTGCAGGAGTAACTCAGCGGGTCGGGCAGCATCTCTGGAGAAAAAGGACGGGTAACGCTTTGGGTCTGTACCCTTCAAGCTAAAAGTAGAGGGGAGGGAACTTGAGGTAGGAAAAGGGTGGAACACAACAGGTCCGGCAACAGATGACCAGGAAATAGTGTAGCCCATAATGGGCCATTGGTGGCTGGGGAAGAGGTGATAATGAAGTGAGGTATGGTCAACATTCTATGGCCATAGCTATGTAAACTTTCCATGATTCTTATACATAGTTGGCTTATTGTTTTATTGGTGATTTTTTTCCCCAGACTTTTAGAAGTGTTTTTTCATTTTTTAATTGGTTATAATTGAAAGGTTCAAGCCAAAATACATCCCATGGCATATGTAAAACTTGCTGTACATCATAAGGGTTCGTGCATGCAACTCCATTGGCATCTACTCCTCAGAACTGTACTGTACATAGCAACATAAAACCAGCTGGGTAGAGTTGCTCAGCATTTGTATCATCAACCTCAACCTTCAACCAGTTCACTCTCTGCAAATCGTGCCTGAACTGCTGAATATTTCCAGCATTGTACATGCCACTGAAAACCTGGTTTAAAGAGACTGCATTAGTTTTGCAGGAGTTGGCAAAATGGAAACGGAAAGTTACTTTTGCAGTGACAACACTGCACCCCTTCTCCCGCTCCAATACCTCAAGGAAGGGGCAATTAAAATCTATTACACTGGATGTAAATAAAATAAATTTTGAAAAAAAAAGTGTAATATAGAAAAAAGTTATTAAAAGAAAATTAAACATAATAAAAAGGCATTACGCTAAATCAACTTAACTGATGAAAAAAAAGCGAGTCTTCCCTTGCCTCCACCCACAGGCCTAGAATCACTGTGCAATTGGTAGTTCTCCAATGTTACACCAGGTGTGACCTGGCGCAGGCTATACATGGTGAGTCCCCGGAAGAGTGTTGGTGAATGTGAGCAAGACCAGGCTCACCATTGAATTCCATGTGGAGTCCAGTGTAGTGCACCTGAACCCTAGACTGTTGCCCTATACACCCTTGCTATTGAATGTCAGGAAGTAAATAAACTCAAAGGACCAACATCTAGCAATGTCAGTTTCAACTTTTGGAGAGAAGCAGATGATAGGGAACGGTGAAAGATTTGCACCTAACTTCTTATCCTAAAGCTTACGCTCATTTAATTTTTAGACTTTTTCCAAAACTAGGGACAATTACATGAGATAAGGAAGAGAGCTCAGAAAGAATTTGTCATTCTGTCTCAGAATGAATGGATTTGCTCTCCATATTTTAAAGCTGGATAATGGTTAGCTCCAGATGTGATTGCAGCTAAATGAGGAAGGATGTGGGAAGACACAATGCTGGAGTAACTCAGTGGTAACTCAGCAGGAACCCACTATCTGGTTTAAACCAGCATCTGCAGTTCCTTCCTACACACAGGATCTCGGATAGAGATGAGTAGAGAGTAGCACCCTAACCTCCCCTCCCCACCAACCCTGCAATTGGATGGAGTTCACTCATGGCAGTTTCACTCTGGGGCTACTCTGAGAGGAAATCCTATACTTTGTACCACTGGACAACTGGTTGTCTGCCTTCCAGATAGTAGTGAATCTGATGCACATCCATGATCCTTTAAAAAGTATTGTATCCTCTCTGTGAGCCAAAGAGTTGGTTTGAACATGCAGTAATTTTGCAACCTGGTGAAATGAATGTGTTTGGTGGAACTTGTTCAAATTACGTAAAGTTGAATTGTGCAAGAGATTAATAGTGGTGCCACAGTGGTAGAGTTGCTGCCTTACAGCTCCAGAGACCTAGGTCCCATCCTGACTACGGGTGCTGTCCGTACAGAGTTTGTACATTCTCCCTGTGACCGCGTGGGGTTTTTCCGGGTGCTCCGGTTCCCTCCCACACTCAAAAAATGTATAGGTATGAAAGGTAGACAAAAGTGCTGGAGAAACTCAGCGGGTGCAGCAGCATCTATGGAGCGAAGGAAATAGGCAACGTTTCGGGCTTGAAACGTTGCCTATTTCCTTCGCTCCATAGATGCTGCTCTGACCCACTGAGTTTCTCCAGCACTTTTGTCTACCTTCGATTTTCCAGCATCTGCAGTTCCTTCTCAAACACATAGGTATGTAAGGTAATTGGCTGCGGTAAAATTGTAAATTGTCCCCAGTGTGTAGAATAGTGCCAGCATTCGGGGTGATCACTGGTCGGCATGGACTCAATGGGCCGAAGTGCCTGTTTCCGTGCTGTATCTCTAAAGTCTAAAGATGGAACTCAAGCTCAATTCTGGTAATACAAGATTAGGGATATTATTTGGAGTTAGGCACGTAACATTATACCTGTACCACATTTGGGCAGCTTGGTGCCAACAGAGCTTCCACTCTGCAAAGGTAGCCTTGAAAAAGCACTTTAATTGTACCAAGGCTAAAGCTAATGGATTATTTTTTTCCGCTTTCCTTTTCACCGACAGCATCGTAAATGTGGATGGATTTTGTATGTCATTATCTACCTGAACATCTGATGTACACTCTTGGCATCTACAACCAGGGACGTGAAATTCGTAAAATTGCACCTGAAATTGGTTGCAGCATGTCCAGAGGTGTAAAAATCTTGTGAGCATTTCAATTCAATTCTTGTACATGCAGCAAGTTCCCTGAGGACTTTGCTGGTAAATTAATATCCCAGATGGGGTCAAGGAAAGAGCGTTCACGTCGCGGCCCTGTTTCAACCAATCATTCCACCACCACGCACAAGACGCACAAGAAGCGCAAGACAGACACCATTGTGCAGATGCCGAGAAGTGTGTTCAGCTCTGGCTGAACAACTTCTAATCTTGTGTGTGGACTCGATAAGAAGAAGAATATCCCAGATATACAGGTAGGTTGCACAGACGGGGAAGATTCCAGGTTTGACCCTGACCCACAGGAGAAGTCTATTGAGCACCAGACCACTGGACTTGAGACCAGCGAAGGAAGAGAGGACTAAGCATGTCCAATGTTGCAACACTCACCGTGCAGCTTCACACATTATCAATCACACCCTGTTCTGATCACTGACACCTGTGCTAGAGTTAGCACAATACTAGCACCTTCAGGATAATGAGGGGTAGAGGGTGTGAAGGAGGGGCACTGGCCAAAATAATCTAATGCAAGGATCCTGACTTTAATCGTTAACTGTTTCACTTTCCACCCATGCTGCCTGCCCTGCTGAGCTTTTCCACCATTTGCTAAACAATTTTGCTACATTCCCATTATCTGCAATTTCTTGTTTTGGATTTTCAACCAATAGTCCCTTCCTTATATTCAGGGTAATGCCATGCCGTCTGTTTCAAAGGTCTTCATACTTAATAAAGGAAAGTAGCTGTTAGCCTTCGAAACCTGGAGTATAGTTTTGGCTCAATGCAGAAGACCTTTATCTACATGAAATAAAGTGCACCTGGATCATAAGATCATAAGTGATAGGAGGAGAATTAGGCCATCTGGCCCGTCAGGTATACTCCGCCATTCAATCACAGCTGATCTATCTCTCCCTCCTAACCACCTTCTCCCCATAACCTCTTACACACGTACTAATCAAGAATCTCTGCCTTAAATATATCCACTGACTTTGCCTCCACAGTCTCCTGCAGATCGACAGTAGTGCAGCTGGTGTACATTGTATGGACTTCCATTGTGCATTAGTGCCTCAAGAGCTCAGCATCGTTGATGGTTGCTTCTAAGTCTCAGTCTCTGCACCACAAAATGGGGAATATTGAGAAGGCACGATGCTGCTCTCCAATGGCGAAATTGGGGATAAAGTTGGTTATAATTTAACTCGCAAACTAGAAAAGCAGACTGCATGCTCATCGGTTCAATGGGGCAAGTCACTTAAATGTCAGGCAGTCCAGCAAGTTTTATCAATAGCTTAGATATGAAAGGAAAATAATTTTGAAGCCATAGTAGCAATGACCAGACGTTACTATCACTACCACAGATATTTAAGCCATTATGTTAAGAAGCCAGGACAGTTTGAAAACAAGCATCACATCAATAGTCTGGTAGCAATTTATCCGTGTTAATTTAAAAGACATGTTGACTGCTGAGGCTGATGGATCACAGCTTTAGCCAGAAGCATGATTACAGTGGAGCCAGCTCATTTATTGGAAACAAAATATTGATGTAGTCTGACTTTGTAGTTTTAGTCCAAATGTTGGTGGGTTCATGAAGACAGAGTGTAAAGTGAATAAGTTAGGAATGAAGTGTGTAAATCCCCACATGATATGGCCAGTTCAAGGGTGTCACATTGGAAGAAGCCAGAGATAGTTGCTTCTCTCTTGCTATCATGCAGCTTTGCTTGTTCCTCAATCATCTGCCAGTAGTTTTCAGCATCTTGAGCAAAGTTTCCGTCTCACTCCATCTCTTAGGTGGAGAGCTCTGTAAAAACTAGAGTATCTCGAATCGATTGAAAAGGCACTCTAATGGACCTCCTGAAATGTGTAGGGTGCACAATTAAGAGATGATAATAAGCGGGCTCCACTCTATAGGATGGTGCAGACAGCAACGACCTAAGCTTTAGAAAGCAGGAGGGTTAGGCCATTTTGCATTAAGCTACAGACAACTCCCTCTCACCTGCACAGCCTACATGCAGTGACCACACCACATTCGATTGAGACCAGATATGGAAAGTTGGTAGGTGATGAATGGAACAGAAGCATGGACAACATATGTGAATAGATGAACAGAAAAGAGTCAATAATAATGGAAGAATTTCCCTCCAAAATATACCAAGAGATGACACACCCAACCCAGGCGACTATCTGCGAGCTAGCCACAGAAGCAGGTCTACAATCACATATTACAATCGCTCCACTCTATGAAATCTTTATTCCTACAGCAACATTTCTTACTTTAACCATGATTTTCTCCAACTATTCATTTATCACGTATCATTTATCCCTTATCATGTATCTATACACTGCAAATGGCTCGATTGTAATCATGTATTGTCTTTCTGCTGACTGGATAGCATGCAACGAAAGGTTTTCACTGCACCTCGGTACACCTGGCAATAAACTGAGGTAAGTGAGGTCACATAATCACAGACCTGCATCCAAATCAGAAGGTGTTACATTCAAACAATAGAGGTGTCTGTAATTTTAAAGTGCTTTCACAGTTAGATCATTCCAACAATGACCTGGCCCACAAAAACAAACATGGTGGGGTTTCAGTGCCATCGCTTGTTATCAGTGGGAGGGAGGGTCAGAATCCACCTGCACTCCACATGTTTTTGTCAGTTTACAGAGTGAGAATAATAATAATAATAATAATAATAATAATACATTTTATTTATGGGCGCCTTTCAAGAGTCTCAAGGACACCTTACAAAAGTTTAGCAGGTAGAGGAAAAACATGTAAGGGGAATGAAATAAATAGTAGAGTCATGACTAGTACACAAAGTAAAGACAGGAATGGCCCTGGCGTGGCCAATATTAACAGTTCCACTGAGGAGTTGCCATCTTGAGCTGTGGTGGTCTAACCTCACCACTAATTGTTCACAGATCACAAAAAGACCGTGGATATACTGTAGTTGCCAGAAGGATTTGTGAAGGACATTTGGTGCCAGAAATCTTTAGTAGAAATCTGTACTGGATTAGGATACCCTGATGAATAAATCAGAATATTTTATTCTCCCCTGACCTCATAAATGGCTCAAATTATTCTCCTATGTTAGATGAAGAATGATTATTGTTATTGAATTGGCCTTATTATTTGGTATTCCGAACCATCCTCCAAATAGGATAGTGCAAACTGAAGGTCTATCTGCATAATGTAGTCTTTCTGAGCCTTTCAATATGGACACTAATAGCTGCTAAGAAAAGAAGATGTAAGGAAAAGATTGTAATCCTGCATTGTCTTTCTGCTGACTGGATAGCACGCAACAGAAATGTTTCACTGTACCTCGGTACACGTGACAATAAAGTAAACTGAACTAAGTAAACTAAACTCAGAGGAAGAACAGGGTCAATTTTAACCTGCAGAGAGATGTACGAGTAATGCCCCTGTCCCACTTAGGAATCCTGAACGGAAACCTCTGGAGACTTTGCGCCCCACCCAAGGTTTCCGTGCGGTTCCGGAGGTTGCAGGTGGTTGCCGGAGGTTGCAGGTAGTGGAAGCAGGTAGGGAGACTGACAAAAACCTGCGGGAACCGCACGGAAACCTTGAGTGGGGCACAAAGTCTCCAGAGGTTTCCGTTCAGGTTTCCTAAGTGGGACAGGGGCATAAGTGGGACAAGGGCATAAGGCTGATGGATAGGTGTGATAGTTGCCCACAGATTAGCCTTGGTTGTTGTTCAAAACTGGAGCCAATGACATGAGGTTGGAAGGTTAGCTGAGAATGAAGCTGTCACCTGGGGCTCAAGCAATGGGCTGGGGTGATGGGTGGTTCCAGTTGTATGTACAGTTGAATGAGGAAGGATCTGTGATAGAGGAATGCGTGAAGCAACACCTCCTTCTTCACCTCATAAAAAAAAATCAATGTCTTTCAGGCTTCTGTGTGGGTGTTCCTTGCTTTCCTGTCCTCAAGGTAACTTTTCATAATTGCTTTGACATCAAAGAAGGCCATTCGATTCTTTGAGATTATGCAGCCTCATAGAACAACACAATCTCCCACTAATTTCCCATATAATCGGATCTCCATAATTCTACCCCTCAACTATACACTGGGGCAATTAACTTGTGAACTGATAATAAATTGTGCAGATATCTCGTCAGTTTGCATCCACCTTCTATTTGGAGAATGGGTTAGAATACTAAAACACTTGAAGAGTTATAATCATTCTTCATCTGGAACAGGAGGATGATTTATTACCAGATATCATGAGCTAGACAGAGGAGAATAGATTATTCTGAGTCATTCATCAAGTATCTTAATCCTATACAGATTTCTAAAGACTTGGGATGTAGGAGCAAACTGGAGCACCTGCAGGGAGTCCAGGCAGCCATGGGGAGAAGACACAGACTTCTGCGTCAGGTCAGGATTGAACAGTGGGCTACTGGCGTGGTGAGGCAGCTGCTATGCCTCTGACAAGCCCAATTCTAGAAGCTAAGTTAAACACAAAATGCTGGTGTGACTCAGAGAGCCAGACAGCACCTCTGGAGAAAAGGAATAGGTGACATTTCGAGTCGAGACCCTTCTTCAGCCTGAAGAAAGGTCTCGACCCGAAACGTCACCTATTCCTTTTCTCCATAGGTGCTGCCCAAAGATCTTGCTCCACTATAGGATCTTTGGTGCTGCCTGTCCCGCTGAGTTACTCCAGCATTTTGAGTCTATCTTCGGTTTAAACCAGCGTCTGCAGTTCCTTCCTACGCATCCTGGAGCTAGGTTCCGTGGTGCAGAGCCCCGACCTGAAATGCCAACAATTCCTTTCCCCACCACAGAGGCCTCAAGCAGATTGTTCATTGCTCCAGATTCCAGCATCTGTACTCCGAGTGTCTCCGGGAACTAACCATGAGATGGACCATTACATCATGCGCCCAAGCCACCCCCTCCCCTGGTACTTTCCCTTGCAACAGCAGGAAATGCTACACTTGTCGCTTTACCTCCCCCCTCGATTCCATTCAAGGATCCAAGCAGTCTTTCAAGGTGAGGCAGAGGTTCACCTGCACCTCCTCCAACCTCATCTATTGCATCCGCTGCTCTAGGTGTCAGCTGATCTACATCAGTGAGACCAAGGGTAGGCTTGGCGATCGCTTCGCCCAACACCTCCGCTCGGTTCGCAATTACCATCCTGATCACCTGGTGGCTCAGCACTTCAACTCCCCCTCCCATTCCGAATCCGACCTTTCTGTCCTGGTCCTCCTCCATGGCCAGAGTGAGTCCCACCGCAAATTGGAGGAGCAGCACCTCATATTTCACTTGGGCAGTTTACACCCCAGCGGTATGAACATTGACTTCTCCAATTTCAGGTAGTCCTTGCTTTCTCCTCCCCTTCTCAACTCTCCCTCAGCCCACTGGTTCTGCCTCTTCCTTTCTTCTTCCCCCCACCCCCCACCCTCACATCAGTCTGAAGAAGGGTCTCGACCTGAAACGTTGCCTATTTCCTTCGCTCCATAGATGCTGCCTCACCCGCTGAGTTTCTCCAGCATTTTTGTCTACCTTCATTGTTTTTATTGAGCCTTTTGTTCCTGCATCCACTTCCCTGCCAGTTTATTATATTAAATCAGAGATTTTTCTATGATCCCATGAAAGAAACAAAAGGACCTAATAGCCTGCTTCTACACGGTAAAAACCCCATGATTTGAGTTTTATGACCTCTGCAATCCTTGGCTTCATGACATAAACTCATTAAAGATGAAAGAGGGAAGCCGGGTGGTGATTTAGAAGTTTGCATTCATCTCCACAGATCTGAAGTTTAATGGATAGGATAACTGTGCAACAGTCTGAAGAAGGGTCTCAACCCGAAACGTCACCCATTCCTTCTCTCCAGAGATGCTGCCTGTCCCGCCGAGTTACTCCAATATTTTGTGTCTATCTTCGGTTTAACCCAGCATCTGCAGTTTCTTCCTAAACAACAATTTCTTTTGTTGTGCATTTTCTACGGTTGAAGTTTTGATGTCAGACGGTAGTTCCTGCGTATTTGTGTTTAATTGCGATTGATTTTTAGTTCCCCTTCCACCAAAGGATTTGCGGGGTAATGGATAACTCTCTACAGTCCTAAATCCGTTTTATTCCTGATCCCAAAATGTTCTGAAGTCTGTTGGCCAGGATTATCTCCATCCCACTCCCCCTCCCCACCTCTCCTCATTCACTTTACATTTGGGCGAGATCCATGGCCAGTTTTTAATCAGATGCCTGCACGGAATAACAAGCCATCGCCAATGCCCTCCAGCTGCCATCTACTGCAAGGCAACAGTGAGGCCAAATGACAAGAAACAGATGGAATAAACTGCCCCCCTTCTCCAACTAAC
This sequence comes from Amblyraja radiata, assembly GCF_010909765.2. Classification (NCBI taxonomy): domain Eukaryota; kingdom Metazoa; phylum Chordata; class Chondrichthyes; order Rajiformes; family Rajidae; genus Amblyraja; species Amblyraja radiata. Next base: position 8,263,472 of record NC_045967.1, on the reverse strand, counting down.
ACACACCCTCTAGTGAGGAGCTAAGGAAACACAAACACTGGAAGAAGAGGGAAATTAAACGAAAAGGACCTTATGTCTAATTAAAATGTATCTACTATTTTAACACTTGCCACAATCAGATATGTGGCTGATTTGTCCTGAATATGCATTATTGTTCAATTTAGTACAATAAACAAACTGCTGGCGGTACTCAGTGGGTCGAGCAGCATCTGTGGAGATGGGGTAGGATGGATAGACAATAGACAATAGGTGCAGGAGTAGGCCATTCAGCCCTTCAAGCCAGCACCGCCATGCAATGTGATCATGGCTGATCATCCCCAATCAGTACCCCGTTCCTGCCTTCTCCCTATTTCCCCTGATTCCGCTATCTTTAAGAGCCCTATCTAGCTCTCCCTTGAAAGCATCCAAAGAACCGGCCTCCACCGCCCTCTGAGGCAAAGAATTCCACAGATTAACAACTCTCTGTGAGAAAAAGTGTTTCCTCGTCTCCGTTCTAAATGGCTTACCCCTTATTCGTAAACTGTGGCCCCCAACATCGGGAACATGTTTCCTGCCTCTAGCGTGTCCAAACCCTTAATAATCTTACATGTTTCAATAAGATCCCGTTTCATCCTTCTAAACACCAGAGTGTACAAGCCCAGCCGCTCCATTCTATCCACATATGACAGTCCCGCCATTCCGGGAATTAACCTTGTAAACCTACGCTGCACTCCCTCAATAGAAAGAATGTCCTTCCTCAAATTAGGGAACCAAAACTGAACACAATACTCCAGGTGTGGTCTCACTAGGGCCACATACAACTGCAGAAGGACCTCTTTGCTCCTATACTCAACTCCTCTTGTTATTAAGGCCAACATGCCATTCACTTTCTTCACTGCCTGCTGCACCTGCATGCTTACTTTCATAAACTGATGAATAAGGACTCCCAGATCCTGTTGTACTTCCCCTTTTCCCAATTTGACACCATTTAGATAGTAATCTGCCTTTCTGTTTTTGCTACCAAAGTGGATAACCTCACATTTATCCACATTAACCTGCATCTGCCATGCATCTGCCCACTCACCCAACCTGTCCAAGTCACCCTGCATTCTCATAGTATCCTCCTCACAGTTCACTCTGCCACCCAGCTTTGTGTCATCTGCAAATTTGCTAATGTTACTTTGAATCCCTTCATCTAAATCATTGATGTATATTGTAAATAGCTGCGGTCCCAGCACCGAGCCTTGCGGTACCCCACTAGTCACTGCCTGCCATTCTGAAAGGGACCCGTTAATCCCCACTCTTTGTTTCCTGTCTGCCAACCAATATTATCTCCATGTCAGCACCCTACCCCCAATACCATGTGCTCTAATTTTGCCCACTAATCTCCTATTTGGGACCTTATCAAATGCTTTCTGAAAGTCCAGGTACACTACATCCACTGGCTCTCCCTTATCCATTTTCCTCGTTACATCCTCAAAAAATTCCAGAAGATTAGTCAAGCATGATTTCCCCTTCGTAAATCCATGCTGACTCGGACCGATCCTGTTACTGCTATCCAAATGTGCCGCTATTTCATCTTTTATATTCGACTTCAGCATCTTCCCCACCACCGATGTCAGGCTAACTGGTCTATAATTCCCTGATTTCTCTCTCACCCGCCTTTCTTAAAAAGTGGGATAACATTAGCTACCCTCCAATCCACAGGAACTGATCCTGAATCTATAGAACATTGGAAAATGATCACCAATGCATCCACGATTTCCAGAGGCACTTCCTTAAATCGATCCTGATTTCAGATTGAGACCAAAAGACACGTCCTTTCCCTCCTCCACCTGGATCCATCTGCCTTGTTTCTTTGTCTGCTCCCAGCTATCACCCACCTGCAACTACTCACCCCTCTCCCACTGCTCCATCTGCAGGGTCTTGACCCTAAGCATGGACAATCTCCCCCGCCCCCCTCAATACAGATGCTGCTCCACCCGCTGAGTTCCTCCAGCCGATAGACATAACATGCTGGAGTAACTCAGCGGGCCAGGCAGCAACTCTGGAGAAAAAGAACGCTTCAGGTCGAGACCCTCCTTCAGATCTTTGGTGTAAACCAGCATCCGCAGTTCCTTCCTACACATCTGGGGAGTTCCTTCAACTTTTATATGACTTACTGTATATTCAAGGATCTGTATTATCTGCAGTGGGTAAGCAAACCGCTCAAGTGACAGAATTCCTGCTTTTGGGAGGAACATTATTTATAAATTTGCAGGCTGGAAGTGACCTATTTAATCTGGGCTTCCATTTTCAAAAATGTTACTTAGTTCCATGGCTGAAGAACATAACTGGTAGCAGAAGGAGGTCATTCAGCCCCTTCCATCTTACTCCAGATTCCAGCATCTGCAGGCTCATGTAAATTTAATGTAGGGTTGCAATGAACCATTGCCTCAGTGGCAGAAACCGACGGGAAATGAAACTGCTCACCAGTAAACTGTCTCAATACAACGCTCCGTTAACATGTACTCATTATACGGTGCAGCGACTTCTCTTGTGAGTATATTCATTCCCCAATGCAGAATATCCTACATGCTCTTTAACTAGGTGGCTTTGTGGTCCTGCATTTCATTTACTGGTTATTTGTGGGGAAGCCACTGGACCTGCGAGGGCAGTTTATGGAAGCTGAGGATAACCAACTTCATTTGAGTCTCACCTGATTGTCCGGGCTCACCGGGTCTGCCCACTTTTCCCACCAGCCCTGGTAAAGTGTCCACTCCATCGGCACCTGGCGATCCGGGCAGGCCTTGGAGACCAGGGTAGCCTGGATTTCCCCTTTCACCTTTTGCGATTTGCCGTCCTGGCCGCCCATCGAAACCTGGCAGATTTTACATTTTTTTAACAAAAGACGGTGAAATAGATTAAGATTAGCATTCAATGTCATCGTTTTTTTAAAACATATCTCCGTGTGTAACAGTATTTCAAAAAATCCCCAAAATGCGATCCTAAAGGGCACTGGGGTTGAGGATGGTTTCATTGAAGTCACTTCCTCTTCCACCTTGGTGACCGGAAACTATTGGGTTCACCAGAGAGAAAGGAAGAGGCTTCCCTCAAAAAGCACTCAAAATCCATTAGTGAGACCCTCTTCCTGCTCGCCTTCTTCCGCTCTCTTTTGCTCAGTTCCAACGTCCCATGACCAACTTAGCCTGCCATCTCCAGCAGCCCTGCCCATCTCTCCAATTAATCCGCCTATGATCAGCCATGATCATATTGAGTGGCGGTACTGGCTGGAAGGGCCGAATGGCCTACTCCTGCACCTATTGTCTATTGCCTATAGTGAGCTTAGCCCAAGACTGGGACCTGCCGCACCAGTGTGTGCCACCCACACACAGTCCCCACACACTGTAGTCTCAGAGATCGAATCTGTGGTCCATGAAGGTTTCATGCATGCACATTACTCCAGGTACTGGGCACTTGAACTTCAAGTTCAAGTGAGTTTATTGTCATGCTTCCATTCATCCAGTGGGCTATCCTAGTTTCATATTTGGACATGCATTGAACAATGAACACCAGTTGGTAAATGCTGAGCTGCTTCAGGTACCAACATGGTGAAGATCTCATTGAGATTAAGAGGAGGAAGCCCAGTGCACTTTCTCAGGCAAATCTTGGTCCTCTTGTTCGTGTTCTCGTTCTATGCTGAAAGGGCAGTGCCAGATTGGGGGCTATTGCCAGTCTAAACTCACTGCATGTTAACATCTCAAGAATTTATTAGGGCCTCTGCTAATCAAAATCTAAAGTAGCTTGAGCCGATAAACAAACATAATCTGACACTTTACCTCTCGGGGGGAAAAAGACACAACGTGCTGGAGTAACTCATCAGGCCAGGCAGCATCTCGGGAGATTAAGGATAGGTGACTCAAAATGTCGCTATCTATGTTCTCCAGAGATGCTGTGTGTCCTGCTGAGTTACTCCAGCACTATGTGTCTTTTTGTGTATTAACCAGCATCTGCAGTTCATGTGTCTACTTTACCTGTAGGGCCTGGTAAACCAGAACCTCCTGGAGCACCTTTTAATCCTGGTTTTCCAGGTTGACCAGGGAAACCCCGAGCACCTGGCGTTGCACCGTAGACCTCTCCTGGTTGTCCTTTCAGACCTGGAGTACCAGAAATACCAATCTTTCCAGGAGGACCTTCATTTCCATCCTGTCCGGGGAGTCCTGGTAGCCCATTATCACCTGGTATTCCAGGAAACCCTGTAAGACCAAAGGAAAATCTTGACTTAGTTAGTAATGAATGAGATTTGTAGCAGGTAGTTCGAGTAAAGAGTACAGAACCTTAACTAACATTCACATTCAAGGCTCGCTGACCCAATGTATAAAAAGTAAAATGAAGAACCACACAACACTGAGAGATGAGAGCAAATATTTTGGAAGACCCACAAAGACTATTGGGTGGACAACCATTTTGCGAATATAAAGATACAATAAACTGAAAGTGGATTCTCAATTAGATATGCCCTCCACCTTGTTCAATGCAGATATTTTCTTTATCAGAGTATTTTTCAAAGCCACTATGTGATTGCGGTTGATTTGGTGTTTCTTATGCTGTAACTATTTGTCAAAGATCGTTGACACAAAGCGGAGAAATTCAAATTCCCAGAAATTGTTCCAGGAATCACATGTCCCTCAGATTTAACGTATTGGACCCATAAGACTTTTCATTTAAGGGAAAGTAAAGTTTCCATCATTACCCGTAAGTTTGATACTCGAAAATGCACACCTCCAGATTCAGGGAGAGTTTCTTCCCAGCTGTTATCATCCTCCCACAACCAGAGAGCAGTCCTGAACTACCATCCACCTTATTGGTGACCCCCAGACGATCCTTGATCGGACTTTGCTGGTTTTACCTTGCACTAAATGTTATTCCCTTAGCATGTATCTGTACAATGTAAATGACTCGATTGTAATCCCGTAGTGCCTTTATACTGACTGGACAGCACGCAACTAAAGCTCCTCTCTGTACCTTAGTACACAACTGTAAACTATGAATATTAATTTGCTCATTCGACTAAGTCAGTGTCACACTGAAATGGTAGCAAATATTCATGAGAAACCATACAAAGTATGGCACTTGCTGCTAGGGTCAACAGTGCCTTATGTTGGATCAAACATATGGTGGATCAAACAAACTGGTTTTAATTGAAACTCAGTGACTGAGAAAAGAAGAGAGGCAATGCAGACAACCTTGGTGAACAGGTTACAATGTAGTCCTTGACCGGAGAACAATTATAGGAGAGACTATGGAAAGGATATAAACTGGTGCCAGGATCCAAGATGTCTCGGACCGACTTCAGAACATCCTCGAGAGGGAAGGTGAGCAGCCGCAAGTGGTTGTGCCTCATGGGCACAAACGACGTTGGGAAGAAGAGGAAGGAGGTTCTGCAACGTGAGTTTTGAGAGTGAGGATGAAGACTATAAAGCAGATTTCTAGGGTGTTATCTCTGGATTACTTCCAGTACCTCGTGCTAGTGATGACAGGAACAGGGAGACATGGGATCTGAATGTGTGGCTGAGGGGCTGGTGCAAGGAACAGGGATTTAAATTTATAGATTCTGGATCAGTTCCTGTGGATTGGAGGGTAGCTAATGTTATCCCACTTTTTAAGATAGGAGGGTGAGAGAAAGCAGGGAATTATAGACCAGTTAGCCTGACATTGATGGTGGTGGGGAATATGCTGGAGTCGATTATTAAAGATGTAATAGCGGCACATTTGGATAACAGTAACAGGATCAGTCCGAGTCAGCATGGATTTACGAAGGGGAAATCATGCTTGACAAATCTTCTGGAATTTTTTGAGGATGTAACAAGTAAAATAGACAAGGGAGAGCCAGTGGATGTAGTGTACCTGGACTTTCAGAAAGCCTTTGATAAGGTCCCACACAGGAGATGAATGGTCAAAATTAGAGCACATGGTATTGGGGGTTGGATACAGACGTGGATAGAAAATTGGTTGACAGACAGGAAACATAGAGTAGGGATTAACGGGTCCCTTTCGGAATGGCAGGCAGTGACTAGTGGGCTACCGGAAGTCTCGGTGCTGGGACCGCAGCTATTTACAATATACATTAATGATTTAGATGAAGGAATTAAAAGTAATATTCGCAAATTTGCAGACGACACAAAGCTGGGTGGCAGTGTTAACTGTGAAGAGGATGCTATGAGGATGCAGGGTAACTTGGACAGGTTAGATGAGTGGGTAGATTCATGGCAGATGCAGTATAATGTGGATAATTGTGAGGTTATCCACTCTGGTGGCAAGAACAGGAACGCAGATCATTATCTGAATGGTGTCAGGTTAGGAAAAGGGAAAGTACAATGAGATCTGGGTGTCCTTGTACATCAGTCACTGAAAGTAAGCTTGCAGGTACAGCAGGCAGTGAAGAAAGCGAATGGCATGTTGGCCTTCATAACAAGAGGAGTTTAGTATAGCAGCAAAGAGATCGTTCTGCAGTTCTACAGGGCCCTAGTGAGACCACACCTGGAGTATTATGTGCAGTTTTGGTCTCTTAATTTCAGGAAAGACATTCTTGCTATTGAGGGAGTGCAGTGTAGGGTCGCGAGGTTAATTCCCAGGATGGCGGGACTGTCATATGATGAAAGAATGGAGCGACTGGGCTTGTATTCACTACAATTTAGAAGGATGAGAGGATATCTTATCCAAACATATAAAATTATTAAGGGATTGGACACGCTTGATGCAAGAAACATGTTCCCGATGTTGGGGGAGTCCAGAACCAGGGGCCACAGTTTAAGAATAAGGGGTAGGCCATTTAGAACGGAGATGAGGAAAAACTTTTTCACACAGAGAGTTGTGAATTTGTGGCATTCTTTGCCTCAGAAGGCAGTGGAGGCCGATTCACTAGATGCTTTCAAAAGGGATTTAGATAGAGCTCTTAGGGATATGGGGAGGCAGGAACGGGGTACTGATTGTGGATGATCAGCCATGATCACATTGAATGGCTCGAAGGGCCGAATGGCCTACTCCTGCACCTATTGTCTATTGTCTATGTATTCAGAACAATCCAAAGTGATAAAATTACTACATTCTCTGTTATAAATCTCATGCCAAGGGTTGCAAAAAGACACTTCTTGCGCACTCTTTGAACAACCTTTCTATAATAAATTCAGATGCTTTAAATAAATACAACATGTTTTATTTCCATAAAAATAACAAGGATATAAATCTTCCATCTGGAACCCATGGATCACATTAAATCTGTCATGTGCCCGTTATTCATCACTGAATTTTAAACCTCAAATGGAAGTTTAGTTTAGTTTCAAGATACAGTCTGGAAACATGCGCTTTGGCCACTGAATCCATGCTAACCATCAATCATCCTTTCATGTTAGTTCTCAGTTCAGTTTCGTTTAGTTTATTACCACGTGTACCGAGGTACAGTGAAAAGCTTTTGTTGCGTGCTATCCAGTCAGCAGAAAGACAATACATGATTACAATCGAGCCATTTACAATGTATAGATATATGATGAGGGAATAACGTTTAAGCAATGTTGCTGTAGGAGTAAAGATTTAAGAATGTGGAGTTTTTGCAATCTGCTATCCCACATTCTCATCCACTCCCGACACACTAGGGGCAATAGGCAGAGCCCAGATCACCTACATCATCCCAGATCTTGTCTTTGGGAGGAAACCGAAGTATCCAAAGCAAACTCCACAGAGACAGTAATCGAGGACAGGATGGAATTGGACCGCAACTTTACGAACTGGATTGTTTCAATGAGATCAGAAGTAACACTCTTGTAAGTAGCAAGAATGGAAATTAATCCTCATTCCCTTGCACTAGCTTCCCCCTCTAACTTCACTGACTTTGGACTTTAGAGATACAGCATGGAAACAGGCCCTTCGAGCCAGCGAGGAGTCCGTGGTGACCATCGATCACCCCGTACGCCAGCACTATCCTATACTCTAGGGACAATTCACAGAAGCCAATTAGCCTACAGATCTGGAGGCCCTTGGAGTGTGGGAGGAAACCGGAGGTGCTGGAGAAAACCCACGTGGTCACAGGAAGAATCTACAAACTCCATACAGCCAGCAACCGTAGTCAGGATCTCTGGCGGGTAAGGCAGCAATTCTACTGCTGCACCAGTGTGCCACCCACTGGCCTCTTGTGTGACATGTCACATTGATCCTGTGAGGCACAGCAGGATCAGGGGGAGAACTTACCGAATAGTGCAAGGCTTGGATAGAGTGGACGTGTCGAGGATGTTTCCACTAGTGGGAGAGTCTAGGACTAGAGGTCATAGCCTCAGCATTAAAGGATGTTCCTTTAGGAAGGAGATGAGGAGGAATTTCTTTAGTCAGTGGGTGGTGAATCTATGGAATTCTTTGCCACAGAAGGCTGTGGAGGCAGTCAGTGTATATATTTAAGGCAGAGATAGATAGATTCTTGATTAATATGGTTGTCAGTGGTTATGGGGAGAAGGCAGGAGAATGGGGTTAGGAAGGAGAGATAGATCACCCATGATTGAATGGGGGAGTAGACTTGATGGGCTGAACGGCCGAACTCTACTCTCATTACTTATGACCTTATGACCTAACTATGAGCCATTCTCCTGCTGATCATGAAACTGTTTTGTTGCAATGACCACAAAGTGGCAGGAATTCCATCCTCAATTCTGATTCCTGCACAGATTTTGGCATGGGGCTCACTGTAATCTCTAGGAACTCTTGACTGGTTTCACTACCTACACAGGGGGCTGTGTTGCCAACAATCCTGTATTATAGAATTGTAATGTGCTCAGATAAAAGGCTGACTTTTGAACGCTAAATCTCATGGGATGCCTTTTATCCCATTCACGAGCAGTGGGAAAGGCTGATTGTTCAAGATTTCTAAGTGCATCCTGCTTCCACAGCATATGCAGCTTAAAACATGAAGCGGCAAATACTAGAGGGCATAGCTTCAAGGAGAGGAGCATGGTTTAAATGATTGTGATGGGTTCCTGGAACACAATGCCAGGAGTTAATTCCCGGGATGACGGGACTGTCATATGCTGAGAGAATGGAGCAGCTGGGCTTGTACACTCTGGGGTTTAGAAGGATGAGAGGGTTTCTCATTGAAACATATAAGACTGTTAAGGGCTTGGACATGCTAGAGGCAGGAAACATGTTCCCAATGTTGGGGGAGTCCAGGACCAGGGGCCACAGTTTAAGAATAAGGAGTAAGCCATTTAGAACGGAGACGAGGAAACACTTTTTCTCACAGAGAGTTGTGAGTCTGTGGAATTCTCTGCCTCAGAGGGCGGTGGAGGCAGGTTCTCTGGATGCTTTCAAGAGAGGGCTCTTAAAAATAACAGAATCAGGGGATATGGGGAAAAGGCAGGAACGGGGTGCTGATTGGGGATGATCAGCCATTATCACATTGAATGGCAGTGCTGGCTCGAGGGGCCAAATGGCCTACTCCTGCACCTATTGTCTCTGGTCTACTGTCTATTGTCTATTGAGTGGCTGTAGAGGCAGATATAATAGTGGCACTTAAGAAACGTTTGCATTGGCACATGGAAATGCAGAACTTGGAGGGATATGGATTATGTGTAGGCAGATAAGAGTTGGTTTTGGCATCATGTTTGGCACAGGCATCGTGAACCGAAGGACCTTGACCTGGACTGTAACAGTTCTACGTCCCACATGCAAGCTCAATGATGTTACCCTATGTTACCTTCACAATTATGTGAAAATACCTATCCATATCCCTTTTTGACCCCAAATAAATAAATGATGCTAAGAAGTATGGAACAACTTCCTACTCTCTTCAGATGCTCAACTGGATGACCGTAAGGCACAAATGGATAAGCACATACCTGGAGGACCTGATTCACCCAACAAGCCTGGAGTTCCAGGAAATCCCTTTGGTCCATTCAATCCTGGTCGTCCTGGGGTGCCAGGAAATCCTGGTCTACCTTTTAGACCTAAAAGTTATTTCACCACAAAGAACCGAGAAAGAATGATTCAGGAAGAAATCAAGCTGAGCAATATTTTACTTAATAACAACTTCAAACTGTTAATATCTTACTTCTTCTAAGCCAAGCTATATAAAAGAAGGTAGACACAACACGCTGGAGTAACTCAGTGGGTGAGGCAGCATCTCTGGAGAGAAGGAATGGGTGACATTTCGGGTCGAGACCCTTCTTCAGACTGATGTCAGGGGAGTGGGCGTGGCAGAGATAAGATGTGGTCGGAGACAGTATGACTAGTGGGGGAATTGGGAAAGGGGAGGGGATGGAGAGAGAGGGAATGCAAGGGCCATTTGTAGTTAGAGAAGTCAATGTTCATACCACTGGGTGTAAGTTGCCCAAGCGCAATATTTGTATGAGGTGCTGCTCCTCCAATTTGCTCTGGGCCTCACTCTGACAATGGAGGAGGCCCAGGTCAGAAAGGTCAGATTGGGAATGGGAGGGGGAGTTAAAGTGCCGAGCCACCGGGAGGTCAGGCAATGTTTCGGGTCGAGACTGTTCTTCAGACTGATGTCAGGGGAGTTGGCGGTTTTTTAGATACAAAATGCTGGAGTAACTCGCCTCTGGAGAGAAGGAATGGGTATATAAAACAAAGGAAGGAATACTGATTGAAGGTGTGATTTTGGTCACACAAATGCTGTGCTCCACAATGTTGTAACGCAGCTTTCTAACATTTCCCAATGTGTGTTTTGCACAAGATGGCTTTCTAACGTCCCCCTCTTAGGCCCCCCCCTTGGTCGTGGCTGACCATGGGTGTCCCCAGGGTGTTATTCCCTATATGGGGGACGCCTGTGCATGACTTTGTTTAACGTGGGGAGACTTGTGCACAGACAGCCACCCCACAGTCCTTGACAGATCTGGGTCAGGATCCAGTTGCATGGAATCCAAGACGACTCGAGACCCTTTTCTGCTGCAGCCTTTATCCGCCTTCCCAGCTGTTGTGATGCTCCACTTAGGTCAGCCATCATCCTCCTCCTGTTCCACCATTGAGGTCTTGGTTGGATTGCTTTTTGTCAGAGAGACCTCCCCCTCGACCTTACCGCCATGGGTGACCCTACCAGGAGCACAGCTCCAGATGGCATACAGCGCGGAAACAGACCCTTTGGCCCACCGAGTCCGTGCCGACCAGCGATCCCCGCGCATTAACACTATCCTACACCAGAAACAATTTTTACATTTATACCAAACCAAACCTGTACGTCTTTAGGGTGTGGGAGGAAACCGGAGCACCCGGAGAAAAGATAGACACAAAAGGCTGGAGCAACTCAGCGGGTCAGACAGCATCTGTGAAGAAAAGGAATAGGGGACGTTTCGGGTCGAGACCCTTCTTCAGACCTGACCCGAAACGTCACCTATTCCTTTTCTCCAGAGATGCTGTCTGACCCGCTGAGTTACTCCACTTTTTGTGTTCATCTCCAGTTTAAACCGTTTCCTTCCTAACACAAACGGAGAAAACCCATACGGTCACGGGGAGAACGTACAAACTCCGTACAGACAGCACCCGTAGCCAGGATTGAACCTGGGTCTCTGGTGCTTTAAGGCAGCAACTCTACCGCTGTTCCACCGTGCTGCCCTTTACTTATCATCCAATAGGCTTTTACCAAAGCAATGTAAGCAGGACAGCAATACACATCCACTATTTGAACCATTTATTCATTGTTAAATGTTGTGAACATAACTGACTAAAAATAATGATAAAGACAGTATTGGCAATAAAAAATCTAATCCCCCCCCCCCCCCCCCTAACCCTACTTATCTTTCTCAACTTTCTCCCCTGAACTCGCTGAGTTCCTCCAGAATTTTGTTTTTTTTATGCTCAGGACTCCAGCATCTGCAGCCTCTCGTGTCCCCACTGAGATACTTCTGTGGCGTTCAAATGAACAGCACCCAAGTGTTGGTGAACGGAGAACGTACCTGGCCATCCTGTAGGTCCTGGCAATCCTTTGAAACCTCTGTTGCCTCGGGCCACACAGGGGAGTGTGACTCCTGCCAAATCACATACAACGAGGAGATCATGAATGAATGATTGAGCAAAAAGCAACTTGTAATCACATACTCATGCACATGCACAAACACGTTCCTGTAGACACGCACACACATGTGTGTATACAGATTACAAAACAAGTCCACATACCCACATCAATGTATGTGCACAGACACATATATACACACACATGCACAAGCATTCTCCTACAAACACACACTCACATGCATATAGGAACGAACGTTAGAAATATGAGCAGGAATAGGTCATTTGGTTATTTGAGCTGGATCCACCATTCAGTTGGAACGTGACTGATCTTTTACTTGACTAATGTTATGCATAGTCTCCGTATCCTTTGGTTATTTTAGCATTGAGAAGCTCATAAACCTGATCATGTTCAACAAATGAGTATCTACAGATATTCAGGTTAGAGATTCCCTTTGAGTCAGTGGATGTCGGTTGGCCTCAGTGAAAATTGTCCAACCCTGTTCAATCACAGTTCCGTTACTGCACACACAATTCCCTCAGGCATCCGCAAAGTGCAGTGAGGTTCGTTGGCCTTCCCCAAGATACAACTATCATATCCTCATTGTGTGCCAGCTTGCAATGCCCCATTAACCTTGATAATCGATACCACACCACTGTATGAGACTACTAGAAGATGAGGACCTTCCTCATATCACCTGGTTCTTGATAGCAGATTCTTCCTAGAATAAGATGCATTGCAGCTTCACCACCACTAAAATGCATAAAGAGTGCTTTAATTGCCCCAATCTCTCTGGAGTCATCTTGTGACACATGTAAGGGCGGATTTCCTAATGCATTTGCTCCAGTTCCCAGCATAGCCAAAATCAGTGGACCAAGATGGGAAGGAGCAGAAGGAAATTGAGCAGAGCAAGAGGAAAAGAGGAGGAAGGGAAAGGCACTGCAAAGAGTCGGTTTCAGACCAGGCTGTCTGACTCTGACTGGACTGATAGTGCCTCCAGTCTAATACCCCCATACAACACAATTCTCAGCGTAACTTTCCTCTGCTATCAGAGTGCCCATCTCTGCAAAATAATAACAGGACAGCAATGAAAACAGAGAATTCATAAGTTTCATTTATTGTCACATACACCAATTGGTGTAGTGAAATTTCACTGGCCAGGTCAGTCATACAATTTAAAAAAGCAACAGACTCAAAAAACGCATTTTAACATAAACATCCATCACAGTGACTCCTACACATTCCTCACTAAGATGGAAGGCGAAATAAAGTTCAAGTCCTTCCCTTTTTGTTCTTCCTTGGTCGGGGGCCTCGAGCCCCCCATTGACGGGATGGTCTTAAGTCCCGTATCCAACGGCGTTTGGGCCCTCCGCGTTGAGGCGATCAACCTCCCGCATCGGGGGGATGTCAGATCCTCTGCGTCGGGCGATCGAACCTCGTGTCGGGGGTGGTCGAGCCTTCTGTGGCGTTGGAGCTCCCGACTAGCCTCTCCCGAAACTGCGAGCCATTGATGGTAAGTCCACGGTGATCGCGGTGGGAGCGATCCCAGGCAAGGGATCCGCTCCGATGTTAAGTCCGCGCCCCGCGGTGGGGCTCACAACAGTCCGAGGCGGCTTTTCAACTCCATTGATGGTAGGCTGCAGAGCCCAGAGAATGTGATCCGAAACCTGATCACATCTCCGGGAAGGTAAGATCCTGGAAAAAAAAGTTACACCCGACCGCCCCCCCCCTCCCCCCACATAAAACAAACAGAAGAACATTAAAACAAACTTTAAACAAATGCTAAAAATAACAAAAAGGATGAAAAAACGAACAGACTGCCGGCAGGGCTGCCATCTCCCTCCTCCGGCGCCCCCTGGGAATTGGGATGTAACTTACCTTTTGAAATGCAATCATGCAGCATGTTTTGTGTACCACAGGATTCAGCTTCAATGGAAAATCAAACGTTCAGGAAAACTGGGGACTGAATGTAAATTGTATGTTGTCCCCCTAATTTCCCTCTGGCTCCTCCATCCCTCTGGGACAGTGATGCACAAAGGAACCAGGCCATGCACTTTGAGCCCAATAACATCCAACCCATGCCTGGAAGTCACTGGTCGTGTTAGCCTGAGGTCTGGACAATCATGCAGAAGCTGCTTTCACTTTGCTTGTAAGCCGTGCTCTGTGCTAAGGGGCTCTAGATGAGCTGATCCTAGCTCATACAGGTAGGTTTCAGCAACTTGTCTCAAGTAGGACCTTTTTAAAGTAAAGAACTAACCAGGCCATTTATCTGAACATCCTTCATAATCATCTTAAGAAGGGTCCTGACCCGAAATGTCACCTGTTCTTTTTCACCAGAGATGCTATCTGACCCGCCGAGTTACTCCAGCTTGTTGTGTCTATCTCCACAATCATGAGCCTGGCGATCACACTCTATCAAACCAGCTCCGAACAATCAACCTACTATCAACACCCCCATATCTCGACTGTTGACGTCCTAACCCAAAGCCCCTACCAAACATCCTCCACTACCATGGACTTATTTCCTAATTAGATTTTGCACTGATGACTGTTTCTTTTTTCTTTTTGGCATCTTGTAGAATTTGTGTGTAATTTAAGTTTACGTTTGTGTGTGTAGTCAAAGTCTATGTGCTTGTGATGTTGTTGCAGGCAAGATTATCTACCCATCCTTGTGCATGTGACAATAAACTCGACTTGACTTGAATTGCACCATGGAACCACTTGTGTGGGTTCTCAATGTGAACTGAGTGCACCTCCTCACCTGTAGGCATCACTCACACAACCTGTCCTAGATTTAACTAGTTTCCTTCATGCCCTGCACAATAGCAAATGATCCAAACATCAGCAAATTATCCAAACATCTCGTGAAATACCTGTTCAGTACCACATGACACCTTGGGCCTTCAACTCTTGAGAATGGTGCCATTGACCCAAACACGCACCATTATATATTTGTGTATACACACACAATTACATGCAAAGATGTGTATACAAGATATATGTACGTGCAATACACATGCACGTGTGCATATGTTGAAACAAGTTTATTCATGGATAACCCCTTGAGATGGACAGTCATCTCGTTTTCGAGGGGGTCCAACATAGAACATACAGCACAAGACATAACATACATAGAGGCTCTCACTGACCCACCTACCCACACACCAATCCCAAAACCCCTCCATCCCCACTTGTTATAGTTTATAACAATTGTTAATTGGCTTTACATATCCAATAATAATAATAGTTATGTGTTACAGCATAATGTTGATGCATAATACCATATACCACCTATCATACATCGTACGTTAATACACAAACGTGTACCTGTACACATGCATACACATGCACTGGCAGGTTCACATTGATGCATTTGTAATGTATTCTAAGTTATCTTCTGTGGTAAAATAAAACTATGCCCATGGCTGACTCATGTTATCCAGAATGTTTTAAACTATTTGTGCGTGGTACTTGTCCTCACTGCTAAAAGACGTATCTCAGTAAAACAGTCAAGTGAATGGCTAAAAAGTGGCCATGTTAATATTTGGAACTGAATGCAGTAATTAATATCCCAAATCCAAAACCAATAACCACAAAATGGTTCATCTCCCTCTGCAGGATCAAAGGGTAGGGCACTATTTTTCCAGGTAATGCTTACATTTTCATTCCGATTTGTAAATATCATATTCTGTTCATTTTGTTATTTCCATAATGTTTCAAAATCCATATGAAAAATTAAAACTACTTTTCTGAAATGGCCTTGTGGAATAACATTTTCCAGGCAGTGGTACTGATGTAGTGTTTTCATGGGCAAGGTGTAATTATGGTCTGATAGGTTTATTGAAGCAATTTCTATTTTGTGTGGATACAGGGAATTTATAATGGAACAAGCTGACAAATCGTGTGGGCAGACGTAGGTCAGATTGATGAAAGTACACATCATCCACAATTTCCTCAATGCAAGATTACTCTAGCTACCTTAAGGATGCTTAAAACTGGAGCGAAAGTAGTCATACACAAAGTGCTGAAGGAAATCATGGATCAAGCATCATCTGTGAAGGGTATGGACAGGCAGCAATTTGGGTCGGGACCCTTCTTCAAACAGAACCTGTCTCCAGTATGTGTAGGAAGGAACTGCAGTTACTGGTTTAAACTGAAGATAGACACAAAAAGCTGGAGTAGCTCAACTGGTCAGGCAGCATCTCTGGAGAAAAGGAATACGTGACGTTTCGGGACGAGAACCTTCTTCAGACTCAGGGGAAAGGGAATCGAGAGATAGAAACGATGATATAGAGAGATATAGGACAAATGAATGAAAGATATGCAAAAAAGCAACAACGATAAAGGAAACAGACAATTGTTAGCTGCGGGTTCTGACACAAAACTCACTTGTTCATTCCCTTCACAGTTCTGCCTGACCCACTGAGTTTCTCCAGCACATTTTCCTCAAGATTTCTGTATCTGCAGTTCATTGTATCTGCAAAAACAGTCTATGCTGTCTTGGAGTTCAAGGTCTATGTTATACCGATGTTACAATACTCACCTTCAGCGGCGCTGCAGTTCTGCCACTGGCTGTGCGCGCGACTTTGGCGCCTTTGAGGGGGGGAGGGGGCAGGATTAAAATGCCGTTTTTTCCTGCCTGTCGGAGTCAAACTTTCTCAGGCTGTTCAGCTGCTGCAGAAAAATCGTTCCGACTTCCGTTCTCGGAAGTTAAAAAAAAAAAATCGTGGGACAATTTAATCCCTATAAAAAGCTACTTCTAACGCCGTCAATGCCTACAATGGGACGGATCTCACGTCGGGGACAAAACATGAGGTAAGTCGTTTATTTTACATATAAACTTGCTTCTTAGGATGACTTTAATCCAAATTTCATTGGCGAAAATGTGATTTTGGCCCTATCAGAACCGGCAGTGTTTTTCCTGCCGATATGGGATTCAAATTCACTGCAACCGCAACGTTCCAATCGATCGCGTTCCACAAAAACCCACTCGCAAGATGATTAAAATGCCCATTAATTTACGGGAATTAAACATTAAATTCCTTCCATTTGGCCTATAAATTCATGACAATGAGATTTAAAAATCGTTATATTGTGAATTCTTGTGTGAATGTTATTTGGACACTTAGGCTATTTAAAAATGTTAATCTTTTCTTAAGAAATGGATAGATGTCGAGTCATTGAATATTGTAATTAGCTCCAATTAGGTAACTAACTAATTATATGCTTTAATCTCAGGTCATCCAAGTAAGATTGTTTCAAATTTGTTTCAGAATGCTTCAATCTATAATAACTGAAAATTTCATTCAGTTCTCTTAATTTAAAAAAAAGTTATGGGCTTTTGGCTGTCCTCGATCACAGCTTTTGTGTTAAGTCAATGGTAAAGCAATAGGGAACAAGATGCTAATTTCCGAGTATGAAAATGGCCATAATTTCTTAAATACTGAAAATATGAAAGTGAATTAGGTGCCGAATTAAACTCCTTTTTATGCTTTATCTGATGGGATAAATTGCAGACATGATATTTTAAATCTCAAAATTTTGTAACATTGCTATATGTTACACCTTCACCTTCCCTTAATGTCCGAGTACGCAAAAAAGCAATTAAGTTTTTCTAAAATATATTAAATAATTGAGCAACCACAACCATCCGGGCAGAAAATTTCTAAAGATTTGGAGAAAAGAAAATGTCTCCTCATTCTTGTATTAAATGGGCAAGTGCTTGTCACAAGGGCACAGCCTCCTAGTGGCAGGCTGTACCGATACACAAAACATCTTCACTGCATGTATCCAGTCAATTGCCCGAGAGTCCTATTTATTTCAGTTACAACTTTTTGATCTTTCCAATAACATTGATGATAGGCCCACCTAGTTCAATGCTGCTCAATGCGTTTTGGACCACTACATCTTGCCATGAGGAAGCAATCTACGCTCCACGCCACTGAGTCCAAAACAGATACAATCTTAATGCAAACCAAACTGCACACACCACTCCAGATGTACGCTCATCACAATTCTGCTGAATCACACCAATGTGTCATTTTTCTTCTACTTCAATCCTTTATATTGGGGCTGATGTAAAATTATTTTATTTTACTGTTCTTATTTTCTTACTGTTCTTTCTCTGTTTTGTCTAGAATTACATCCAGTTTTTCCAGCACACCATCTCATTAATTAAAATGATCTCTGCTGAGAAACTGAATTGTGTATTATTGACCAAATTATTTATTTCGAGCTGCGTGATTGGAACTCGATTGTATTGTGAAGGAAATGGGGCCACCATTAGTAATTTCTAGGAGACCCTGCTTTGATTGCTGAATGTCAGACTGGGAACACATGAAGGTAAGTCCAACGCAGACCTTTAATAGACACAAAATGCTGGATTAACTCAGCCGGACAGGCAGCATCTCAGGATAGAAGAAATGGGTGACGTTTCGGGTCGAGGCCCTTCTTCAGACTGAAGACTGAGTTACTCCAGTACTTTGTGTCTATCTTCGGTGTAAACCAGCATCTGCAGTTCCTTCCCACACAGACCTTCAATCCTTTGAGACCACCAATCCACATCCCTGGTGTCACAGATGGAGAGTATGATCTCCAATCACTGAATCTATTCCTATTATACACAGCTTTTTACCCACTAACTTGATAGATTGTTCAATGACCTTTTACATGGAGAACATTTCTACAGTTGTAGACATCAGGTTTGCCAAAATATTAGTGCTGGACCAATTAATGTGGAGTCAGTCCCAATGTGATGTCAGCATCATTCCATCTTATACGTTACTCTTTCTGCCATACATTATACTCTGATCTGATCAGCTATATGAACATTTGTGCATGGCTCAAGCACCAATCCAAATATTGTTACCCTGGGTTTGATTTTTGGTCCTAATAAATCAATGTCCCTTTGCACAATATCATTCCTGTTTGCTTGTACATATCATTGGTTTGTTTAGTTTAGTTTAGAGATACAGCATGGCAACAGGCCCTTCAGCTCAACAAGTCTGCACCGACCAGCAATCCCTGCACATTAACACTATCCTACAAATACTAGGGAAAATCTTACACGAATATCAAGCGAACTAACCTACAAATCTGTACGTATTTGGCGTGTGGGAGGAAACCGAAGATCTCGGAGAAACCTCCCGTGGGGCACGGGGAGAACGTACAAACTCCGTACAGACAGCACCCATAGTCAGGATCGAATCCGCGTCACTGGCGGTGTATGTGCTGTAAGACAGCAAATCTACAGCTGCACCACTGTGCCGCCCTCTAACGTTTCTCTGTGAACCACAACGGTGGGATCTTTCTCTACCTCTCTAGGTTCTCATCTGGATGAGAGGGGCTGTTCTTGCCTCTGTTTGGTACTGGGGCTGAATATACCTTTTAGGATTTTCAGTTACAGTTGCAAACAATAGCATCAATTCCCTATAACTCTACCAGCCCCTACCACTCCCTGCAATTTAACTTTTCCACCACAAAACCATGATCAAGCCTCACAGCTCCACTGATCTATGTTCAATCCTAATCCCAGTGCTGTGTGTGTGGAATTGGTACGTTCTCCATGTGAGCATGTGGATTTCTTCTGGGTGCTCTAGTTCTGTCCCACACACCAAAGAAGGTTGTTTGGATAACTAGCTTCTGTAAGTTCCCCTTGTGTTTCGACGTGTGGTAGATTCACATTGGTGGGAAAGCAAGGGAAATGAAAGGGTTAAAACATAAATTGCAAGAGTAATTCAGCGAGTCAGGCACATCTGTGGAGGACATGGATAGTGATGTTTCCCTTGGCCTTTCCATGTTTTGGTGCATCCAGTAACTACAGCGAGAAGAATCCAGACCCAAAATGTCACCTATCCATGTCCTCCAAAGATGCTGCCTGGCCCACTGAGTTATTCCAGGCCTTCGTGATTTACTGAAGATTCCAGCATCTGCAGTTCTTCGTGTCACGAAAATAAAATGTGGCTTCTTTAAACAGACAGGATGGATACAATGGAGAAATGACTAAACACTCCAACTCCTGCCTGCTGTATTGTAACCTTCATGCTAAATATTCGGACAAAGTTGGGCTGTATTCTCACATTAGTGAACCTGCGCTGTCCAGACCTCTTGTTAGCCGATACAGTATCATCTGTAGCAACCATACTCATTCCTCAAAACACTGGTTTCACCAGATTTAACCCCACAACCCTGAGTGTTTGTCGTTACATTTCCTCTCAGACTGGCGAACAAACCATAAATCTGAAGCCAGGCGTCAGGGCCTGTCCCACTGTACGAGGTAATTCACGAGTTCTCCCGAGTTCCCTCTGATTCGAACTCGGAGAATTACGGTAATAGCCACAACATGTTGAAAAATCTTCACGAGTTTACCGCGTTTCCCGAGTACCTGCCGTTAGCGTTACGAGCCACTAAGAGACGTCCCGAGCTCCGACGTACACGCTACGTACATTCTACAAACTTACCATGAGTTTGATTTTTTTTTAAACTCGGGAGAGCTCTTGGGTAAACTCGTATAGTGGGACAGGCCCTTTAGATGTCAACTTGAATGACCATTATTGGGGCTTATATATGAGCTTTGAAGAAGGCACCAGATAATAGCAACAACTTCCATTTGTACAATGGCTGTGCTAACTGTGCCCAAATGTTTCACAGCAATGTTACCAAAAGGAAATTGATGGCAAAGCAGATAAAATGATAGTGGTCCAAAGCTTGGTCAAAGACCAAGTATAAAAGGGGATTTGAAAGGAAAAAGTGAGGTTATATGTAGGTCCATTATATTCAGAAATGAGGAAAAGCCCAAATGAGAGGATGGCCTTGTTATTTCAGGTTATCAGGCTGAATAAGATTGCAGAGAGTTGTGGGCTCATGGAAGGTTTTAAAAGCAATATAGTTACGAAGTGAATGATAGCTAGAAGCTTAGATGTTCCTGGTCTGTGCTCGCAAAGGAAGAATGGCTACCAGCTCAAAGTACCTGGTACAAATCACTCTTGATAGTGGTACCACATGCTAGATTCATCATCCTCAGGAAGGGAAAAGGTTAAGGAACAATAACTGCAAATGAGAGTGGTTAATGTACGAGTAGTCAATTGTTTGCAATTTTTACACAATTGAGAAAGACATCATAGCAGGCCAGTTAAGGCCTTAGATATTGATGGCTTCATCCATTTGTCCAAATGAAACATAGCATTTCAACAGTCTGCACAACAATGTGCGCTACAGCATGCAGGAAAGATGAGAAGAGATAATACTGGGTGCAGTTATGTCAGTTGCTAAACCAGAGTACAGCTGTAACATGCAAATAGTGGCACTGAAGCCTTTTGGCAATGATGTAAGGGTTGGAGAGGAGGGGGGGGTTTCCTGCCATCATTGCCATGGTAACCTTTATTGTGAGGATTCTGGCCTCTCACCTCCCGTTCTCTGACGGCCGCCTTCACCAGCGGTTTCCCCGCAGCAACAGTCACCTGTAGTGTCCATGCA
This sequence comes from Amblyraja radiata, assembly GCF_010909765.2. NCBI lineage: Eukaryota > Metazoa > Chordata > Chondrichthyes > Rajiformes > Rajidae > Amblyraja > Amblyraja radiata. The sequence continues at coordinate 8,242,039 of NC_045967.1, read as the reverse complement.
AAGGACGTGGAATAAATCAAGAGGGGCAGCAACAACAGTGCAAACGTGATCGCTCTGCCTCTAAATGGCACCGCCTGACAGCAACAAAGACGTAACCTCAACTCGAAATTCCTTCTGAAATTATTGCCACTGAACAGAGCAAACACTGTATTTTTTTTAAATGTGGTTTAATCTGATTTCTACCAAAGCTGGATATTGAAATGTGTTCTCAATTAAATGTGTTGCATGCCACCGGGGAGATAGAACATGACAACCCGTCTCAAGCCAAACAGACCAGAAGCACTTGGTTTTCTCAAGCTTCTTTACCCCGAACCTTCGTTACATTTAGATGCTTTAACTGATGAGGAAAAACATATCAGCCAGGTTTCTGTTCCAATAAATATCCAAAGGTGCTTAAATAGTGCCAGAAGTTTGGTGGACACGGGCTAGTTACGGGCTAATAATGGGGAAAAAAGCTTATACTCAAATTCTGGAAAAATGCTCCTATACCAACAATAAAAATGTGGATTTCAAACATGTTCGAAACATTACACCTGGAAGAGATGAGACTCCTCCTAGCAGGCAAAGCAGACCACTTCCAAAAGATGTGGTCTGCATTTATGGAACTATTACAAGCATAAGGTGCAATAGTAATTACAAAAATAAATGGTGCCAGGATCTGGTGACGGGGGGTGAAAAATACGGTTGGTATATAATAATAATAATAATGGATGGGATTTATATAGCGCCTTTCTAATACTCAAGGCGCTTGAGTATTTTTTTGCGGAGTTTTGTGTTATAATAGAGCGATTGTTTCTCTTTTTTTTTTTTTTTCCTTTCTTTTCTAGGGTCTATTTCCCTTCTTTACTTCCTTCTCTAACTTCTTTTCTAAGGGGCTTTCTTTTCCCAACACTTTCCTGCACCTTCACGACTCTTTTTCACTTTCCTTACTTCTTTTATTTCTTAAAGCTCAAAAAATGAAGTGGTACAACAAATGTAATAAGATATATGTGATGTGTATTACTGTACTTTATTGTACTTCTAATAAAAATATTTAAAAAAATAAAAAATAAAAAAATAAAAAATAAATAAAAGTTTGGTGGACACGTTGGAATTCCTACATTTAAAGAGGAAATAAGTAATTCTCGGGAACTGGAGGTCAACTAGCTTATTGAAGAGGATGCGAAAGGTAATCACATTTTGACTCAAAGATATAATAAATAAACTTTTAAAAACTGAGAATACGAGAAAAAAGGTTTCCACACAGATCTATAATGGGAATAGACCTCTGTATGCCACAGAGTGATAATAGAGAGCATGATTAATGCAGTCAAAAATCACAGAATCATTGAGACTGAGAATAAGAATCATTGGTGTAGTTTTTATGCCAGTAAAGTTTCAGAATAGCAAGGTAACAAGGTAGACATGTTGGCAATCATCATGCCATGGTTATTGATCCCAGAGTTGTCATTCTGACCTTAACACTTCAGTCAATAGCCTCTCTCAGGACCAAAAATGTATTCAGTAGCAAGAAGACTTCTTCACCAGTGTGGACGTGCAATTTTCAGTGTAAATTGAGTTGGTGCGTTCATTAAAATTGTTTTTTTAATTTAATTGCCTGGAAGAGATGGCTACAGGATAAGGCTGTGGCGATGGGAAAGGTGAAACACATGAGGTGCAAACTTATTCCATTAGTGGTGGAACGTGAGGAAGAGAGTTCAATCTGAAGCCGACACTGGAACTGAATGGATGTCTGCGGCACGACGTGCATCCAATTCGTGCTTGCATGAGCCAATTAATTTATTTCGTTCATTTTCCAGGACCTGGAGGTTTATCAGCCTTCAGTCCCATAATTCTACCCAACACCATTTCCTGCCTAATGTGGGTTTCCTTCAGTTCCTCCATCACCCTGGGTCCTCTGTCCCCTTGTACATCTGTCTTCAATAGGGAAGACACAAACAAGTACCTCTTCAACTTGTTTGCCATTTCCTTGTCCCCACATAATAAATTCACCTGTTTCTGTCTTCAAGGAACCCATATTTGTCTTAAGTAATGTTTTCCTCTTCACATACCTTAAGAAGCTTTTACTATCCCCCTTTATATTCTTGGCTAGCTTTCCTTCGTACCTCATTTTGGTTTGTTCTTTGTCAGGTAATGGGAGGCATCACTCGCTTCCTACAGTTCCAGATGGCAGTGGACATTCACAGAAGCAGACTCTACCTATTGGTGTAGGTGACTGATCTAGTTCAACCTAATCTGGGTACAGATTTGGTTAGTGAGAAAACAGGTACATGTCTGCCTTGTTACCTGGGACTTGAGTTTGGGCATATTGACTTCCGGATGGATTGCAAACAATTTAACAGGAACATTATCAATATCCATTCTATGCAATAATTGTTGTAGATTGCAATCAGAATATCAACACTCATTAAGCTGCATCCTCTGCACAAGCACGATTTCCTGGACTTCAGATGCAAATTGCAATCATTTGACCCATTCTCTGCCCCCCCCCCCCACCTGAAGCCAATGGCATCCACCATTTATGCTGTTCACCATTCAACATATTACTTTATGAAGTTATTTTATTAATTCCTAAAGAATTCAGTAAAAGACCAATTAAGAGGCCAATTGGCCATTTCATCAATGGCAAGCCATTATTGTGCAGTTGTCCCAAACCATCAACCATGCAGAAATTGTACAAACAGATAGAGCAGAACTTCATGGCTTTCATACCTGGCGCTCCTGGATATCCTGATGATCCCGGTCTTCCATCAATTCCTGGATCACCTGGAGGTCCTTGGAAACCTGGAGGTCCTGGAAGTCCATTACCTGGGTCACCTCTTGCTCCTGGAGGTCCCCTTGGACCTGGGCTGCCTGGGAGCCCTTTGACTCCTGGAAAACCAAATACACGCTCCCCCTATGCAACAACACAAATACAACAATCAGATATGTATTGAAAATATTTGAAATTCATTCAAAGTTAATGGAAGAATAGTTAATCCATTTTAGGGCCACTGAAATTATCTCCTCACCCACAATTCCCGCAAGGGCTCTGTGTATAAATTCCATCCATGATGTATCTGGGCAGGAATTCCGCTGAGTGTGAGAATTAATGTCGAGTGTGTCATGTTGCTAGGCTACACAATCTAGGAAGTTTCTAAGCTTGATCACCAGATTATATTTTGTCAGTTGTTACAATGGTGAGTGGGATATTATAATTGAATGCAATCCCATAGAACCAGGAATGAGAAGGTTTCCATGGCTTTGCCATCAACTGCAGTTGCGCATGTCGGGGGGGGGGGGAGGTAAAGATCTTATTTGACATTGTTTGTCTTCCTTGGGAGAGAAGAACAAGCAAACCTGCCCTTGTCCACGCTCACTTTATGGAGATTGGCCATGTGGGGAGGCACGGGGTATTATTTTGTCCTTGGTAGCTTGCTCTAGCTTGGGTATCCAACCACAACTATAGGTTTTACTCAGGACCTGAAATTGGTCTCTGTTGCAGTTGGCATTCTAGCACAAGCTACTCAGGGCAACGTTCCTGGGTCGGAACCATTGATGCTTTGTAACTTTGTTGGTGCCCTTTAAGTGGCGACTCTTTGCATACCTTGGGAATGCAAAACAAAGAATATCACTGTGACTTGTCACATGTGACAATAAAGTATTAATCAATTCATTAATTCATTCATTCATTCTACTTTTTCACACGTTTCGGCTGATGGGAACAAAATGGTCAGGAACAAGGGTGTTTAAAGGCAAGGCAAAACTAAAATCAAATTTAGCACAAAACACCGCGGAGGGAAATCTGAGTCTTGAAGCTGCATAAACGGAACCACAGGGATAATCTCACCATGAGACACATGACAGATAATATGATTGTCCCCTTTGCTGAAACAGAAAGGTATGTTGCTCGTGGCTCAATGAATTCTGAGTTACTTTGGGTATTCACACAGAGTGCCCTTGCCTCTTTCCTGGCTGAAGAGGGGTTAGTCTCAACATCAGTAGTTCATGAATGTTTGTGGGGGAAAAAGATTCACTGCATCCTCACTTGGTAAGTCAGCAAAGCTGCTCCATTAACCTGCTGCTGGGAGTACTGGGGGATCATCAATCTACAGACTGGGCATCTTTGATATTGGCTTTGATCTTTGGCTTTTTGGCAGAAGCAAAGTCTGTAAGTAGGAGGGGCCCTTTAAATTGGTTGAAGAGAAATTTAGCTTCATTCCTTTGAATCAATAGAACCAAGGTTTAATTCAAAAGGCCTGCCAATGTTGCTCCTTTATCATGAGCAATAAATAGCAGCAGATCAATATTTCTCAGATGAGTGTTACCATCTGGGAAGGCAGGCACGGGTTATTGATTGGGGACGATCAGCCATGATTGTAATGAATGGCGGTGCTGGCTCGAAGGGCCGAATGGCCTCCTCCTGCACCTATTTTCTATGTTTCTATACTTTGTCATGCCCAATGCTGTCAACATTAATACATAAAACATCACAATACATTGATCTGCAATGGTACTTACGGTTGGACCAGGAGGTCCCGTTAAACCTGGTAAGCCATCCCTTCCTGGTTTTCCCGGAATTCCAGAGGGTCCTCTTGATCCTGGAATACCAGGATCTCCTTTTGGTCCTTCATAAGGGAAATCAATTTTAACCTTGGTAGCTGTGTGTTAATGAACCAAACATCTTACATCCACCTGAAGTTCCTAAGTACTGTGCCTTAGTAGAGGCATTAACCACTTCACATCGAGTTAATTAGTGGTCTGCTAAAATAATAAACTCAAGTATTTTGGAGAACCAAGATCAGCTTCTTAAAGAAAAAATTGAATACTATAGACACAAAATGCTGCAGCAACTCGTGGTTCTGCGGAGCGGCCGGCTGCGGCGTTTGAACTAACATCTCGCCGAGATCACCAGTGTGCGGAGCTCCGTCTGGCGTGGTCTGTTGGCTTGGAAGCCGCAGGCTCCGGTGGGAAGGCGGCCGTTCCTGGCACCCCAAGCTGCTGAGGGTTCTCCCGACGCCGGGGTACCATCACCCGGCGAGAACATCGGGCGCCATGGCGGCGACTGTGGAGGCCTCAATAGGCCCGACTATGGGTGGACAAGAGGATGGGGACTGGACTTTGTGCCTTCCCCCACAGTGGGAATCACTGTGGGGGGATGTTTTGGTGTTGAATTTCTTTGAATACTGTGTTGTATTTTTATTAGTGTGCTGCATGGACATCAGAATTTCCCCTGAATAAGGGGATTAATAAAGTATTTATCTATCTATCTATCTATCTATCTATCTATCTATCTATCTATCTATCTTATCTATCTATCTATCTATCAACTCAGCGAGACAGGCAGCATCTCTGGATAGAAGGAATGGGTGACGTTTCGGGTCGAGACCCTTCTTCAGACTCCTGAAATGATGGAATTACTCAGCGGTCATATAAAATGAAACAGTTCGCAAATTTTGGAAGAAATGCCCATGAGCCTCATTAAATTGTTGAACTGCACCATCAGCTTTTTAATAATTTAATCATTTGTTTCAAAGTGAGGCAGCTGACACTAAACATGAAACATGCCAGACAAGTATTTAGAATGTGTAAAGCATGAGTATTATCAGACCATATGAATAATTATTTAATTGCTGTCCAGCAAAAGATTGCTGTCCTGAGTCTGAAGAAGGGTCTCGACCCGAAATGTCACCTATTCCTTTTCTCCAGAGATGCTGCCTGTCCCGCTGGGTTACTCCAGCTTTGTGTGACTATCTTCAGTTTAAACCAGCATGTTGAGTTCCATTGCTTTTGATATGCTTTTGGGAGTAAAATCGCACACTGTACAGATTGTTGGCGATTGGCCTCATTTGAACTTTCGTCACTCGTACCTCTTGCTGTAGAGAACGATGAGTCTCCCTTCTGTCCTTTTGGACCTGACCCGCCAGACACTCCTGGATATCCCTAAAATATAAAAGGAAGAGTTAGCATTCTTCATCAGTAGATGGCCTCCGTTTTTAGAACCATACACAAGAGGCTGCAGATGTTGGAATCGACAGCATAAAAAAAGGAGAGCAAATGAAACTCAGCAGTCAGGCACCATCTATGGAAGGAAATAGACAGTTGACCAGACCAAGTGCAGACCCGTTGGGTCTGTTCCCCCAACGTGCGGTTGTGGGGGGGGGGAGGCGGCATGCAGCGTCACACGCACTAACTATCCCCCCACCCCCCCCCGCACTCACGCTAATTACCCCCCTTGATATTATATTAATGTTATTAATTTGCTCCTTTTACCCCATAACCACCCTATCTACTGACGCATAGCCCCCAACTTGCAGTCACATCTAGAGAGGGGGGGGGGTGTAGAGAGTGAGGGCAGAGAGAGAAGGGGCAGAGACAGAGAGAGAGACAGAGACACAGAGAGAGGGGCAGGAGGGAGAAGGGGGTGGAGAGGAGAAGAGGGAGGGTGGGTGAGGGGGAAAGGAGGCGGAGGAGGGGAGGAGAGAGAGAGGGTGAGGGGGAGAGAGAGGGGGTGCTGAGAGGGGGGTGAGGGGGAGAGGTGGGGAGCAGAGAGGGGGAGGGAGGGTGGAGGGTGGAGGGAAGAGGGTAGGGGGTGTGGAGGGTAGGGTGTGTGGAGGGGAGGGAGGGTGGGGGAGGGGATGGAGGGGAGGAGGGGAGGGAGAGAGAGGGGGAGAGAGGAGAGAGGGGGAGAGAGGGGGAGAGGGGGGTGAGGGGAGGGGAGAGGTGGGGAGCAGGGAGGGGGAGGGAGGGTGGAGGGAAGGGGATAGGTGTGTGTGAAGGGGAGGGGGGTTTAGGGGAGGGATGGTGGGGGAGGGGATGGAGGGGGAGAAAAAGAGGGGAGAGAGAGAGGGGGGGAGGGGAGGAGAGGGGGGAGAGGAGAGGGGGGAGAGGAGGGGGGAGAGGAGGGGGAGAGGAGAGGGGAGAGGAGAGGGGGAGAGGAGAGGGGGGAGAGGAGAGGGGGGAGAGGATAGGGGGGGAGAGGAGAGGGGGGAGAGGAGAGGGGGGGAGGAGAGGGGGGGGAGAGGAGAGGGGGGGAGGAGAGAGGGGGAGAGGAGAGAGGGGGGAGAGAGGGGAGAGGAGAGGAGAGGGGGAGGAGAGGAGGGGGGGGAGAGGAGAGGGGGGGTGGGAGAGAGGGGGGATGGGAGAGAGGGGGGAAGAGAGAGGAGGGGAGAGAGAGAGAGGGAAAGGGAGAGAGACAGGGGGGGAGAGAGAGAGAGAAAGAGAGAGTGATAGGGAGAGAGAGAGGTGGGGAGAGAGAGAGGAGGGGAGAGAGAGAGAGAGAGTGCCCTTTTACTTCAACCCAAACAACCATTTGCAGGCAGTGCTTTTTTACTTCAAACTAACCATATTTGCATTTTCAAACCACATTAAGGGTACTCACAGTTGTGTAGACATTTGTTCAGTGTCATTCAGAGCTCAGAGTGACCTCCATCTTGCAGAGACTGATTGAGGCACACCACTTCCTGGTTTTATAGTCCCCCCCCCCCTCCCTCCAGCAGGGGCAGCAGAGAGAATGGTGATTTTTTAAAAAACATTAATTTCTCTCTGATTTTTCATAGATGGGAAAAATACTCTGGTCCAGGAAGGCAGACGTGGGCTCTGATCGAGGTGGCCAAAAATGACGGCCGTAGGTGACGGCGTTCTCTCGGAAATCGCAGCACAGTGGGCCAAAAGCGGTCAAGATCAGACTTTTAGTAATATAGATATTCATTTTTTTTGGTTCGATAATCTTTCAGTCCAGAGATAAAAATAACCAGGATGCAGATTATAGTGTTACAGCTTCAGGGAAAGAGCTGATTTAAAAAGTGCAAGGGCTGCATCAAGGTAGATTGGAAGATTGGGAATTATTTGTTAACGTACACCAGGTCTGTTTGAGAGTTTGATACTGGCTGGGAAGGTAGAAACAAGCACTCTCTCCAGCTTTTGCTGTTCTGAGTGACCGGCAATATTTCCTCCAAGTAATAAAATAACCATTATTTTTACAAGGTGCGGATTTATCTCTCTAAGATCCAGTAGGAATCTAGCCACTCATGTTCTCTAGCAAGCTCTTGAGTTTGTGTGTGTGAATGTTAAGATACTGTACATTGTAAGAGTCTGCAATGACCATGTACCAAAGAGAAGAAAACATCACCTAGGCTTACCCCTCCCTTCACCTGTTTAGTTTAGTTTAGTTAGTCTAGACATACAGACATACACCACCCTACACACACTAAGCACAATTTTACATTTACACCAAGCCAATTAACTTAACAACCACGTCGAGGGAGTGTGGTAGGAAAGTGAAGATCTCGGAGAAAACCCACGCAGGCCACGGGGAGAACGCACAAACTCCGTATAGACAAATTCATTTCACTTGCACTTTATGTGCAATGTGACGAATAAAACTGATTGGTTGATTGATTGACAGCACTCGTATTCGGGATCGAGCCCGGGTTTCTGGTGCTGTAAAGCAGCAGCTCTACCGCTGTGCCACCGTGCTGAACTGTTCTCTTGATGTATTTGCTTTGGGGGCTTAATTCAAAAGCCTTTCACTGCATCATCTGGGCATGTTCCTTTACTACTATAATATCACATTTCTCTCTGTTCAGGCCACTTCCTTTCCATATGACCAGCCTTAATTTGGACTAACGTTACAACATTTGCATGTGCTGCGATATTTGGAGGTGGGGGTAACCCTGTGGTGATTGGTGATAGTCCACAAGTGGAGTAGCACGTGGGTAGAGGTGTTACCTCATGGTTCCAGCTCCAGCAACCCAGGACCAATCCTGACCTCTGTTGCTGACTGTATGGAGTTTGCATGTTCTTCCTGTGACCATCTGAGCATCTCTCTGGTTTTCCACCAAAGATGCATGAGTTGGTAGATTAACTAGCGGTTGTGAATAGCCCTAGAGTGTGGATGAGTGGCAGCACCTGAATCTGAGCAAGAGGGACAGGGTGGGAATGGATGGTTGAGTTTGAGTTTGAGTTTAGTTTATTGTCACATGTACCGAGGCACAGTGAAAATCTTTTATTACGTGCCATCCAGTCCGCAGAAAGACAATACATGATTACAATCAAGCCATCTGTACAGTGTACAGATACAAGATAAAGGAAATAACATGAAAAACGTTTAGTGCAAGATAAAGTCCAGTGAGGTCCAATCAAAGATAGTCCGAGGGTCACCAATGAGGTAGATAGTAGTTCAGGACTGCTTTCTGATTGTGGTAGGGTGATTCAGTTGCCTGATAACAGCTGGGAAGAAACTGAGAAACTGTCCCTGAATCTGGAGCTATGCGTTTTCACACTTCTATACCTTTTGCCCGAGAGGGGAGAAGAGGGAGTGGCCAGGGTGCGACTCGTCCTTGATTATGCTGCTGGCCTTGCCAATGTGTCAATGGAAGGGAGGTTGATGGGAGCGCAGGGAAAATAAAATGGATATTGGACGGGTACAAGTGGGTGCTTGACGGTTGGCGTGGTTGTGATGAGCCAAAATAGCCGATTCTAAGCTGTATGTCTCCTTGAGACCAAGATATAGATCAGCTGGCATAATTAGTAGCCAATTAACTAACGGAATCGAACACAGTGGGAAGTGCTGCAGAAGCAAGAAGAGAAAATGTGGACGAAATGGCACGATTCCAATGGATGTAGAGGAACAACGGGATAATGAATGTTTACGTGTGTTAATCTCGGAGAGTGGCATTTTGGTGCCTATGGCTTGTGACATGGAGTAGGTTGTGCTGAATCCTCATGAAACATTAGTTATGCGACAACTGGGACATTGCTTCCAATTCTAATCTCCATCTGTTAGAAAGGATGCGAAGATCCCTGAACATTGCAGAGAAAAGCATGTTTAATGGGTTAAAGGATTAACTATAAGCTTAGATTCCTTGAAGTTAATTTAGAGAAAATCTATTGTGGAGGCGATGGGTCTAGAAAGAGTGACTAAGCTGTGGACTTTTGTGGAGGGTTCAAAGACCAGGGGAGGTAAATATAAAAGATACAGCATTTGTTTTTGCGTAGACTCATAAAGATGTCCAAGTGTCTTTTATAGAACTTACTATTGATTTAGAACTCCACATGTGAGCATGGCAGGGCTCTTTCAAATGGGAAATGGAAGTACACCTGAGGTAGAATAATTTGTTGGGCTCTGGGAATAAGGCAGGAGAACGAGATTGTGGGGATTACTCCACAAAGTGCCATTGAGAATTAATTCTGAATTCAGATTCATGTTAGTTTATTGTCATATACTGTAGCCCTGGGTGCAATGAACACAGTGTTTACGTGAATTCAATGCAATGGATGGCTTTCAGTTTTTCTGTTCGAATGCAGTCAGGGGCACATATGCAAAGGAAATATATCATGCCATCCATTTTGAAGAACCACAATCAGGCATGGAAGTTTAGATATGTGCTGTATTCTGATTTCAGCCATATTAGGACTACATGGAGCTCATCGAGGGCATGCAAACAACCAAGGCTCAGCAGGTTGGTTGCAGAATGAGGGATATTCAGTGAGTTTTCTCAATTACGTGAGCCAGGAAGAACCTCCACCAAATTGACCTAAATTGGTTCCATCCGTGCTTATTTGCACTCCTTCAGTCACGAGAGAAATAAGGGAGAATCTATGGGAAGGACTCAATTGCTTTACCACATTCAGTTTTTTTCCCATATTCATAACTGGATTATGTGCCAAAACATCACCGTTTAAGGGCGGCACAGTGGCGCAGCGGTAGAGTTGCTGCCTTACAGCGTCAGAGACCCGGGTTCCATCCCGATTCCGGGTGCTGCCTGTACGGAGTTTGTACGTTCTTCCTGTGACCTGCATGGCTTTTCTCCGGGATTTCCGGTTTCCTCCAACATTCCACAGACGTACAGGTTTCTAGGTTAATTGGCTTGGTATAATTGTAAATTGTCACTAGTGTGTGCAAGGTAGTGTAAATGGCCTGTCCCACTTGGGCGACCTAATTGACGAGTTAAGAGTTTGAAAAAATGTCATGTTGAAGACCTCCTTCGACTATGTAGAAGACCTCCTTCGAACTGCTTCGACTATGTTGAAGACCAGCTTTGACTAGCTATGTCTAGCTACGACTAACTTCGGGAAAATTGGACACCGAATAGTGTAGAGTGAAGACGACCTCCTTCGACCTCCCTTCGACCTCCCTTCGACTATGATGAAGACCATCTACGACTACTTTCGACTACCTTCGACTACCCTCGATTACCTACGACTAACATGCCGGCTTACTACGACTAATCCTACGAATAAAAAAAGTATTGATTTTTTCCATGGCGACCTTTTTTTTACTCGCGGGCATTTTCAACATGTGGATAAATATGCCGCGACCTAGCTGAGGCTTTGAGTACACAGAGCCCACTCTCGAGCATGAAGGAGAGTTAAGGGCCTGTCTCACTTTCACGACCTAATTCCCGACCACTGCCGAGTTTGCCCTTGACTCATACTCGCAGCATGGTCGTCACGAGGTCGTAAGAGGTCGTAGTTAGGTCGTAGCAGGCCGTGATGCTAGTCGTAGGTACTCATGGCATCAAGTAGGCCGGGGCATTTTTTTAGCCTGATGAAAAATGTCCATGAGTAAAAAAGGTCGTGAATTAGGTAATGAAAGTGGGACAGGCCCTTTACAAAGACCTCCTACGGCCTTGTGTCGACCATGCTGCGAGTATGAGTCGAGGGCAAACTCGCCAGAACTCGCGGATTAGGTCACCCAAGTGGGACAGCCCCTTACGTGTGTGGGGATCGCTGGCCGGCGATCTAAGCTCCAAAACAAGTATTACTTACTGGCGGTCCTGTTTGTCCTGGGCGTCCTGGCGTTCCAGGATTTCCACACTGTCCATTCCTGCTATTAGAACCAGCCTTTCCTGCTTCTCCCGGAGGACCAGGAGAGCCTTGGTTCCCTCCTGTACGCACCCCATTGCAGACACAATCGCCCGGTTCACCTGGCAAGATGAAACAAAGTCACGTGAGCAACCCGTGGCAGTGTTTGTTGTGAAACAACTGATGAAATTAACCCATTCATCGCCAAGATTTCTTTAACCTATTGGCCACCATGTGGTGGTTTTTTACGAGGTCATGGACGACTCATCACACAGCCATAAAATGATACTCTGCCAAAACGAGAATACCCGGGGATGGCACTGAGCTGGGTAAAATGAGGGTGAGATCTTGGCCCCTGGTGCAGACTTGGGGTCCTGATGGGAGCATTTGTAGGATTCCTTTACACAATATGGGAGTCATCAGGAAGACCCTCCAATTACCCATCCAAACCTGCAATCTTCATATCTCAGCACCTTACACTTTGGATCTGTCGGTCGAGACGTCATGATTCACGTAATTCCCTTCATCCTTTATCTGTACACTGTGGACGGCTCAATTGTAATCATGTATTGTCTTTCCGCCGTCTGGCTAGCATGCAACAAAAGCTTTTCACTGTACCTCGGTGACAATGAACTTCACTCAAACTCAGACAGCTGCTTTCTTGTTAACAAAAGCTTAACGACACAAGGTTCAGCATTCACCAGAGCCCTGAATACTGAACTGGCAACACTGGAATTATTCAGCATTGTACACTGGCCTGTAACATCAGAAGGAGGCATCCTGCACATGGCGTTGGAGGCAGCCGCAGAGTACCCATATACATGGGTTCAGTTTTTAGTCACCAGTCTCGCAAACTGTGGGTACCATAGTTGCCAATTTTGCAATGCATATACAGGGGGTATAATTTCAGCTCATGGCAACAGCGGTTGAGAATAAGTAAATTCTACTGGGAGAATATTCATGCCTTCATCAGTCAAAGTATTGAGAGTAGAAGTTGGGAGGGTCATGCTGCAGGTGTATAAGACGTTGGCGAGGCCACATTTAGAGTATCGTGTTCAGTTCTGGGCACCATGTTATAGGAAAGATGTTGTCAAGCTGGAAATGGCACAGAGAACATTCACAAGGATACTGCCAGGACTAGAGGTTCTGAGTTATTGGGGGGAGATTAAGTAGGCTGGGACTCTATTCCTTGGAGCACAGCAGATTGTGGGGTGATTTTATGGAGGTGTATAAGATCATGAGAGGAATAGATCAGGTAGAGTAGGTGAATCGAGGTCCATAGGACATACTGCAGGTTCAAGGTGAAGGGGAAAAGATTGAATAGGAATCTGAGGGGTAACTTTTTCACACATAGAGTGGTGGTGTATGTAACAAGCTGGCAGAGAAGGTAGTTGAGGCAGGGACTATCCCGACGTTTAAGAAACTGTTAGGCAAGCATATGGATAACACAGGTTTGGATGGTTATGAGCCAAAGGCGGGCAGGTGGGACTAGTGTAGCTGGGAAATGTTGGCCGGTGTGGGCAAGTTGGGCCGAAGGGCATGTTTCCACGCCGTATGACACTAATATCCGAATCAGGGCATTAACGAAGTACTTGAATCCACTAACAGGCAAGAGTTATTAGCCTGGTGCGTTTACTCACCTTTATATCCATTGATCCCTCGAAACCCTGGAGGGCCAGTTGGTCCAGGTGGACCTGGAGGCCCAACATTCCCATCGTTTACAATCCCAGTATTTCCCGGTACTAATAAAAACAAGCAGCAGGTTTAGAAATCAACTTCAGGAAGAGTGTGGAACAATTTGCATTTTACAACCTTTTACCATTTACGTACTGTTACTCAAAATCTTAATGCTTTTCAATTGTTACATTTTAAATGGGATGGCAGGTGGTTTAATACTTTATTTTATGCACCCTCCGATCGGATAAAGCCCATCGAGATCTAAAGCAACAATGTGCAGTAATTACAAAGGAGGTCGTCACTTATCACGCGGCACTATAAATCGTTCCTTAAATCGTACAAAAGCCACTTGAAAAAAAAACATTTGCACAAATAGTGATGAAAGATACCCTGTTCAAAAGGGAACTGCAGTTGCTGGAATATCGAAGGTACACAAAATTGCTGGGGAAACTCAGCGGGTGCAGCAGCATCTATGGAGCGAAGGAAATAGGCGACGTTTCGGGCCGAAACGTCGCCTATTTCCTTCGCTCCATAGATGCTGCTGCACCCGCTGAGTTTCCCCAGCAATTTTGTGTACCTATGAAAGATACCCTGATGGGTTAGGTTTGGGGCTGCAGGTGTTGTCATCTCCTCTGGGCCAGAAAGTGGAAGATTTTAAGTCCTTTCCAGAGGTTTGAGATCTTTATCTGCACCAACGCTCCTCGAGGCTGACGGAATTTCAGATGAAATCCAGTATTCCAATAGAAGATGAACCTGGAAAGTCCCATGACATCCTTGAAAAAGGCGGGCTACTTACCCACAGGGACTTGGACAGTACTTATCCTTCAAGTAAAACTGAAAGAAACATAGACTACCTGATCATATAATGTGAGGTTATCCATTTTGGTGGCAAAAACAGGAAAGCAGACTATTATCTAAATGGTGGCCGACTAGGAAAAGGGGAGATGCAGCGAGACCTGGGTGTCATGGTACACCAGTCATTGAAAGTAGGCATGCAGGTGCAGCAGGCAGTGAAGAAAGCGAATGGTATGTTAGCTTTCATAGCAAAAGGATTTGAGTATAGGAGCAGGGAGGTTCTACTGCAGTTGTACAGGGTCTTGGTGAGACCACACAATTCCAGTAAATACCACTCAGCATTTATAATTACACTTTACTCTTGTGTACCAGACACAATTTCCACATCAAATCCTTTTGGAGTATTGCCCTGGAAATTAGTGCACATTATCCCCATGAGCACTCCAAGAATTAAAGAACATTGGTTCAGAAGGATCCCCTTTTACACAATGTCACTGCTCACCTCTTCTTCTATGGGCCACCTCCATCCCAACCACTAACATCCCCACTAGCTCACACCCTGAACTCTCCCATCTCCGACTGCCCTGATCCCTCCACACTCTGCTACACCCCTTCCCCATCACACCAGCTTTGAATGACTATCATCACCCAACTCCTTCACCCATAGAAACATAGAAACATAGAAAATAGGTGCAGGAGTAGGCCATTCGGCCCCTCGAGCCTGCACCACCATTCGATATGATCATGGCTGATCATCCAACCCAGTATACTTCTCTCCATACCCCCTGATCCCTTTAGCCACATGGGCCACATCCAACTCCCTCTTAAATATAGCCAATGAACTGGCCTCAACTACCTTCTGTGGCAGAGAATTCCACAGATTCACCACTCTCTGTGTAAAAAATGATTTTCTCATCTCGGTCCTAAAAGACTTCCCTCTTATCCTTAAACTGTGACCCCTAGTTCTGGACTTCCCCAACATCGGGAATAATCTTCCTGCATCTAGCCTGTCCAACCCCTTAAGAATTTTGTAAGTTTCTATAAGATCCCCCCTCAATCTTCTAAATTCTAGCGTGTACAAGCCGAGTCTATCCAGTCTTTCTTCATATGAAAGTCCTGCCATCCCAGGAATCAGTCTGATGAACCTTCTCTGTACTCCCTCTATGGCAAGAATGTCTTTCCTCAGATTAGGAGACCAAAACTGTACGCAATACTCCAGGTATGGGCTCACCAAGACCCTGTACAACTGCAGTAGAACCTCCCTGCACTTATACTTAAATCCTTTTGCTATGAATGCTAACATACCATTCGCTTTCTTCACTGCCTGCTGCATCTGCATTCCTACTTTCAATGACTGGTGTACCATGACAACCAGGTCTCGTTGCATCTCCCCTTTTCCTAATCGGCCACCATTCAGATAAAAGTCTACTTTCCTGTTTTTACCACTAAAGTGGATAACCTCACATTTATCCACATTATACTGCATCTGCCATGCATTTGCCCACTCACCCAACCTATCCAAGTCACCTTGCAGCCTCCTAGCATCCTCCTCACAGCTAACACTGCCCCCTAGCTTCGTGTCATCCGCAAACTTGGAGATGTTGCATTCAATTCCCTCATCCAGATCATTAATATATATTGTAAATAGCTGGGGCGCCAGCACTGAGCCTTGCGGTACCCCACTAATCACAGCCTGCCATTTTGAAAAGGACCCGTTTACTCCTACTCTTTGCTTCCTGTCTGCCAGCCAGTTCTCTATCCACATCAATGCTGAACCCCCAATACCGTGTACTTTAAGTTTGTATACTAATCTCTTATGTGGGACCTTGTCGAATGCCTTCTGAAAGTCCAGATATAACACATCCACTGGTTCTCCCTTATCCACTCTACTAGTTACATCCTCGAAAAATTCTATAAGATTCGTCAGACATGATTTACCTTTCATAAATCCATGCTGACTTTGTCCAATGAATTCACCACTTTCCAAATGTGCTGCTATCCCATCTTTAATAACTGACTCCAGAATTTTCCCCACCACCGATGTTAGACTAACTGGTCTGTAATTCCCCGTTTTCTCTCTCTCTCTCCCTTTTTAAAAAGTGGGGTTACATTAGCTACCCTCCAGTCCTCAGGAACTACTCCAGAATCTAAAGAGTTTTGAAAAATTATCACTAATGCATCCACTATATCTGCGGCTACTTCCTTAAGTACTCTGGGATGCAACTTATCTGGCCCTGGGGATTTATCGGCCTTTAATCCATTCAATTTACCTAACCACTTCCCAGCTAACCTGGATTTCACTCAGTTCCTCCATCTCATTTAACCCACGGTCCCTTGCTATTTCCGGCAGATTATTTATGTCTTCCTTAGTGAAGACAGAACCAAAGTAGTTATTCAATTGGTCTGCCATGTCCTTGTTCCCCATGATCAATTCGCCTGTTTCTGACTGCAAGGGACCTACATTTGTTTTAACTAATCTTTTCCTCTTCACATATTTATAAAAACTTTTGCAGTCAGTTTTTATGTTCAAAGCCAGTTTTCTTTCATAATCTATTTTCCCTTTCCTAATTAAGCCTTTTGTCCTCCTCTGCTGGACTCTGAATTTCTCCCAGTCCTCTGGTAGGCTGCTTTTTCTGGCTAATTTGTACGCATCATCTTTTGTTTTGATACTATCCCCGATTTCCCTTGTTATCCACGGATGCAATACCTTCCCTGATTTATTCTTTTGCCAAACTGTGATGAACAATTGTTGTAGTTCATCCATGCAGTTTTTAAATGCCTTCCATTGCATATCCACCGTCAACCCTTTAAGAATAATTTGCCAGTCTATCTTGGCCAATTCACGTCTCATACCCTCAACGTCACCTTTCTTTAAGTTCAGGACCCTTGTTTCTGAATTAACAATGTCACTCTCCATCCTAATGAAGAACTCAACCATATTATGGTCACTCTTGCCCAAGGGGCCACGCACACAAGACTAACCCTTCCTCATTACTCAATACCCAGTCTAGAATAGCCTGCTCTCTCATTAGTTCCTCTACATGTTGGTTTAGAAAACTATCCCGCATACATTCCAAGACATCCTCTTCCTCAGCACCCCTGCCAATTTGATTCACCCCATCTATATGTAGATTGAAGTCACCCATTATAATTGTTTTACCTTTGTTGCACGCATTTCTAACTTCCTGTTTGATGCCATCCCCAACTCCACTACTACTGTTAGGTGGCCTGTACACAACTCCCACTAGCGTTTTCTGCTCCTTAGTGTTTCACAGCTCTACCCATATCGATTCCACATCCTCCAAGCTAATGTCCTTCCTTTCTATTGCGTTAATCTCCTCTCTAACCAGCAACGCTACCCCACCTCCTTTTCCTTTCTGTCTATCCCTCCTGAATATTGAATATCCCTGGATGTTCAGCTCCCAGCCTTGGTCACCCTGGAGCCATGTCTCCGTGATCCCAACTATATCATATTCATTAATAACTATCTGCACATTCAACTCATCCACCTTATTACGAATGCTCCTTGCATTGAGACACAAAGCCTTCAGGCTTGTTTTTACAACACTCTAACCTCTTATACAATGATGTTGAAAAGTGGCCCTTTTTGATTTTTGCCCTGGTTTTGTCTGCCTGCCACTTTTACTTTTCACCATTGCTTCTACCCTCATTTTACAACCCTCTGCCTTTCTGCTCTTGCACCCATCCCCCTGCCATATTAGTTTAAATCCTCCCCGACAGCACTAGCAAACACTCCCCCAAGGACATTGGTCCCATTCCAGCCCATTCCGTCCTGTTTGTACTGGTCCCACTTCCCCCAGAACTGGTTCCAATGCCCTAGAAATTTGAATCCCTCCCCCTTGCACCATTTTTCAAGCCACGTATTCATCTGCAATATCCTCCTATTTCTACTCTGGCTGGCCCGTGGCACTGGTAGTAATCCAGAGATTATTACCTTTGAGGTCCTACTTTTAAGTTTATCTCCTAGCTCCCTAAATTCACCTTGTAGGACCTCATCCCTTTTTTTACCTATATCGTTGGTGCCAATGTGCACCACGGCAACTGGCTGTTCACCGTCCCCCTCCAGAATGTTCTGCAGCCGTTCAGTGACATCCCTGACCCTTGCACCAGGGAGGCAACATACCATCCTGGAGTCTCGTTTGCGGCCGCAGAAAGGCCTATCTATTCCCCTGACAATTGAATCCCCTATTACTATTGCCCTTCCACTCTTTTTTCTCCCCTCCTGTGCCGCAGAGCCACCCATGGTGCCATGAACTTGGCTGCTGCTACCTTACCCTGATGAGCCATCTCCCCCAACAGTATCCAAAATGGTATACCTGTGTAGGAGGGAGATGACCGCAGGGGACTCCTGCACTACCTGCCTACTGCTATGCTGGCTATTGGCCACCCGTTCCCTTTCTGTCCTCTTACCTTTTACCTGCGGTGTGACCAACTCGCTGTTTGTGCTATCCACGACTTTCTCAGCATCGTGGATGCTCCAGTATGAATCCAGCCGCAGTTCCAATCGTTCAATGCGGTCTGCCAGGAGCTGCAGCTGGACACACTTCCTGTCTAATCCTTCTTTACAGGCTAGTCACAACCATTCTTACCCCATTAGTCTGCCGTTAGTCCTTCAGGTACCAATTATACCACCAATTACTGATCATCTTTCATCACTTATTAAGTAGATCTAGTTGCCATAGTTTTCTTGCTGTCCTAAAGAGTGTGTGAAGTAACATATGCAGCAGTGCTTGAGTAAGGGTGACATGGTGGCACAACGGTAGAGTTGCTGCCTTACATCGCTTCCAGTGCCAGGCACCTGGGTTTGATCCCGATTACACGAGCTGTCTATACGGAGTTTGTTCGTTCTCCCCGTGACCACGTGGGTTTTCTCCAAGATCCTCGGTTTCCTCCCACACTCACAAGACGCACAGGTTTGTAGGTTAATTGTCTAGGTGTAAAAGTAAATTGTCTCCAGTGTGTGTAGGATAGTATTAATGTGCGGGGATCGCCGGTCAGCATGGACTCGGTGGGCTGAAGGGCCTGTTCCTGCGTTGTATCTCTAAAGTAAAACTAAACTAATGTCTGTCTTTTAAAGTAGGTCAAGCAATCAATGGTACCCCCTGCATCAACTCCAGCACACTTATTAGAATGATGCATGCCAATTTCTAAGTCAACTCACCTGCCCCAAAACACTGTGTGCACAATGTTCGTACATAATAAAAAGACCCTGATCACAGCCCCTATCCCTGATCAATGGCATCCTTCATATTTATGAGTTTGATATTATGCAAGGCCTTGATGACAATACGAGGCTCCAATCAGTGTGGCTCTGTTATCCCAGTAAGTGTCCTCCTGCCTTTGGTAATGCCAAGAGAACCTCTCTAATTGCATAAAATGTGTCGGAAGGGACTGCAGATGCTAGATTACACCAGAAATAGACACAAAATGCTGCAGTAACTTCAGATAGGTGTGAAGAAGGGTCTCAACCCAAAACATCACCCATTCCTTCTCTCCAGAGATGCTGCCTGTCCTGCTAAGTTACTCCAGCATTTTGTGTCTCTCCAATTGCAGTGCTGGTTTGCTTGAACACTACAAGACTGCCCAGCACATTAAGTACTCCAGACACCAACATAAACCAGCACAAAGGTTTCAGGGTAACAGACATCCTTTCCCAAAATCTCAACACCGCCGATCTGCTGAACGCAAAAAGCAACTTGGATGCAATGCCAACATTTCCTGAAGATTAAATCTTCATCCCCCCCCATCCCCTCCAAGATCTTGGTGACAACTGGCACAGTGAACAGCCTCTCATCTCGGCATCTCAGTTAGCACAGTTAAGGCGGGAATTTGCCAATGCTAGGTTCAGCCAGTGGAAAAGATTCAATAGGAATCTGAGAGGTAACTTTTTCACATAAAGGGTGGTGGGTGTATGGAACGAGCTGCCAGTGGAGGTAGTTGAGGCAGGGACTATCCCAACATTTAAGAAACTGTTCGACAGGTACATGGATAGGCTTGTAGGGATATGGGCCAAATGCGGGCAGGTGGAACTAGTGCAGCTGGGACATGTTGGCCGGTGTGGGCAAGTTGAGCCAAAGGGCCTGTTTGCACACTGTGACTATGGCAATCACCTCACTGCATGAGAACAGCCCATGATAATTCCCTCAGAAACATCTTCAATCCACCGAGAAGCTTCTTGGTGAATACAACAAATGAGATGGAATTGCAGACCTCAGCTCCAGATGCCATCAAATGATTCCAAAATATGTGATTGTGAGATTCAATAGTCTGTTTCAAAGTTGCCTGATGTGCCTAAATTCCAAGTGGGTTTTGACCTCCAATAATTCCACAGAAAGTGATGCCAACTTTCAGCAGATAGTTAGTTACCTGATGGTCCTGGTGGTCCTGGTGGTCCTGGTGGGCCTTGTAGACCGGGTTGCCCTGGAAGTCCCAGTGATTGGAATGACGTCCTTCCTGGCGTTCCACGTTCTCCTTTAGGACCTGCAACACCTGGGAATCCTGCAAGACCCTTTGACCCTAACCCAAGGGGAAAAACAAAACGCTATGTTAACTGGCAACTGGCATGAGGGCAAAGATCTCCCCACGCAACACACACCAACTGCTAGCATGTCTGTCTGCACAATACGTCATCAGTGTCACTGCATGAGAAGGTGGTTGAACATTCCTTGTATACTGACACAAGTGATAGGAGCAGAATTAGGCCAGTCGGCCCATCAAGTCTATTCAGATCAATCTCTCCCTCCTCATCCCATTCTCCTGCCTTCTCTCCATAACACCTAGCACCCATACTAATCAAGAATCTATCTACCTCTGCTTTCAAAATATCCATTGACTTGACCTCCACAGCCGTCTGTGGAAATGATTTCCATAGATTCACCGCCCTCTGACTAAAGAAATTCCTCCTCATTTCCTTCCTAAAAAAATGTCATTTAACACTGAGAATGTGACCTCTGGTCCTAGACACCCCCACTAACTGAAACATCCTCTCCTCATCCACTCTTTCCAGGCCTTTCACTAATGGTATAGATATTTATCCACATGTCTCAGTTGTCCACATAAACTGTATGATGGAACATTATTGAATAAACATGCTTTTCATTAAGTCAACTGTATGTAGCAGAGGATAATGTTGTACCTCACTATTGGTATTTCTGCATAACTTAATGCAAAGTAAAATTGAGTTCAAGATTTAAAAGCATATTTCGCATGCATTAAGTATATATTGATGATACGGATGATTTAAATGTTCTGGAGGCACTGAATGTAACATTCCACTGGAATGTAATACGATGCCACGTAAACCCAGTACATATATTGAAAGAGTTCCTTAGCAGCTGGCTTAATTCCTGCATTGATCATGGAATCAGAATGCATGGCTAAAGGAGTCAAGAACAGAGACATGGAAATCCACAATCTCTTGATTCCTCTGGGTAAATGCACAAGAAGGTATGGAGCTACAGAGTATGGAGCTGCAGAAACTATGGAGGGTTGGAGACTTTCCATGGACAAAAAAAGCTGGAGTAACTCAGGCAGCATCAATCGAAATTGGATTGGTCACGTTTTGGTTCGGGACCTTTCTTCAGATTGATTGGGAGGGGGAGGGGGGATGGGGAGGGGGAGGGGGGGGAGGGGGAATGGGGAAGGGGGGAGGGTGGTTTACTGGAAGCTAGAAAAAAAACAGGCATTACAATGGATGATCTCAGAAAAAGAATGTTCCGTGATAGACCAATAGTTGGCTGGAGATGATGTGAGCCCAAGAGTTGTAAACTGCAGAACAGGTTAACGGGGATTTAACGGAGGAAGAAGGAAGGAGAGGAAGGGGGAGGAAGAGGGAGGGGAGCGAAAGGGGGAGTGGAGGTGAGGGGGAAGGTAGGTGTGTGTAGTAGAAGATTGTAAGGTACCCAAGCGTAATATGAGGTGGTGTTGCTCCAGTTTATGTGTGTTTTCACTCTGGCAATGGAGGAGGCCCAGGACATAACAGTCAGTATGGGACAGGGAAGGAGAGTTAAAGTGGGTCTTGGTGGACCGAGGGTAAGTGTTCAGTAGAACGGTCACCGTGTCTAATTCGTCTCATGAATGTACAGGTTCAGCTAAACGGTCCCCGGGTCGACACTTTGGTCACTGAAACAAACGGTCACTGAACAAATTGGGGGCATGAATGTTGAATTCTCTAATGTTAGAATAACTTCGACAAACACCTCCCTCCCCTCCTATCCCGATTTGATCTGTTTGTTTTACCCCCTCCCTCCCAGTATCCACCCTCCATAACAACCAGTGTGAAGAAAGGTCGCGACCCAAAACGTCACCAGATCCATTTTCACCAAAAATGCTGCCTGATCAGTCGAGTTAGCCCAGCATTTTATGGCTATCTTTGGATGAACCAACATCTGCAGTCCTTTTTATTACATGTATTCAAATTATAGGGAATGGCCCTGTAATAAGGGGAAGAATTTTCTCCACTCAAAGAGTTGTGCCTTTCGAAACTCTTTATCCTAGTGAGCAATGGATGTTCAGTCATTGAGGACATTGAAGGCTACGAGCAATAAAATTCTGGGCATTAAGAAGGGAAATGGGGACGTTAGGGAAAAGGCGGCACACACAGAATCAGTCATGATGTGATTGAATGACAGCAGTAACAAACACCTCCAGCTATATCTTGATTCTACATCATATATCACAAACCTGAAACATAAACAATATTTCCCTCTCTGGTTTATTTATTTATTTTGGGTGTGATTACTGATTGTTATCCATTATCCCTAACCCTGAAAGTTAGAACCATTAATCTGAAAGCTCCTATTTTGCAAAATGTACCTGGATATCGTCCCGGAGATCCTGGTAATCCGGGTAATCCTGGTGGACCTTGGAAACCTGGGCCTCCTGGAGGACCTGAGAGTCCTGGTGTGCCTGGATCTCCAGGAGGGCCTGCAATAGGAAAACAGAAGGTCAGAACTCATCTCTTCGAGTCATTGTCATAGAGAGATACAGCGTGGAAACAGGCCCTTTGGACCAACTTGCCCACGCTGACCAACATGTCCCCATCTACACTAGTCTCACCTGCTCGCAATTGTCCCGTAACCCTCTAAACATATCCTTTTCATGTACCTGTCCCAATGTCTTCGAAACATTATGATAATACCTGCCCTAACTATCTCTTCTGGCAGAACCATCCAATTTCCCTATACCAACACGCTACTCCCCCGCGCGGAGCTGGTCCTCTCCCTCAACAACTTTTCCTTGGACTCGCCCCATTTCCTCCAAGTCCAAGGCGTAGCTATGGTCACCCGCATGGGCCCCAGCTATGCCTGCCTCTTTGTAGGGTACGTTATACAATCCCTGTTCCAGGCGTACACACTGGCCCTATCCCCAAACTCTATCACCATTACATTGATGACTGCATCGATGCTGCCTCCTGCACCCATGCAGAATTCATGGATTTCATCAACTTCACCACCAATTTTCATCTTGCACTCAAATTTACTTGGACCATGTCCGACACCTCCCTCCCCTTTCTTGATCCCACAGTCTCCATCACAGGAAATAAACTATTGACTGACGTCTATTACAAATCCGCTGACTCCCACAACTATCTCGACTACACTTCTACCCACCCTGCTTCCTGCAAAGACTCTATCCCCTGCTACAAATGCCTCTGTCTACGCCGCATCTGCGCCCAAGATGAGGTGTTCCATACTAGGATATCTGAGATGTCCTCATTCTTTAGGAAACCGGGGTTCCCTTCTCCCATCATAGATGAGGCCCTCACTCGTGTCTCCTCGGTACTCCGCAGTTCCGCCCTTGCTCTCCCTCCCCCTAGTCACAACAGAGACAGAGTGCCCTAGTCCTTACCTTCCAAACCATCGGCCATCGCATACAACACATAATCCTCTGAAATATTCGCCACCTCCAACAGGATCCCACCACTAGCCACGTTTTCCCATCTCCACCCCTTTCCGCCTTCCGCAGAGACCATTCCCTCTGCAACTCACTGGTTAACTCATCCCTTCCCACCCAAACAACCCCCTCCCCAGGTACCTTCCCCTGCAACCACAGAAGTTGCAACACCTGTCCCTATACCTCCTCCCTTGACTCTGTCCAGGGACCCCAACACTCCTTTCAGGTTAGGCAGAGGTTCACCTACACCTCCTCCAACCTCATCTACTGTATCTGTTGATCAAGATGTGGACTCTTATATATCGGCAAGACCAAACACAGACTGGGCGATCGTTTCGCGGGACACCTTCACTCAGCCCACGTGAACCAACGTGATCTGCCAGTTGCTGGACACTTTAATTCTCCTTCCTATTCCTGCACATTCCTCGGTCTCATCCATTGTCAGAGTGAGGTTAAACGCAATTTGGAGGAACAGCATCTCATATTTTGCTTGGACAGCTTACAGCCCAGCAGGGCTCGAAATGGTTGCCCAGGTGCCAATGACCACCAAAAGTGCCGCCGGGCAACCTAAATGCCGTGTCATTTTACCCAGCTTGGCACTGCAGATACTGGTTTATACCGGTAGGTCAGGTAGCATCTCTGGAGAAAAGGAACGTGACGTTTCGTTTCAGCGACGGCTGTTTTGAGGGGCAAAGATATTAGGTGCGTGGTGACGAAGGGTCGGAGCAAATGACGGGCCCCAAACAGCGGCTCCATCTCCTCCTCCTCCCGCACCCCCGCCAGCCCTGATAGTGGCCGCTGCCTGCCACTCTGCCAACGGCGTTTTCAAAACAAACCCTCTCGCACGCCGAGGCTGGGAGGAGTGAGGGAGAGGGAGGCCTCCTTCCGCCATCTGAAGCAGCTGCACCAACGAGCCTATAGCTATAGGATCTTTGAGCTGCACCGCTCGGCCCCGCACCTTCCTGTTGGCTGGCGGAGGAGGAGAGGCGGTGGCGAGGAGATCCCAACCGCCTCCCCCTTTGGCGGCGGCACTTGGCGGTGGACAGGGACGGCCAAGGCAGCGGGGCGATGTTGTCCGAGGAGCGCTGACCTTCCTTCCTCCCTCCCACCTCCTCTCCCTCTCTCTCTCTCTCTCAATCTCATTCTTGTACGCCTCCCTCCACCCCCCCTATCCTGAGACCCCTCCTCTCCATTCCGCACTGATCCCCATTCCTGCCTCTATTCAGTCCTCACTGGCATCCCCTGTGCTCCTTTCCCCATCTACCCCCCCCCCCTCCCCATCTATTCATCCTGCGCTGATCACCCTATCCATCTCGCATTGATTCTCCTGCCACTCCCCATCCATCCTACCCCCAAATCATCCTGTATTGACTCCCCTTCCCATCCATCCTGCACTGCTCTGCATTCATCCTGCACTGATCCACCCATTCATCCCGTACTGACCCAACCTCCATTTACCCTGCACCGACCCCTCCCCCCCCCATCCATCCGGTAGTGATATCCCCATTCATCTTTCACTGATACCTCCATTCATCCTATACTGATCCCCTCATTCACCCTGTACTGATCCCCCATTCAACCTATATGATCCCCTCATTCATCTTTTACTGATCCCCCATTCATCCTGTACTGATCCCCTCATTCATCCTGTATGCCCCCCCATTCATCCTGTACTGATCCCCTCATTCATCCTGTAGTGATCCCCCATTCACTGATCCCCAGCACAGACCCCCCCCGATCCACACTGTACTGACCCCCCCCCCCCGCCATCCATCCTGTACTGACCCCCCCATTCAAGAAGGATGGGGGGAACAGTCTGAAGAAGGGTCTTGACCCGAAACGTTGCCTATTTCCTTTGCTCCATAGATGCTGCCTCACCCGCTGAGTTTCTCCAGCATTTTTGTCTACCCCCATTCATCCTGTACTGATCCCCCCCATTCAACACCACTGACATCCCCCGCGCTCTCCCCTCACAATTTTACCTACTCCAACCAACACATACTAATTCACCTACCTCAATCCATCCATTCAGCACCGATTGCCTTCTCAACCGTTATTACAGAATTCATTTTAACGGCAAATCAATGCTCTTAATATGGAGTATCAGTACTGTAGTTATTTATGAAGCAACATTCACAACTATACGGTGGATTTAAAAAAAAACTATACGTTGGATTTGAGTATAAAAATTACCCTTCGAGTTCAATAAAGACTAGACAATAGATGTAGGAGTTGGCCATTCGGCCCTCCAAGCCAGCACCGCCATTCACTGTGATCATGGCTATTCATCCACAATCAGTACCCCCGTTCCTGCCATCTCCCCATATCCCTTGACAGCTATCTTTAAGAGCCCTATCTAACTCTCTCTTCAAAGCATCCAGATAATTGGCCTCCACTGCCTTCTGAGGCAGAGAATTCCACAGATCCATAACTCTCTGGGTGCAAAAGTTTTTCCTCATCTCCGTTCTAAATGGCCTACCCCTTATTCTTAAACTGTGGCTCCTGGTTCTGGACACCTCCAACGTTGGCAGCATGTTTCCTGCCTTTAGCGTATCCAATCCCTTAATAATCATATGTTTTAAGAAGATTCCCTCTCATCCTTCTAAATTCCAGAGTATATAAGCTCAGTTGCTCCATTCTATCAACATGTGACAGCCCCGCCATCCTGGGAATTAACCTCGTGGACCCACGCTGCGCTCCCTCAATAGCAAGAATGTCCTTCTTCAAATTTGGAGACCGAAACTGCACACAATACTCCAGGTGCGGTCTCACTAGGGCCCTGTACAACTGCAGAAGGACCTCTTTGTTCCTATACTCAACTCCTCTTGCTATGAAGACAAACATGCCATTTGCTTTCTTCACTGCCTGCTGTTCCTGCATGCTTACTTTCATTGTCTGATGAACAAGGACCCCCAGATCCCATTGTACTTCCCCTTTTCCCAACTTGACACAATTTAGATAGTAATCTGCCTTCCTGTTTTTGCTACCAAAGTGGATAACCTCACATTTATCCGCATTAAACTGCATCTGCCCACTCACCCAACTTGTCCAAGTCACCCTGCATCCTCATAGCATCCACCTCACAGTTCACACTTCCACCCTGATTTGTGTCATCCGCAAATTTGCTAATGTTACTTTGAATCCCTTCATTTAAATCATTAATGTATATTGTAAATAGTTGCGGTCCCAGCATCGAGCCTTGCGGTACCCCACTAGTCACTGCCTGCCATTCTGAAAGGGACCCGTTAATCCCTACTCTTTGTTTCCTGTCTGCCAACCAATATTCTATCCATGTCAGCACTCTATCCCAATACCATGTGCTATAATTTCTCCCACTGATCCCCTATGTGGGATCTTATCAAATGCTTTCTGAAAGTCCAGGTACACTGCATCCACTGGCTCTCCCATTTCCATTTTCCTAGTTACATCCTCAAAAAATCCAGAAGATTACTCAAGCATGATTTCCCCTTCGTAAATCCATGCTGACTCCGACCGATCCTGTTACTGCTATCCAAATGTGCCGCTATTTCATCTTTTATAATTGACTCCAGCATCTTCCCCACCACCGACGTCAGGCTAACTGGTCTATAATTCCCTGTTTTCTCTCTCCTGCCTTTCTTAAAAAATGGGATAACATTAGCTACCCTCCAATCTACAGGAACTGATCCTGAATCTATGGAACATTGGAAAATGATCACCAATACGTCCACGATTTCTAGAACCACTTCGTTAGGTACTCTGGGATGCAGCCCATCAGGCCCTGGGGATTTATCAGCCTTCAGTCCCATCAGTCTATCCAACACCATTTCCTGCCTAAGGTGAATTTCCTTCAGTTCCTCCATAACCCCAGATCCTCTGGCCACTACTATATAACATATAATAACCATATAACAATTACAGCACGGAAACAGGCCATCTCGACCCCTCTAGTCCGTGCCGAACACATAATCTCCCCTAGTCCCATATACCTGCGCTCAGACCATAACCCTCCATTCCTTTCCCATCCATATAACTATCCAATTTATTTTTAAATGATAAAAACGAACCTGCCTCCACCACCTTCACTGGAAGCTCATTCCACACAGCTACCACTCTCTGAGTAAAGATTTTTTTTTTTTTTTTTTTAAATAATTTCTCGCTCTCCCTGAGCAGACAGAGGTCATCGAGTTGCTGCTCCAGGTTCCTAACGCGGTCCCTTAGGAGCCCCATCTCGACGCACCTGGCGCAGATGTGGACGTCTGGAGAGCACTCAGACTCCATGACCTCCCACATCTGACATCCAGAACAGTAAACTGCCCTGGGCCTCATTCTCCCCCTTTATCCGAATATATCAGGAAGATTGTTTGTGTCTTCCTTCGTGAAGACAGATCCAAAGTACCTGGTTAACTTGTCTGCCATTTCCTTGTTCCCCATAATAAATTCATCTGTTTCTGTCTTCAAGGGTCCAACTTTGGATTTAATTATTTTTTTCCTCTTCACATACATAAAGAAGCTTTTACTATCCTCCTTGGCTAGCTTACCTTCGCACCTCATCTTTTCTCCCCATATTTCCTTTTTAGTTATCTTCTGTTGCTCCATAAAACTTACCCAATCCTCTTGCTTTCCGCTCATCTTTGCTATGTTATACTTCTTCCCTTTTATTTTTATACTGTCCTTGACTTCCCTTGTCAGCCACGGTCGCCCCTTACTCCCCTTAGAATCTTTCTTCCTCTTTGGAATGAACTGATTCTGCACCTTCTGTATTATTCCCAGAAATACCTGCCATTGTTGTTCCACTGTCATCACTGCTAGGGTATCTTTCCAGTCAACTTTGGCCAGCTCCTCCCTCATGGCTCCATAGTCCCCTTTATTCAACTGTAATACTGACACTTCCGATTTCCCTTCTCCATCTCAAATTGTAGATTAAAACTTATCATATTATGGTCACTACCTCCTAATGACTCCTTTACCTCGAGTTCCCTTATCAAATCCGGATCGGTACACAACACTAAATCCAGAATTGCCTTCTCTCTGGTAGGCTCCAGTACAAGCTGCTCTAAGAATCCATCACGGAGGCACTCTACAAACTCCCGTTCTTGGGGTCCAGAACCAACCTGATTTTCCTAGTCTACCTGCATGTTGAAATCTCCCATAACCACAGTGGCATTACCTTTATTACATGCCAATTTTAACTCCTGCTGCAACTTGCACCCTATATCCAGGCTACTGTTTGGGGGCCTATAGATAAATCCCATTACGGTATTTTTACCATTACAATTCCTCAGTTCTATCCATACTGACTCCACATCTCCTGTTTCAATGTCACCCCTTCCAATGGACTGAATTTCATTCCTCACCAACAGAGCTACCCCACCCCTCTGCCAACCTGTCTGTCTTTTCGATAGGACGTATACCCTTGAATATTCAGTTCCCAGCCGTGGCCCTCTTGCAGCCATGTCTCTGTAATTCCCACAACATCATAGTTGCCAATTTCTAACCGAGCCTCAAGCTCATCCACTATACTTCTTATACTTTGTGCATTCATATATAGTACTTTTAATCCCTTACTCTCCTCACCTTTCACATCGATTCCTATTTCACTTGGCCATACTCTCCTATCCCTTCCTGAGCTTTCTGCCCCGTTAATTCTGGTGTATTTCTTAACTTTTCTTATACTCTCTTTCCCTTTAACTACATCCTTATATTTCCAGTTTGCCTCCTCCTCCTCCCCCCCCCCCCCCCCCCCCCCCCCCCACTATCCCGTGTAGCAGTGGCAAACCTGCCTATTAAATCTTTTCCCTCACCTTAAATCAATGTCTTGTGGTATACAATTCACCTTTTCTAGGCAAAAGACGGTGCATTTACCAGATCTATTCCTCGCATGATCTATAAGATCATCCTTTGGTGCTTTAAGGAATAGTC
Source organism: Amblyraja radiata (assembly GCF_010909765.2). Classification (NCBI taxonomy): domain Eukaryota; kingdom Metazoa; phylum Chordata; class Chondrichthyes; order Rajiformes; family Rajidae; genus Amblyraja; species Amblyraja radiata. Next base: position 8,211,964 of record NC_045967.1, on the reverse strand, counting down.
CTTGCCTGCTCAACCTCTCCCTATAACTCAAGCCCTCGAGTGCTGACAACATCCCTGGAAACATTATCTGTACCTTTCCAGCTTGCCACCATCTCTCCTATATCACAATGACCAAAACTGAACTAAATGCCTCACCAAAGGTTTATATAATTGTAACATGACCTGCCAAATACTATACTCAATACTCTGACTGATGAAGGCCAATGTGTTGAAAGCCTTTTTCACCGCCCTATCTACCTGTGATAGGAATGATGTGGCTGCACTCCCCGATCCCCCTGCACTACAACACTCCCCAGAGCCCATCATGTCAGCTTAATTAGCCAAGACTAAAGTGAGGCTACTTCACTTTGAAATATCTGAACGACATTTAGATCAATTCTGATTAAGTAGAAAGATTTCTACAATGGAGCGAGTGCATGCGAATTAACCACACTATGGTGCAGCGGTGGAATTGCTGCCTTACAGCACCAGAGACAGCGGGTGCTGGCCGTACGGAGTTTGTACGTTCTCCTTGTGACTTCTCCATGGGTTTTCTCCGGGTGCTGCGGTTTCCTCCCACACTCCAAAGAAGTACAGGTCTGTAAGTCCACACAGTGGGTGGTGGGTATACGGAAGGAGCCAGCAGAGGGGGTGGTTGAGGCAGGCACAATAACAACATATAAAAGACACTTGGGACAGGAAAATGGATAGAAAATATTTGGAGGAAAATGGGCCAAATGCATGCAAGCTTAGATGGACCTTGGACAGGTTGGGCTGAAGGGTTGTTTCTGTGTCATTTGACTATGGCTAATCTGTGGAGCACTTGAACCTACACCAGACAGAGACAAGGTTGCTTCCAATGAGGCCAGAGTTGGCCTAATGCAGATCCCAGTTACCAGTTTGTACGTTCTATCTGTGACCTGTGAGGGTTTTCTCCGAGAACTTTGGTTTCCTCCCACACTCCCAAGACGTCCAGGTTTGTAGGTTAATTGGCTTGGTAAAAATTGTCCCGAGTATAGGATAGTGTGAATATGTAGGGATCGCTGGTCGGTGCGGACTCGGTGGGCCGAAAGGCCTGGTTCTGCGCTGTATCTCTAAACTAAACTAAACTAAAACATCACGTTGAAACAGCCCTGGCATATCCCAGGATTCATACCTCAACCGGTGCATAGTTAGCTAGGGAGATCCCAGGGCATTGGCCATCAAAGATTAAACAGAGGGGAACTCAAAACGCAAGCTGAAAAGTTATTAAATATTACTATCCTCACTAAAAGCACCGGGTGGCACCACCAGCAATGGCTGCCTCGACAACAGTCTGTCTGTCCTTTCTTCTTTTTGTTATTTTTAGTATGTGTTAAAAGTATGTTTTTCTAGCTCATTCCTTGGTTTGTTTTATGTGGGGGGGGAGGGATAGATGCGATTTTTCCCATATCGTATCTCTGTCCCCACTGCGGCCTAACATCGAGGAGTTAGCGGCCTTTCCTGGAGACCGACCCGGCGCTCCAGCCCGCGGGAGTCTGCGGGACTTTAACATCGCAGAGCTTGTGATCCCTTTGCCGGGGATTGAAGCTCCAACCGCGGGGCCTGTGGACTCTAACGTCGTGAAGCCCGCGGTCTCTGGTAAGAAGAGGCCGACTCGGGAGCTCCATGCTGCGGAGAGAGTTTCACCGCCCCGACACGGGAATTTCGATCACCCCGATGGGGGCTTCGATCGTCGGCTGCGGGGGCTTTGATCGCCCCGACTGTGGATGGTTCGACTGCCCCGACCGCGGGAGAACAAAGAGGAAGAAGGTTGAACTTTATTACCTTCCTTCACAGTGAGGAATGTGGAATCCACTGTGATAGTTGCTGTTCACTTAGTATGGCTGTATGGTAACTCAAATTTCACTGCACCTTAAAGGACCTGTCCCACTTGGCCGTCATTTGCGCCTCATTTACACGTCATATGTAAAATAGGTCAATGCGTCGTGATGCGCAACGCCGCGCGCAAATCACGGGTCAGCACAGCCGTCTGTTGCGCGTGACGTCATTAGAATACCATGTGGCGCGCCGCGACGCATGGTTACGTAACCATGCATCACCACGCGATACACGTGAGACGTCGGGATGCCAGCGTGCGACGCCAATGCATCAGCGTGCGTACGTGATACGTCACGCAGGTGGCGCGCGAGGATTTTGTTACACTACAAAATCATGGAGCACCGCGCGATACCGTGCGCCATTGCATGCGATTCCACGCCTCACCATGTGCAATGCGTGCGTCACTCATGCGCACCCCACGCGTCACGAAGCGTCGACCTATTTTACATATGACGCATAAATGAGGCGCAAATGATGGCCAAGTGATTTACCCAGGCCCTTAACTGGGTACATGTGACAATAAACTGACCTTGGCCTTGAAACCTTGAAACCTTAAATTATAGGAATAACGGCAGATTTAGAGTGTTAATAAAGACATTAAATTATGATGATCCGAAAATGAATAGTTAGCTTGGTGATACCTTTAAAGACAGTTCCACTTTGATCTGTATAAGCCGTAGGTCCTGGTGGTCCAATTTCTCCATGATCACCCTGGGAAATAGAAAATAATGAACACCAACAGATTACACATTGCTTGCCCCTCAATGAAACAAACACAGTATTGTAGAGACTGCAGATAGTCACAGATCATGTCTGTTCCATCTACACTATAGATGAGAGCAAGATCAGAATTAGCTTTTGACAGAGTAGCTGGATGCTTTCTGTCTCAAACAGCACACTCGAAATCTTTTAAGACTTTTTTATCCCTTGACTTTTCTGGTATATCGTCATAACATCGACATAAAGATGTATTTTGAAGCAACGTGCAGAGCGAGGGATACATTTTCCACTGACCCCTCTCCCTTATCTATTCATCCTAGACAGGAGGCTCTAATTCAGGGCACCACATCGAACACATTTGATGACTAGCCAAAGAAATGCTCATTACCTGGTAAAGCTGGTGCCACTGTGGTTGAAGGGGCTTGGCATCCTGCTCCTGATCAACATGCAATCAGCCCTCCCTCCTGGAGCACAGAGCCTCACATAGAGCAAGTGCAGTGATCAGCTAGACCATGTACTGAAGGGTATAGGGCCATACACTCACCAGCTGCACATACACGGACAATCTTCAACTGAGACAAGTTGCCAAGGAAGCTGGAAAGAGCAGGAGACTAAAACCATTTCTTCAAACAGATGGCAAATGTTGTGCCGTGTAGGAAGGAACTGCAGATGCTGGTTTAAACCCAAGATAGACTCATAAAGATGGATTATCTCAGCAGGTCGGACAGCATCTCTGGAGAAAAGGAATAGGTGACGTTTCGGGTCAAGACCCTTCTTCAGACTCAGGGGAAAGAGAAATGAGAGATAATGACAGTGATATACAGTATTAAGCTGGTGGTGCACAACTGATAAAATACACTGATACGGCAACATGAGATGGTGCAGGTTACTAATGAGGTTCAATAATCATCATTGTTGGCGTGGCTGTTTCAGAGAGACTTGCAACTGTTTGGAGAACAACTGTGTGTTATTCTTTCTTAAATACATTGAACACATACCTTCTGTCCTTGATATCCATCTTTTCCTCTTATTCCAACGAAACCAGGTCGACCCTTGAAAAGATTTAGTGAACATTAAACTCTGTACTTTGTAAACTCAGTAAAATGTTATTGAATGAGGTGGGAGGGATTGGGTTTCACAAAGGCCTTTATTAATGTTGTACTCTTGGGGAAATCATAAGTGGTTAATTGTGTCTTGTTGTTTTTAATTGCAGTTACTGCTACGATGTGGGATTTGTGGTGGTCTGTAAACTCCCACCAACTGCAAAGGGATTATCTATGACAGATAAGTTTGTCAGAAAACCAGGGAGAACTGTCCTGCTTACTTTGTTCTATGCCTAAACAGTGCCCTATGTGCAGGAAGGAACTGCAGATGCTGGTCTAAACCGATGATAGACACAAAATGCTGGAGTAACTCAGTGGGTCAGTCAGCATCTCTGGAGAGAATGGATAGGGGACGTTTCGGGTCAAGACCCTTCTCCAGACATGCCTAGTTATATCCCTCTGTAATGGCAGACAGGCTTTCACCTTAATGTCTATTCCAAAAGGGAGCTCCCTTAACATCACAGCACCCCCTATTCCAGCAGCTTAAAATTTCACACTCAAATCTTAGCTGGGGGACCTGAACTCCGAACCTTCTAACTCAAGAGGTGAGAGCACACTACACCATGCAACCATACCAAACCAAGTAACCATAGGAAACCAAGCAACCATAGCAGACCAAGTAACAACTAACAGTGTGAATAATAAGGGGGTCAACAGTAGGATTTAAAAACATTAAATGAAAGGCTTTAGATTGTGGGAACAAAATAAGGAAGATGAGATATTTCTAAATGTCAGAAGCTTAGATAGTTGGCTTCTTGCAAATTATTTAACTCACAGGAGTACTAAAATGGCGTGACTCCTTCATCTTATAAATAATGGCACTGAACATATTGTCCCAGCTTTCACATAGGTAGTGTGCACAGCCTGCCATGGAAGGCAGATTCATTGTGGGGCAGGTTTGTTTGACACAGGTTTCAGGTGGGTGCCTGAAATGTGCTGGCAGTGATGATGGTGAAGGTAGATATGATAGTGGCGTTTAAGAGGCTTGGATATGCATGGAATGGAGGGATACGGATCGCGTGCTGGCAGATGTAATTATTTTAGCTTGGCAATATTTGGCACACACATTTTGGACTCAGACACAAAAGCCTGCTCCAGAACGATACTTGTCTATGCTTTCTATAAAACTCAAGTGGGACAGAGGGCTGGAGATTTGTTTTACAAATGTTTTTGTCACTCAGGACAAGTTGGTGGCTCAGGTAATGAGATCAAAACATAGATGGCTAAATGATTCCATGAATCTAATATCAGTATATACTATTTGTTTAAAAAGGAGCTGCAGATGCTGGAAAATCGAAGGTAGACAAAAATGCTGGAGAAACTCAGCGGGTGAGGCAGCATCTATGGAGCAAATGAAATAGGCAACGTTTCGGGCCGAAACGCTTCTTCAGACTTCAGTATAAACTAGATGTTGCTGAGATATTGGATCTGTTTCGTTTGCTCACTGATCTCCTGAACATGTTTTCTTGTTTCTTGCGACCAGAAATGTACATTTATTTATCTGAAAGCACCAAGTTTACTTAAATAATCCCATTTCCAAGAGATTTCACCACTGTATATATATATATATATATATATATATATATGAGAGAGAGAGAGAGGAAATGAGATGGAGCGAGAGAGACAGAGAGAAAGGGAGAAAGAGAGAGTGAAAAGGAGAGAGAAAGAGAGTGTGGGAGAGAGAGATACAGAGAGATAGAGCAAGAAAGAGAGACTGAGAGAGAGAGAGTGAGGGAGTGAGAGAGAGCGACAGTGTGTGTGTGGCCTTAGTGTGGAATGTGTTTGTCTAGACATTATGTGTATGTGTGTGTATGTGCAGTGGGTGTGTGTATGTGTAGTGTGCATGGTGTGTGGGTTGTGTGTGGCTTTGTACGGGGATGTTTTTGTGTGTGTTAGTATATGCATGTATGCATATATATCTGTGAATATATGAAGTGTGGGTATACTAAATGTCTGCGCATAGGGAGTGTGTGTCAGTATAGGCCGTGTGCATAAGGGGTGTGTATGTGTAGGGTGTGTGCTTATGGTGTGTAAATATGCGTTTATACATGTGGTTTGTGACGTGCAAGTGAGCAGGGACAGTGTGTGTGTGTGTGTGTGTGTGTGTGTGTGTGTGTGTGTGTGGTGTGTGTGTGTGTGTGTGTGTGTGTGTGTGTGTGTGTGTGTGTGTGTGTGTGTGTGTGTGTGTGTGTGTGTGTGTGCGGTCGATAGCAAAGATCCTGTAGGATCTTTGGTCAGTAGATGCAGCTCACGCTTCGGTCAAGGCTTTCCAGGCAAGTGACCAAAACCTCTGGCCACTCATAGAAACCTTGGGTGGGGCGCAAGGTCACCAGAGGTTTCCGTTCAGGTTTCCTAAGTGGGACAGGGGCATAACTCTCCTTCATGCTCGAGAGTAGTCCCCGCGTACTCGAGGCCTCAGCTAGGTCGGCATGTTAGTCGTAGGTAATCGAGGGTAGTGGAAGGTAGTCGAAGGTAATCGAAGATAGTCTTCAACATAGTGGAAGGGAGGTCGAAGGAGATCGAAGGTCGTCTTCACTCTCCACTATTCGGTGTCCAATGTTCCCGAAGCTAGTCGAAGCTAGTCTTCAACATAGTTGAAGGAGGTCTTCAACATGATACCTTTTCAAACTCTCCTAATCTCTTCTAAACTCGCCAATTAGGTTACCGAATTACAGGCCCTTATGGGGGTGTATTCACATCCGTGTACTGGTGAAGGGTTCATCAAAGAAGCACCGGGAAATCTAAATGTCTGAGACTTGATGGATTAACCATCATATTTAAATTAACTCCATATTTAAATAACAAGAGTTACATTCTCGTTTTAGTTGGGAATAATTCCACGCCTCTTCTGCCCCTCGTTAACTTCCACGATAACTACCTGGTTTGATTGAATGAAAACAATAAAATACCTGAATAAAATTGTTTGACTGTTAGTCACAAATGCCCAATGACCTGTTGATACTGTAAGGAAGTTCAGAGGGAGCAAATTGTCCCGAGCTGCATTACAATGTGAAGACATTTGCTAACAATAACCAGAGGCAAATTCACTGACGTTTTATTTGTGAATGGTTCCCTGAAAGACTCCTCAGTTGATGTAAGGAGTCATTTAGGGTCAGCCAATGACATTTGCAAAGCAAAGGCACACATCGGAGCAACAACAACATAATCAGCAACTCTTGTGCATTAAACGACAATAATTTCACATGCATATTGTTAGAAATTACCGTTTTTCCAGGAATTCCAGGTGACCCATCTGCGCCTGAAAATCCCTGTGGTGAAAGAAGAAATGTGTCAGTATTAAACCACTCAAAGTGCAACAGTCCATGGCTATGTGAGGTAATGCTTAATGAAGCACAATTATTATCCGAGAGTCACTATGATCTATGTTTGCCCCCTCCCCCCTCTCTTTAGTTTATATTCAGTTCTAGGGCAGCACGGTGGCGCAGAGGTAGAATTGCTGCCTTACAGCGCCAGAGACTGCGTTCGATCCTGGTGCTGTCTGCATGGAGTTTGTACATTCTCTCCTTGACCTGCTTGGATTTTCTCCGAAAAGATTGTTTTACTCCCACACTCCAAAGGCATGCAAGTTTATAGGTTATTTGGCTTGGTATAAAATTGTCCTTAGTGTAGGATAGTGTTAATGTGAGGGACCGCTGGTCGGTGCGGATTCGATGGGCCGAAGGGCCTGTTTCTACGCTGTATCTCTAAACTAAACACAATTATATGCTGTGTGATGTCGTATTAATACAGTATCACTTCATTTTTTTTTAAATAACGGTGTTTAGAAATGTCCTATTCGTTTTGTTTTGAAATAATTGAAAGAGTTTTTTTTGCCTTTTAAACAGTTTTGAGCTTCGCAAGACATTTAAAATACTCTGTGTACGTTTAGACTTCAAGTTGTTGGCAGCTCTGGTCAAATTCAGGTTGTAACTTAGTGGGCTTTCAATTATTTTAAATAGTGGATGAAATTGGCTTTGACTTTGGCTTTGATGAAGCACAGCACCTTATCACAGAAAGTCCTCTCAGCATTTTCCACATATTCCATGCTTGGGGGCCTCCTGCAGATCAGATCATTTTTTCCTTGGCAGTTAGGAAAATAAATAGAAGATTTGAGAAAATAAAAAAAACCTGCTATGAAAGTGGAAAGAGTGCAGGAAAGATTTACAAGGAGGTTGCAGGGAGCGGTTGTCAGGATCGGACTGTATTCTGTGGAGGGTAGGAGACTGGGGAGTGATCTTATAGAGGTGTATAAAGTCATGAGGGCAGTGGATAGGGTCTTTTTCTCAGCAGAGAGGAATCATAAATGAGAGCACATATGTTTAACGAATGAGAGACACGATTTAATGGGAAGGGCAAAGACTTTGCGCAGAGAATGGCACATGTATGGGACGAGCTGCCAGGGGAAGTAGTTGAGATGGGTACAATAACAACATTTAAAATACATTTGGATAGGAACATGGATAGAAAAGATCAGGAGGGCTATGGGTTAAACGTGGTTTAATGGGATTAACTCAGATTAGTTAACATGGGCGAGTTGGGCCAAAGATATGCTTCTATAAAAACTGAAAAGGAAAACACTTATGTTGAGAGGTTCATCCTTGTTTGTCATTACTAAATACTGGCAGAGCAATGCATTATGCCTTCAAACTTTGGGTGCATAAACATTGGGTCCTAAAGGAAACTAAAGATGAGGTGTCCAACTTGAGGCATGTATGCATGTCCCGTGTATGCATGTCCCATGTATGCATGTCCCGTGTACGCATGTCCCGTGTACGCATGTCCCGTGTATGCACGTCCCGTGTACGCACGTCCCGTGTACGCATGTCCCGTGTACGCATGTCCCGTGTACGCATGTCCCGTGTATGCACGTCCCGTGTACGCATGTCCCGTGTATGCATGTCCCCTGTACGCATGTCCCGTGTAAGCATGTCCCATGTACGCATGTCCCGTGTATGCACGTCCCGTGTACGCATGACCCGTGTATGCATGTCCCATGTACGCATGTCCCATGTATGCATGTCCCGTGTACGCATGTCCCGTGTACGCATGTCCTGTGTATGCATGTCCCGTGTATGCATGTCCCGTGTACGCATGTCCCGTGTATGCATGTCCCGTGTATGCATGTCCCCTGTACGCATGTCCCGTGTAAGCATGTCCCGTGTACGCATGTCCCGTGTATGCACGTCCCGTGTATGCATGACCCGTGTATGCATGTCCCGTGTACGCATGTCCTGTGTATGCATGTCCCGTGTACGCATGTCCTGTGTATGCATGTCCCGTGTATGCATGTCCCGTGTACGCATGTCCCGTGTATGCACGTCCCGTGTACGCACGTCCCGTGTACGCATGTCCCGTGTACGCATGTCCCGTGTACGCATGTCCCGTGTACGCACGTCCCGTGTACGCACGTCCCGTGTACGCACGTCCCGTGTACGCACGTCCTGTGTATGCATGTCCCGTGTATGCACGTCCCGTGTATGCACGTCCCGTGTATGCACGTCCCGTGTATGCATGACCCGTGTACGCATGACCCGTGTACGCATGGCCCGTGTATGCACGTCCCGTGTACGCATGTCCCCTGTACGCATGTCCCCTGTACGCATGTCCCGTGTAAGCATGTCCCGTGTAAGCATGTCCCGTGTATGCATGTCCCGTGTATGCACGTCCCGTGTATGCACGTCCCGTGTACGCACGTCCCGTGTACGCATGTCCCGTGTATGCACGTCCCGTGTACGCATGTCCCGTGTATGCATGTCCCGTGTACGCATGTCCCGTGTATGCATGTCCCGTGTACGAATGTCCTGTGTATGCATGTCCCGTGTATGCACGTCCCGTGTATGCATGTCCCGTGTATGCACGTCCCGTGTACGCATGTCCCGTGTATGCATGTCCCGTGTACGCATGTCCCGTGTATGCATGTCCCATGTACGCATGTCCTGTGTATGCATGTCCTGTGTATGCATGGCCCATCCGGGGTTTCCTTTACAGTGGTCGCAGCAGCCACAGTGGATACCTGCTGAACAAGGACTTCACTCTCCCCAAGGTGTCAGCTCTCGTCTTACAGGGGAACTCCATGAGCCAATATTTCTGCTGCACCTCAAATTGTTTCTCTTTTTCCTCGTCCATAGAACGGTTTTAGACCTGAAACATGAACTCTGTCCTGCGGATCCTGCCTGACCTGCTGACTGTTTCTAGCATTTTCTCCATTTGTTGCAGATTTGTCTACTCCGCCATACAATCATGGCTGATCTACCTCTCCCTCCTAACCCCATTCTCCCGCCTTCGCCCAATAACCCCTGACACCCGTACTAATCAAGAATCTATCTATCTCTGCTGTAAAAATATCCACTGACTTGGCCTCCACAGCCGTCTGTGGCAAAGATTCCCACAGATTCACCACCCTCTGACTAAAGAAATTCCTCCTCATCTCCTTCCGCCAACTCTTTAAAGAAGCCAAGGAACTTCGAGGCAAATGTGTTTTGATTAAAAGGCAAAATAATTCAGATGCTGCAATTGAGAAGCAAAAGCTGGCAACATTTGGCGGACAAGCACCTTCATAGAGGAGGAAGCAAGGTCAATGTTTCAGGCTCAAGACCTGGGAAAAGTTAGAAAACCGGCATGACTCAAGCTGCGGAGAAGGGGGAAGATGGGGTGAATTAGGGATTGTTCGTGACAGGCTGGAGACGGTGATGAAAATTGCCATGATGACAGTTGAGAGTTCATTATTTATTGCAAAGGACCTAATGCTTCTCCATCTATTTACATCTGCTTCAGCCCGATCAACTCCTCCCCACCGTCGAAGGGATTTACAGGAGTCCCCGCCTCAACAAGGCAGCCAGCGTCATCAGAGACCCACACTACCCTGGCCACGACACTCATTTCACCCCTGCCACTGGGAAGAAGGTACAGGAGCCTGAAAACTGTAACGTCCAGGTTCAGGAACAGCATCTTCCCTGCAGCCATCAGGCTATTAAACACAACAACCTCAAATAAGCTCTGAGCTACAATAGACTATTATTATTATTATTATTGCACTATTATTGTTTGTTTTTTATGCATACGTATGTGTGCGTGTGTATGTATGTATGTGTATATATATATATGTAAGAAAGAACTGCAGATGCTGGTTTAAATCGAAGGTAGACACAGAATGCTGGAGCAACTCAGCGGGTGAGGCAGCATCTCTGGAGAGATGCTGCCTCCTCCACTGTCAGAGTGAGGCCCAGTGCAAATTGGAGGAACAGCATCTCATATTTTGTTTGGGCAGCTTACACCCCAGCGGTATGAATATTGACTTCTCTAACTTCAAGTAGCCCTTGCTTTTCCTCTCTCTCCATTCCTTCTCCATCTTAGTTCACCAACTAGTTTGACCCGTCATCCTGAATAAATTTCACTTTGTATGCCTTGTTGTCACCTTCCCCAAGCTAACAATGATCTGTTCTACCTTGATTGTTGTCTCCTTTGATCTCTCGTGTTCACACCTTACACTTCCAAATCTCTCGTTTCCCTCTCCCCTGACTCTAAGTCTGAAGAAGGGTCTCAAACCGAAACGTCACCCATTCCTTCTACCGAGAGATGCTGCCTGTCCCGCTGAGTTACTCCAGCATTTTGTGTCTATCTATCTATCACTTGCCAGCTCTTGTCCCACCTCTTGCCTCACCTTCCTACCAGCTACTGCCCCTCTAGTCCAGTCTTGAAACATAGAAACATAGAAATTAGGCGCAGGAGTAGGCCATTCGGCCCTGCGAGCCTGCACCGCCATTCAATATGATCATGGCTGATCATCCAACTCAGTATCCCGTACCTGCCTTCTCTCCATACCCTCTGATCCCCCGCTGACCCGAAATGTTGTCTGTCCACTTCTCTCCACAGATGCTGCCTGACCCACTGTGCTCCTGCAGTAGTTTGATTTCCAGCATCTGCAGCTGCTGAGACCCCAGCGACACTGAATGGTTCATTTTTGATGAGTGACCTGCTGTGGCCCCTGTCACACATCTCCGGCAAGGGAGAGTCTATCAACCTACCTTTGATAGTCAATGATATCGCAAGCATGGAGCCCACCACCACCATTAATAGCTGGGGAGGGGAGAGGGGGGTGGAGGGTGGCAGGTTACCTAGCCTGTCACATACAAATCATGGCTATGGGAGTAGTTCAGAGGCCGGGTGAAGAACGGTCTCAATCCAAAACGTCACCTTTTCCTTTTCCCCAGAGATACTGTCTCACCCTCAGAGTTACTCCAGTTTTTTTGTGTCTATCTTCAGTTTAAAACAGCATCTGCAGTTGGTTCCTTCCTCTAAATCCTTTCCTCCATCCTCAAGACACAAACATCAGCAGTGTATTAGAATATTCCTCACTGAAGCTCTCATTACTCTCAGGAAGCACAACGCCACCCGGGACAAGGCAGCCCCTTTGACTGAAATCCCGTCTACAACGCTCATTCCCTCCAGCAGCTGTCATGTGTGCCATCTACAGAACACACTCTTTTTGCTCACCTAATGTACACCTTCTCTCTCTGCCTCTCCATTCCTCCCCCATCCTCCTCTTTAATCCGCACACCTACCAACCGACAGGACCTTCCAATTCTGCCACTTCCCTGCCTCTCAACACAGCAGTGCACACCTTCACCAGGATGACTGTAAAGTTTCAAGAAAGATCCCCAGGAGGTGTAGGAGCTGCTACCATCTATCTCAGATTCAGATTCAGATTCAACTTTAATTGTCATTGTCAGTGTACAGTACAGAGACAACGAAATGTAGTTGCTATCAAGGCCAGCAGCATAATCAAGCATGAATTGCACCCTGGCCATTCCCTCTTCTCCTCTCTCCCTTCAAGCAAAAGGTATAGAAGTGTGAAAACGCATACCTCCAGATTCAGGGACAGTTTCTTCCCAGCTGTTATAAGGCAACTGAATCATCCTACCACAACGAGAGAGCAGTGCTGAACTACTATCTACCTCATCGGTGACCCTCGGACTATCCTTTTTCAGTCTTTGCTGGCTTAACCCTGCACTGAAAACGTTATTCCCTTATCATGCATCTATACACTGTAATGGGCTCGATTGTAATCATGTACAGGTGCACAACCTTTTATCCGGAGTTCCGGAAACCGAAAAGCTCCGAAAACCGGACATTTTTTCCAGGATGTCGTCTGCACATCAAAGCACGCGTTTGCCGCCAAACTTGACCCGAAACGACCCAGGTCTGTACTACTGTAGTGGTTGCCTCCTCCCCGGAGACCGGGGAGACACTTAAACATCTGACCAGTGCCTTTTGTGCCTGGAGTGAAGAGAACTGTCTCACCCTGAACACAACAAAGACTAAAGAGATGGTGGTTAACTTTGGCAGGTCCAAGCTCCCCCTTCAGCCGGTCAACAAAATTAAAGATGCCATATCTAAATACATAAATTATTTGCAACAATGTTGATGAATTAAAAATGCAAATGGAAGAAAGTATCTGTGATTTAATTGTCAGTTCAGCAACATTTGCAGAGTGACCTAAATTGGAAGTTATTTGATTAAAACATTCAAACTCCATACAGCCAGCACCTGTAGTCAAGATCGAACCCAGGTCTCTGGCGCTGTAAGGCAGCAACTCCACTGCCACTCCACTGTGCTGCCCTCTGAGGGATTTCAATCTGGGCACCGTAAAAAATGGTAAAAAACCGAAAGGGAATTCATAAAATGGATTTAAGATGTTGAGGAATCAGCTTAGGAGAAGTCTATTACAAATATAGAGCAATGAGAAAGGGTTAGTTTGTCATCTGGCTGTAAAAGGCATTTAGAGAAAGATAATAGGATAGAATTTTATGTTGAATTTGAAAGTGATGTAGTTCAATTTATAATTTATATCTAAACAAAGGAAAATAATGTGAGCAGCCATGCCTACAGATTAATGATTTGGTAAAGCACCTATTCCATTCAGAAATGAAGCTCAATTGGAACTGATCTCTCAGTGGCTGACATGAAAAATTAAATATAGCATTAAATCAAAGTTGATTAAGTCGCCAGAAATAAAAGCACACTGAGGATTTTGATAATTTTATAATTCAGCAAAGTGGGAATGAAAAAAAGGGAAGACTGAATATAGTAATAAACTGGTGAGGAACATAAAAAATTGACTTTTAGAACTTCTGGAGGATGTAAAACAGAGAAAGCAAGCAAAGAAAATGATGAGTCCCTTTTAGCTAGTGATGAGGGAATTTAGAATGGGAAATAAGGACAGTTCAGAAGAATTAAACAATTAATGATGGCTGTGTTGATGGATAGGGCAGATATAGCAGACAACCAAGGGCCTAGCATTCAGGATTGAGGTGACAAGAAACAGCTTCACTTGGAAGGTTGTGAATCTTTGGAATTCTCTATCTTGGAGCATTATTGCCTTCATTCAAAACACAGATCAGTAGACCTCTGGATCAGAAAGGTATCTTGGAATCTGGATAGAATGCAGGAAAATAGCTCTGAGATGGAAGATCAGCCATGAACTTGATGAGGGGAGAAGCAGACACGAGGGTTCAGGTGGCCAGCTCCTGCTTCGAATGCTTATGTTTTTAATACAGTGGGGCAAGTTTACAATTTCACACAGCTGGTGTGGACTAAAGTCTTGTGGCTGTAGATCACGGAATATTTCATGAAAGTAGACAAAAAGTTGGGCAGTGCACACTTTGTTTCCCAAATGAGGATGCTGGAAGGCAAATAGTTCCGTACAGGTAGCCTCCAGATGTTCCTGCCTTTGATCTTATTTAGAAGTAAAGAAACACAGATTTACGAAGCTGTATGAAGTAAGGTGGACTTGTTGCAGATGTCCATGATTTATTGCTGAATAAAGAAAGGAATGATAACTTAGTCATTAAATTTGACTCCACAAAAGTTTAGAGGCATAGCGGGATATCATCTTGAAACAATAGAGAAGGGATGAAATATATATTTTTTAGCTAGTAAATGATCAGCACAATATTTATGACCCATAATTACAGTAGATTCATGGTCTACTGTTTACAATTGCTTTTGTTGCCAATGCCACCTTGCTTCCCACAGATGCAAATACTTCCTCACATACCTCACTACTTAGTCCCACTTGCAGACCATAAGCCTCAGTTACCCCTCACAAAGTACTCCAATCCAAGACAATCACAATGGCTCCAAACCTCTTAATTGTGGCCTCTGTGGCCATGATACATTCACACCTGCATTGGTGCAGGTACTTCCTTCGAGTCATCGAGTGACACAGTGTGGAAACAGGCCCTTCGGCCCAAGTCGCCCACACCGGCCAACATGTCCCAGCTACAGTACTCCCACCTGGTCCCTCCAAACCTGTCCTATCCATGTACCTGTCTAACTGTTTCTTAAACGTAGGGATAGTCCCTGCCTCAACTACCTCCTCTGCCCACTTGATCTACACCCACCAACCTTCATGTGAAAAAGTTACCCCTTAGATTCCTATCAAATCTTTTCCCCTTCACCTTAAACCCATGTCCTCTGGTCCTCGATTCACCTACTCTGGGCAAGAGACTCTGCATCTACCCGATCTATTCCTCTCATGATTTTATACACCTTCTGTGATTTCCCCCTCCCCCATAAAACTCTCTTTGCTACTCTGGCCATTGCCACTGGGCAAGGCTCCTATCTTCACTCTGTTATATTCAAGGATCAATGTTACTTTAGCACAGAAATTATTTAAGCCATTTATCTGCTGGACTAACTCAACCATTTTTGTGACCTGCCCCTCTCCCCCTCATTATTCACTGTTATCGGATTGTGCAGAAAGACAAAAATAATCTCTGACCTCCTGTCAGCAGTTTAAACCCCCCCAGTACACTTGAACAACTTATGAGAAGGTACCTCTGCCCCATGGTGTTAATTTGTGTTTATTGTTGTTTATTATTGTATGATTGTAGTAGACTGCAGGCCGAATTTCGTCAGGAACGTCATGTCCTGATGACAAAAGTAATTCTTCAATTCAATTCATCAATCACGACACTCCATCCCCAGCTCCACCTCATCATTGTTTTCATTTCCCCTGTAGGCCATTTCCCAGTATAGCTTATCCAAAGTTCTGCTACCTGAATCCCAAATTTACCAATTATCTATCTACCTGCTACCTGTAACCCACCAACACCTCAATTTAAAAAATCTCTTCACTGCATTTTTCAGAATTCCTTCAGGACCCTTCTCCACTTTTGTAACATTTTCTAAACCTCCAAGATCTATGCATTCCTTCCCCTGTGGTTCCTATTATATTCCACCACATCATCATGAGTGACCAAGCATTGTGCCCCATGGACTGAAGCTCTCTCCTTAAACCTTTCCAGTTCTTTGCCCCTTTTCAAGTGAAAAACTTTAAAACTTTACTAAACAGATCCAGAGTGCTGTAATAACTCAGTGAGTCAGGCAATGGAGAGACATGGATAGGCAATGTTTCGGGACGGGACTCATATTCAGACTCCCGACCCAACCCAAAACGTCGCCCATCCACATTCTGCAGAGGTGCTGTCTGACCTGCTGAGTTAATCGAGCATTTTATGTCTTTTTTTTTCTGTAAACCAGTATTTGCAGTTTCTTGCAAAAATATCTTCTATATATTATCCTATTTCATCAAATGCATTCATGCTAATGGCCCATTTCTAAATTTCTATTCTCTGTTTAAGCTTGTCCCTGTATTGAAGATGCTGGATAAATGTTAGTTGGTTCCCATTGAATGGCCTGCACTGCATTCATAACCCAACTTGATGCAAGTCCCCTTCTGATGCAAATCCAAGTCTCTGCTGAAAATGTCCTTTCTCTGGACACAAATGGGAGTGAGAACATCTAATGCCAGCAGGCTTGCCTCTTCCAGTGCAGCGGATGAGCATGCATCAAAGGATGTATTTGCTAATTGCTGGTTTCCAGTCTGCATCTTTGACTGGAGAAAGGACTCATTGCAGAAGGTAGCCACAAAAAGCTGGAGTAGCTCAGCGGGTCAGGCAGCATCTTTGGAGAAAAGGAAGGGTGATGTTTCTTGTCGAGACCCCTCTTCAGAACATGAAGCTGCCTACCATGATGGAAGATACTGCGGTCTGCGCCTACAACCTTCCAATTTGTTCTGATGGTTGCCCAAGGCTCCACATCTACTTATTCAGAATCATCAGAACACCTATTTCAACAGTGCTCCTCTCACAGTTAGGCTTAATCGGGATTGAGGCAAGCCCTTCAAGATGACTTGTCCAATTTTATTTTGAACAGGATACAAAATGTCACCTGGCCCATATTAGGTCAGCAGAAAGAGAATAAACAGTGTGAGTGGAAATAAAACGTGCTCCCTTACCCTCGCGCCCGGAAGACCAGGAATTCCTTTCTCTCCTTTTGGCACAAACACATTTGAAAAACCCTGGAAAAGAAGATCATGTAAGACACATTTTGCAGGTTGCACAACCAGTGCATGCAAATGTTCATGCATCCCGTTAATAACACAAGGACCTTCTGTGCAGACCGCAATATATTATCAAGGAGGCACAGGCATCCTAGTTCATCGGACTATCCGTGATCGGTCTTTGCTGGCTTAACCTTGGACTAAACATGATTCCCTTATCATGTATCTATATACTGTAAATGGATCGATTGTAATCATGTATTGTCTTTCCGCTGACTGGATAGCACGCAACAAAAGCTTCTCACTGTAACTCGGTACACGTGACAATAAACTGCACTAAACTAAACGGGCCTTACCCAACCTCTATACAATGAGGAAGAACATCCCTGAATGATCCACCCTTAAACATGATCAGTTACTGTTCTTTCGGTTGTGGTCAATAAATCCCATCCATTATTATTATTATTATTATTATTATTATTCTGACAGTGCAGCTTAGTAGCAAACTGATGGCATTTCATTCTATTGAGCCATTGCTCCCCTTCCTCCTGCTGGCCTTCAATCAGTGAAACACCACTATTCACATACTGACAGACGTCGAGAAGAGTGCACATATCTCCTTTTTATAATACTGTAATTTATTAACCACACTTATTAATTACAGACTTGTTCAAAGCTTTTAAAATGCTGCAATCTTAGTTTAGTTTATTGCCACGTGTACCAAGCTTGTACAGTCAAAGACATTTGTTGTGTGGTTATTGGGCAGCGGAAAGACAAGACATGATTACATCCATGGTGTGAGGAGAGATTTACATGAGTGGAGCGAGTACAACGTGTGATTGAAGATCCACGTCGAGGACCAGCACACTAAGAGTCACCTGGCTTGGACGCCATCTTGGGCACACGTGATGTCAATTTGTATTATATATAGAGTGGCAAGGGGACATTAAAAATGGAATGCATTCAGCAGGCATTTGTCTCTTCTATATCAATGGGGATAGACACCAAAAGCTGCAGTAACTCAACGGGTCAGACAGTATCTCTAGAGAAAAGGATTGGGTGATGTTTCGGGTCCCGACCCTCCTTCAGATCCTTCTTCTTGACCTGAAACGTCACCCATTCCTTTTCTGGGAGACTCAGGAAGGGTCATCATCTGAACTGTACCAAGTACTATTGGCCAGAAATTAAAAGTAGAACGACTGATTGAGTTCTCCTTTCGAAATCTCTTGTCAAAGACCAGAGAGCATAGCTTTAAGGTGAGAGGGCCAAAGTGTAAAGGAGATGTAGATGGCATGAGGACAGAGAGCAGTGGGTGTCAGGGGCATACTGCCAGGGGTGGTGATGGAGGTGGATACAATAGATACACCATTTCAGAGGCTTTTGGACAGGCACATGGATATGCAGGGAATGGAGGGATATGGATCATGTGTAGGCAGAGGAGGTCAGTTTAACTTGGCATCAAGTTCGGAATAGACACTGTGGGCCGAAGGGCCTGTGTCTGTGCTTTACTGCTCAATGTTCGAACCTCATTTCGCTGACTGGGGAATAAAGGGTTGCTTGGATGAAGTTTCCAGCAGCTGCAACTGTGATCCAGGAGACCTCAGCGATGGAAGTATAAATCAACCCAGCAGAGGTACTCCCACCTCCCACTCTAAGAGCCACGTACTGACAGATATCAAAGTTGCGCGCCTCACTTCTAAGAAAAAGAAGCATTACCGGTGGGCCACGTAATCCGGGACTTCCAGTGGGGCCAGGTAATCCTTTTTGGCCCTGTGAGGGAAAGGAACAAGCAGCCACATCACAAGGTGATCAGTTCGATCATCTCTAAAATACCGTCGCATGGTAAATCCGACGCAAATAATGTTTTAGGAGATATTATACCACTAGCCCCTTTTAAAATAGATCTAGGGTCATCTATTGGTTATATTAAAGCATTTGGTGCTAAAATGGCATTCAAAAGAACACATTTCATGCAGTAATCTCGTGTGCTGCTCTGAATTCACCATCTCAAAATCTTCTCACTCCCACTACTACCGATGGACCTGTAACACTGATCATTATTTGATCCCAGGCATTCCACCATTTTAAAGAGACATCAAATATTGCGTGCCATTGAACAAGGCACAAGGTTCCATGAGTTAACCATGGCTTGTGTCTCATTACAAATGCTAACACAGCACCTTCCTCCTCTCTCTCTGTGAATTGGCGAGTTCACTGGTGATTGATTTCAGCTAATGCCAATGCATTTTCCCATCCAATGTAGCAGAAAAATTATCACACATTCAGGACATCATTTGGATCTGTGAGAATCACGCAAAAATGCAGCGCTGCCTTGGTAAAGTAATGGTATCTTATATCCTGCATTCAGTTGCTATTTCTCAGCTTGTAATCATCTATTTTCACTTTAGGCTCTCTTATTTATAACTCCAACTGATCTCACACATGCCTGACTCTTACTAATTTAAATCGCTGTAATGTTCGTAAGTTATAGCGGCACAATTAGGCTATTCGGCCCATCAAGTCTACTCTGCCATTCAATCATGGTTGATCTATCTCTCCCTCCTAAACCCATTCTTCTGCCCATAACCCCTGATATCCATAATAATTAAGAATCTATCTATCTCTGCCTTTAAAATATCCACTGACATGCCCTCCACAGCATTCTGTGGCAATGAATTCCACAGATTCACCACCCTCTGACTAAAGAGAATTCTCCTCATCTCCTTCCTAAAGGAATGTCCTTTAATTCTGAGGCTACGACCTCTGGCCCTACACTCTCTCACTAGTGGAAATATCCTCTCCACGTCCACTCTATCCAAGCCTTTCACTCTTTGATAAGTTTCTATGAGGTCCCTGCTCATTCTTCTATACCCCAGTGAGCACAGGCCCAGTGCCTCTCATAATTCCATTGGTCATATTCAATCCAAATAGAAGCGAGGTTCTTGAAATTCTCAGTTCAGATTCGGTTTTGCTTTGCTTTGTTCTTTTATCTATTTTATTTTTATTCGTATTTTTATTATTATCACAATTTTTTCTTCCTTTCTTTAGTTTAGTTTTGTTTGTTTTTTCCTTTTTTCTTTTTCTTTTTGTCTTTTTATCTTTGTGGGGGTTTTTTTTACATTTATAAGTTTCCTTTTAAAGATTTAACTATATTTACATAGAGACCGGGAGGTCTATATTCATTGTGTATTTTGACACTGGTCTCATATTAGGTTATACCTGTTATTAATGTAATCCTGATCCCTATGTATCAATACCATTGTTATGTTTATCATTATTCTTTTTGCTCTGTTTTTTATGTTTTATTTTTGCTTTTTTTGGGAAACAAAAACCAATAAAAAGATTTTAAAAGAAAAAAGCGAGGTTGGATGACCATGCAAGGTCAAACCATGAGAAAGATTGAAAAGTACCCATGCCTGAACCCTGGAGCTGGCATTCAGCGTCACCACTTCTAGCTGTCCAGGGTGCATTTACAAAAGCCACCCATTCCTAAGCTACCAGTTCCCTCTAGTCAGCAGCTTTGCAATCAACAATCATCAGGTCATGCAATACAGTGGCAGGAGCCAAGTCTACCAGGCTTTCACCATCATACCTGCAGATGTCTTTGTACTCACAGTGAAGATGTTCTGCTCAAATATCTTAAGAAGCCAAAGGCACCTGTGCATCTGTCCATCTTCAGGTAGCTTCCCATTTGAGAGCCAAGCTGGAGTTCAGTCCCTTTACTTTGATCAACCTCAATTACCAGCTTATTGTAGTGTTTCATTAAACTCTTTCCCCAATAGCCAAGCTGCCTCGGAGTGCTGGGTGAAACAGCGTGGAGTTTCACAACTGTCGAGCAGCTCATTCAGCCCATCAGCTATCTGCATGTCACTACCTGTACAAGTCTCTTTGCTAGTGACCTTACATCCACCCTGCATCTCTCTCTCTCCTTCATACACTTGCTCAATCTCCCCTTTGCGTAGAAACATAGAAAATAGGTGCAGGATTAGGCCATTCGGCCCTTCGAGCCAGCACCGCCATTCAATATGATCATGGCTGATCATCTAAAATCAGTACCCCGTTCCTGCTTTCTCCCCATATCCCTTGATTCCCTTAGCCCTAAGAGCTAAATCTAACTCTCTCTTGTAAACATGCAGTATATTGGCCTCCACTGCCTTCTGTTTCAGAGAATTCCATAGATTTACAACTCTCTGGATGAAAAGGTTTTTCCTCATCTCAGTCCTAAATTGCCTACCCCTTATTCTTAAACTGTGTGAGCCCTGGTTCTGGACTCCTCCAACATCGGGAACATTTTTCCTGCAGCTAGCCTGTCCAATCCCTTAAGAATGTTATATGTGTCTATAAGATCCTCTTTCATCTGTGTAAATTCCAGTGAATACAAGCCCAGTCGACCCATTCGTACATCATAAGTCATGTGTGCTATCAGATGAACGCTCTGGCAGGTGGGAAGGTTGCCAATTTGCAAGCAAAGGAAACATAAATGATCAGTCCGACAGCTCTGCTCAAACTGTGAAATATTATTTTTATATCATTTTTTATGGCACCAGAGGGCCTTTGGTCTTCTACACTCTCCACTATGTGTGAGCCCCAAAGAGCCCTGGCTCTGACTTAGGTCGGAGAGCCCGTTCAGACTCATTTCCCAAGGAACCCATCATTATGTTGAAAGGAACTGCATTTGGCTCCCATTGTGTTGCGCATAGGCCTACCAGAACTCTGATAGTTCTCTAATTAACCTAAATTACTTAAACGGAAGTTCATTTTTTCACACTGCGAAGGTAAATCTTTACAGAGTTCCTCAACGAAATGTGCTTAGAGCACGACTTAACAAGTGGACACCTCCATACCAAAAATCTTCGCTTAACTCAGCACCAACCTGTTGCTCTCACTCATAGATATCATCAGATGATTGCCATTAGAAACTCAAAACAAGGCTCTCCATGTCAGCTGCCTCTCGCACTGCCATAGCCCAATGGAAAGATTAGCACAAAAAAGATTTCAAGCAAACGTTTTGATGGGCATGACGTTCCATCCATACTTGAATCCAAAGATGAATTCCGGCTGTGTGTCCGGAAGGAGGGCTTGATCTTAATGTGAGGTCAACTATCGTCCCGCACACCCAACCACCCTCCACCATTGTGCACACAAACCTGATCACCTCTGTCACCTTTGGGAAATCCGGCTGGTCTAGCAAACTCAAGCGTTCCGGTGGCAGGCGGCGGTCCTGGAGGACCCGGAAGACCCACGTCTCCCTGGAGTGCAGCAATCAGGAAGGAAGCTTAAATGTCTTTTCACATCATCGGACTTAAACAGCGTTACCTGCGACAGTGGCTGCCCTGGCAAGAAATGAGGCACTGGACTGTCTGGGTTAGGAGGAATGGTCAACTTAATCCCAACTCTTTACTGAACTGTCTCGACATAGAGGAGTGCTCACCCACCATTCACAGGGCCTTACTTCCACTGGAAGCCTCCTAGATAGTTCTGTGAGGTCACGGCTCATCTCCAATTGACGCAGTTGACTGTTATAACACAATCCATTAAGATAATCAGTTCCTGTTTGAATGGTTGGGTGGGAAACAATAAAGAGCACTTTTGGAACTCAAATCAGACCCCCAAATAGTGTTGGGCCAGTTGCAGGAATTATTCATTACTTGAAGATAGAAAGGACATATGATCATAACTCCTTGTTTCCAAAAGGAATAGCATCTAGCAGCCTCATTTCTTCCAGGATCACCACTGGCTCAGTTCACAGCTCACTCCCAAGTGTTACCTTCTCTCTCATGATGGAGATGTTTAATCCAGGCCCTGAGACCAGAAGGATAATTCCTGGTGGGCCAGAGGGGCCAGGAAGGCCTACATCACCCTGAGGTCAGGGACGGGTGGAGGGAAGAGTGGGGAAGGAAGGGGAGTGGAAAAGGTTAGTTAAGGTTAGTATCAGAAACAGTTCCAGTGCATTACAGACCAAAGCAACAATTCCCAAATTCACCTAACCACCACCAGAAGAGGAAAAAAAACACTGTTTGAAAGCAAACCCAGCGACAAGCCCAAGGGGTTAAGGAAGAGAAGCCAGACGTTAGAAGCTCAGAGGAAGACCGACTTTGTGCCAGGTTGGTGTGCCCCACGTACGCTGGTCCAGGATGGGAAAACTATGGTCCACACCATGGCTCCTGGCACAATGTAGGGATCGGGTCTGTGTGATAGCAGAAAGGCCGAAGCTCAGGCACAGAGATTGGCGACAAAAGGAGTCATGCATTAAATGAGCCAGTAGTCATGGTCACATTGTGACATTGACCAGACACTACGCTGCTGGCCTTCACCAGGGCATGAGTGGTGAGAAGAAACCCAAGGGAGAAAGAAGTACAAGTGAGCAATGGACACAAAACTCAAGACATCCCAAGTGGAAAAAATTAGTGAGAAATTTCTCCTTGTCATATTCCCCCGAGAGAATTTTTCAAATGTTTCCACAAGTAGCATTTGAAAAATTAAGATTAGTAAACAGGTTCATTGAGTTCATATAGGGGTTGGCTTCATCACTTGAGGGTCACAGGCATAAGTGATCAGAAGAGTGAGACCACCATCAAATAGGCACTGGGCAAAAAAAGGAAAGGGTATAGTTCAAAGTGCAGGGTGGCACAAAGGTCAAGGGCAATAGGAGAGACATTGTAACACAATCAGGAATCAGTCTTTGGATAACGCATAGGCTGAGAGTTAGAACGTGTGCTGATTGCAGAGGTGAGCAGAATGAGGAAGAGATGAATGGGAGATAGGAACTAGAGCAGAACCATGAACTGTGGATGCTGGTTACATGAAGGGCACAATGTGGTGGAGTAACCCCGAGGATCAGGTAGTGGGAACCATTCTTCAGACCCATCATTACAAGTGTCCTGACCCCAAGCATCACCTATCCACATTCTCCACAGATGCAGCCTGACCTGTTGAGTTACTCCAGCACTTTGCGTTTTTTTAGGAAACAGAATGGTGATTCGGGGTTGGCAGAGGTGAGCGTGCGGGAATGTGTGGGATATTGCCGGTTGCTTCAATAAAAGAAGAACTAAGGGATGGCATGGATGTGGGGATTTGCGTTCCATCTCAGGTGGCTGATGGATACACATGGTACTGGGGATGGAGGCAGGAGACCTCTGTAGCGCTCAGCATGAGCCAAAGCAGCAGAAGCAGAGGCGGAGGGCTGCAGGAGGGGACACTGGCGATTAGGCACACAGCATCTATCATGGAGGAAATAGCAACACACTTGGGCACGGAGCGTGTGATGTCAATTAAAGCACAATGCACACTAAGGCAGCACGGGAATTACAGCTTGGCATCTATTGGTTGCTTGGTTCAATAAGCACCTACAAAGTGCTATAGTAATCCATTTACATGCCAATTTTATACCTTTGCGTTCCCCTTCCATCTCCCACAGCAGTGACCCAGAGGTGACCACGAATCATCATGTATGAGGAAGATACTTCTGAGGGATAGACCATGGCCATTCTCAGTCCTGCCCTTGCCTCTCACCCACATGTGGCTCTGGAAGGAGACTGCCATGGGCGCCCTGATGTCAACCACTGAGGGCATTTGGTCAGATTTCAGTCTTAGTTTTTAGTTTTGGAGATAGAGCATGGAAACAGGTCCGTTGGCCCATCGAGTCCACACTAACTATCGATGGCCCATTTATGATAGCTCTATGTTATCCCACTTTTGCATCCACTCCCAACACGCCAGCAGCAATCTTCAGTCGCCAATTAGCCAACAAACACGCGTGTGTTAAGGATGTGGAGGGAGGCTGGGTCACCCAGAGGAAACCCACACGCTCATCAGGGGGAATGTGTTCATTCCACACAATCAGCACTCGAGGTCAGCATTGAGCCAAGGTCTCTGGCAACTTAACCAGCTGTACCACTCTGCCACCCCATCTGCTGGGAATGTGAGGAGAATAGGTGGCAGGGAAAATGAGTGTTGAATGGGATTGCTTTATGAGCTGGCATGTGCTTGCTGGGCCAACTGGCCTTCTATGATTATCACAAGGAGATCTGCAAATTTCTAGCTCCTTGGTTGACTGCCAAGCACAAACAGGTATCAAAACGCAGGCTGTAGTGTGTGGATCCTTTTACCCACTGGGCCTCTGAAATCTTCTTTTAAACCTGTCTCCTCAATTACTTTGGCCACATCAACTTCTCCGAATGAAACCACTGCATGTCTACTGTGAGTGTGAGTGACACAGCTCACTGGCCTGTATATTGTCATTCCCCTCTTGTATAATGGGTCGGAACTCAAGACCCATGGAGTTGGTCAGCATGGAAACAGGCTCTTTGGCCCAGTTTATCCATGCTTGTCAACAGGTCTATCCAACAAAATCCAATTGCTAGCTAGCATTTGCCAGATCTCTACCTGAATAGTTTCTATCCATATACTTGTCCAAAAGTATTTTAAACATTGTAATCGTTCCCACTTCCTTTGAGCCTAAAATAACCGAAGCTATTGTCATGAGCATTACCTTATTTGTTTCATGTAGAACCATAAAAACATAGAAAATAGGTGAAGGAGTACGCCATTCGGCCCTTCGAGCCTGCACCGCCATTCAATATGATCATGGCTGATCATCCAACTCAGTATCCCATACCTGCCTTCTCTCCATACCCCCTGATCCCTTTAGCCACAAGGGCCAGATCTAACTCCCTCTTAAATATAGCCAATGAACTGGCCTCAACTACCTTCTGTGGCAGAGAATTCCAGAGATTCACCACTCTCTGTGTGAAAAATGATTTTCTCATCTCGGTCCTAAAAGACTTCCCTCTTATCCTTAAACTGTGACCCCTTGTTCTGGACTTCCCCAACATCGGGAATAATCTTCCTGCATCTGAACCTGTATTGAATACTAGAGGGGTTGGGGGGGAAGGCAAAGTGGGAGTGGCTCACAACTGAATATAATGTAATTGAAAGAACCATCACTCCGCTGAGTATTTTGCTGGCAGTTTCAATTTAAGGATGTTTTCATGATGTTGTGGTGCTCTAAGATGCTCCACAAGATTTCATTCCAGGAGGTGAGCCTGACATATGGCAGAAGTGAGTCACATTCAAAGCCAAGAGCTGCCAAGCCGAATCACACCAGGAGAACTGCTTTGTCAACAAGTGGTTCTAATCGCTGCGAGAGCTGGCTGCAACATGATTGCACAATCAGTGGAGCTCGGACACTCTCACTCTCAACCTGTTTGAAAGCAAACGAGAATAACGTGAGCAGGAGCATCAGCGGTAGCAGTCCGTGACCCTACCTACCGCCGTTTATTAAAACATCTGCAATGTAACAAGGATGCAATTATTCATGTTCCTTAACAACAGATATCTGCATTTTCAGTATCTTCTGGTTTGAGAACATCGGAGGAAGAAGGAGCAAGAGTGGGCTCGATGGCCTCTTGATCTTGCTCGGTCATTCAGTGTGATCATGGCTCACCAGATCTTGGTCTCGGTCAGCTTCACCCTTCACTGTCGTATAGACAAAAACGTTGTTTATCTTAGTATTGGATGCATTCAGGGCCTCAGCTTCTGTCTGTCAGGTAGAGAATTCCAAAGACTTATGACTTTCCAACAGAAGAAATATCTATCAATGTAATCAATGGGTGCTTCTTATTCTGCCTCCTTCATTCTAGATTCCCCCCCCTGAAGGGAAGTATAATTCAGCAGTTACTTTGTCAATGCCTTCCTCTGAATCTTATATATCTTAATGCAATCATCTCTCATTCTTCTAAACCTTATTTGTAATAGGCCCAACAAAAAATCAGTCTGAATCAAGACAAACCAATTAACTAATCCAATCACTAACACCTCCATTCATCTTACACATTTATTATACAGAAAATAAATTACTTATCTGAAGTTTTGCATATGAGCAAAGATACCTGATTTTGTCAAAAAAGTAACTACAAAAACGGAACCAAAATAAAACAGCAGTTTATCTGATTGTTCTGCAATGAATAACATTTAAGTCCGATTGGTGGCTGCAATGAGAATTAGCTGACAGCTTCACAGTGTCGCTTGCTGGTGGTTTACAGTACTGCAAGTAGAGGAAGTGTTCAAATTCCTGGGCAGGTTTATGAAAGAAATGTGCAAATCTAGCCCACATATTCGCAAGGAAAGAAATGTGGTTTAAATTGTCTTCGTTGTTCATTGGGACTAATGGACCAATCTGCGGATGAAGTGGGACAACTATTGCAGCCGGTGCTGGCTCGAAGGGCCGAATGGCCTACTCCTGCACCCTATTGTCTAATGTCTATTGTAACATCACATTATCCCAGATTCTTCTCTGGACACGTCTTCCTACATTGGTCTATATTTGAAATAGGGTCTGCAGTCGAATCCACATTTGAAGATTACATACTGAAAATGCAGATATTTTATTTCCAATGAATAAAAATATATTTGCTTCAATACAAAATATTAAACAGAGGAATTTGGCTGGAGTTTTCACCGCTGCCATATCCTTACCTTTCCTCCTTTCTGTCCTTGGAATCCCAATCCCATGTTACCCTGCAACACAATTGTTCTTAAATTTAGAAGGATATACATTCAATGCCATTGCCTGTGGCCTCTGTGTTCAGTCTCTGTGGCTCTAGTTGCTCATACACCATAGCCAGCTCTGTGCAACTACATTATTCAATGCTCCACTTTGCAGTTCAGGCCTAAGGTCCTATCCAAGGTTGTAATGAGAGTAGGACAGTCCAGCAACTCTGCACAGGTGGCTCTGCTGCCTCTTCGAAAGAGATAACATATCTTAGAATCACACCAGGCGGAACCAGGACCTACACCCCACCTTGTCCACACTGGCCATCAGTGGCGGACTGGGTCTAAAAATATTGGTTGCCAGGAGACAAAGGGGGCCCACTTCATCAAGGGCCCACTTGATATAGGGGGCCCAATTCATCAGGGGCCCACTTGCCATTGGGCAAGCTGACACCCTGGCCAGTCCGCCACTGCTGGCCATCAAACACCACCGATACCAATCCCATTGATCAGCACTGGATCAATAGCCTTCTATGTCCAGGTGACCCAAGCACCCGTCAAATGCTGTGAGAGTTTCTGCTTCCACCATCCACCCATCAAGATTCCCAACACCAGTTGGGTTAAAAAGGTTATTTCTTCGATTTCCTCGACATCGTACCTCGCACCCTATGGGGTATACGTTCCTACTATCTACCCTATCAATTTATCCCCCCCCCTCCTCCTCATAATTTTGCATACCTCTATTCTTTATCTGATGTCCCTTCAGCTTTTTCTGGTCCAAGGACAGCATACCCAGTCTATCCAGTCACTCCTTATAAATGAAATGCTCCAACCCAGGAAACATCCTGGTGAATCTTCTCTGCATCTTCTCAGAGTAATCGAATCCCTCCTAACATGTGGCAACCAGAACTCTACACAGTACAGTGTAAGGCTTAAACAATGTTTTACAACACCACCCAGCGTCCCCACTACTTTTGTATGCCAAGCCACAGCTAATAGAAGCAAGTGTCATATGCCTACTTCATCACCTTATCTACCTATGCTGCCATTTTCAAGATCCCTTGGACTGGTACAACAAGGTTTCCCTATACCCCAATTTTCCCTTGGGCCTCACCAGTCAATGACTACATCTTCCCCTTATTAGTTATCCCAAAGTGCATCAGCTTGTGATGTCTACATTCCATGTGCCATTGCTCTGCGTGTCTTACCAAATGATTAACAACCAATAATGATGAGAACCTACAACAGCGTATGACTATTCTCCCCACTTTCAACACCGCCATCACTGTGTGTGCATCTGCAGATTTACCAATCATACTTCTGACATTCAATCCAATCCTTAATGTGAGTGACAAAGGACAAGGATTCTGCACTAATGGGCCTGTCCCACTTAGGCGATTTTTTCGGCGACTGTCATAATCGTAGAAGGTCGCCGAAAAAACGGCAGCTGGCACCCCCTCCGACAATGTCTACAACAACCTACTACCTGGTCGACGTCAAGCCACGGCAAGCTGCCGACAATCGGCGACCCATTAGGACGTCCACCTACGACCACACCGACGACAAGCTACGATAAAGTAAGACAATTCAGTCGCGGGCACCTGTGGCCGGTTGACGTAGGTAGTCGCCAGTGGGATTCACCGAAGTCAGCACCCGGCGACGACCTACATCATCCTGGCGACAAGCTACGACAAGCCAACTGTTGCCGAGAGTCGCTGAAAAGTTTTGAACATTTCAAATTCCAGAAAAATGCTACGACTCTTTGGGCGACTGAGGAGACTACTCACGACCATACAGGCGTCACCCCGGGACCGTGTGGCGACAGCCTAGTCGCATAAAAAATCGCCTAAGTGGGACAGGGGCATAATCACTGTTGTACACCACTGGGCGCAAGCTACCAATGACTATAATCTTCCATATCACTCCCTGCCTCCAGGCACCAATGTGTAAGGCTGCCAATACATGATACAATAAGATACAACTTTATTTATCCCGGGACGGAAACTGATATGCCAACTAGTTATAAAAACCCAAAATCCATGAAACATGAGATTAATGTGATGAGAGGAAAGGCTTGGGGGATGTGCAAAGATTGGGGAGGGGTGGGGGGTCAGTCTCAGTCTACCCCATGACAGAAGGGGGAGGAGTTGTACAGTTTGATCGCCATAGGGAAGAAGGATCTCCTGTGGCGTTCTGTCCTGCATCTTGGGGGAACCAGTGTGTTACTGAAGGTGCTCCTCAGGTTGACCAGTGTGTCATGGAGGGGGGTGAGCTGTATTGTCCAGGATGCTCTGCAGTTTGAGGAACATCCTCTCCTCCAAGACCACCTCCCATGAATCCAACTCCACCCCCAGGACAGAGCCGGCCTTCCAGATGAGTTTATTGATCCTGTTGGTGTCCGCGGCCTTCGCCGTGCTGCTCCAGCGCACGACAGCATAGAAGATGGCACTGGCTACCACCGATTGGTAGAACACCTGCAGCATCTTACTGCAGACGTTGAAGGAGTGGAGCCTCCCAAAAAGTACAGCCGGTTCTGTCCCTTCTTGTACAGGGCATCAGCGTTCCTGGGCCAGTCCACTTTACTGCGCAGGTACACTCCAAGGCATCTGGTACTCCCTGGCACTTCCACACCATTGATGGAGACAGGGGACAGGGGTGTCTTTCCTTATAATTCTAAACAAACACCAGCAATCACATCGAGCCATCACTAACCTTCAGACCTCGAGGCCCCGGTAAGCCCGGCCCCCCCTGCGGAGAGAGAACCAAAGATTAGTGGATTAGAATCACTGGAACTCAAGTATTTAACTTAAATGTTGTGCTTTCCCAATTCAGTTGATCGATTACTTCGGGAAATTTGCATCGCATTGCATTGCCAAAACCGAGCAGTCCAGAGCCACTGGGTTGACACATCTGGCAGAACTAAAAAAGAATGCCCCTCATACTCAATGCCTGGGCACTCCTCACTGATTCTGATATTACTGTGAGCTCTTCTTCCTGGACAGGAAGGAACCTGGTCCACTGATGATTCCTCAAGAACTGACGTTGCCACTAGGGGGAAGCACCATCACATTTTCATCACTCAGCAACTGCAATGCACAACCCTGTACACATCTGATTAAAGAGATGACCTGCTGACTGGATCTGCACAGGTGAATATGTAACACTGGGCATGCATGCAGTGCCAAACCAACAGTGATTACTATGGGGTCCCAAATACGCATGGGGTCTGAAAGCACGAGAAGATCACACTAGATTGCAATACAGCTGGCACAGATATGTTATTGTTCAAAAGGGAACTGCAGATGCTGGAATATCGAAGGTACACAAAATTGCTGGGGAAACGTCGCCTATTTCCTTCGCTCCATAGATGCTGCTGCACCCGCTGAGTTTCCCCAGCAATTTTGTGTACCTACAGATATGTTATTAACTGTTATAGGAGGAAGAGCAAATCTAGGCCTTAAATCATCTTCATTCCAAATCATGACCTGGAGATGCATGCAAACAAACTCAGGGTGATTTTTGTGAGCTTACTTACTGGAATTCCAGCTGAACCTCTGACACCCTCGGGACCAGAGGGTCCAGGAAAACCCATCGGACCCTGCAAGAGAAAGCAAAGACAAGTGAGCCAGCTCATCCTGTGAAGAGAAGATGGGCCCATACCCGCTGGAGGTCGGGAGGTGGTCCTCACTCCGATGGGCATAGCCTGGTCACTTAGGACAGAAATGTCTTCACTCGGTGCATTGTTTATCTTGAACATTTCTTCCTTGGGTTTAGATTTAGATTTCTTATTGTCACTTGGAAAGAGGTATAATGAAAAGCTTTGCTATCCAATCAGATCAGATAATATTGTACATTAATCAAGTCAAACTCAAGGATATAGTTCTCAGCATTGTAGTGCATCAGTTTCATAGACAAAGTCCGATGTTTGCAATGGAATCAGACAGTACTTTACCTTATGGAAGGACCATTCAGAAACCTGATAACAAATGGAAAGAAGTCTGGGGGTGCTTCTCCACCTTATGTTGGGTGGGAGTAGGGGGAGGAAGGGATGGCCTGGGTAGCACTAGTCTTCGATTATGTTGGCTGCTTTTCTGAGGCAGCATGAATTGCTGATGGAGTCAATGGTGGGAAGTCTGGGTGCTGGAGTCAATGGTGGGAAGTCTGGGTGATGGACTGGGCTACAGTCTGTGAGAACTAGAGCACGGACTGGACTTTGAAAATGGATCCAAAGCATGACGCCTATTGCATGCGGGCTCAGTGGACTATTTCTGTACACTTGCTAATCGGGGATGTGCAGGGGTATTGGAATACAGTGGTGGACTGTATGTAAGAAAAGAATCTCACCGTGCGTCTGCACACGTGACTATAAAAACACCATTGAACCTTCTTTAAGAATGGGCACAGCCCAGCATTGGAGGCAGTCCACAAGAGATTCACTAACTTCACTCCTGGGATGAGCGAGACATCCGTACAAAAAGTTAGGTTTGTATTCTTTGGAGTTTAGAAGAATGAGTGATGCTTTTATCGAAACATATAATTCCAGATCCAGTTTGAAGGTGAACATCCGGTGTCCATCAACTTAAGTAAGGGTAATTACAAAGGTATGAAGGGAGGATTGTCTGGGCTGGCTAAATAGGCGAAGGTCAGGTTGTGGATGAGCAGTGGCAGATATTTAGAATTAAAGGATGTTCTTTAAGGAAGGCGGTGAGGAGGAATTTCTTTAGTCAGAGGGTGATGAATCTGTGGAATTCTTTGCCACAGAAGGGAGGCCAAATCAATGGATATTTTTAAGGCAGAGATAGATAGATTCTTGATTAGTATGGGTGTCAGGGGTTATGGCGGCGCGACTCACCCGTTGCAGCGGCCCCTAACAGCCTGTCTGTCTTTTTTTTTTTTTTGTCTAGTTAAATGTAGTGTTTGGTGTTTTTTAATACTGGTTTTAAATGTGTATATGTGGGGGGCGGGGGGGGGGGGAAACTGTTTAAAATCTCTTCCCTGTCCGGGAGACCCGACCTTTTCCCTGTCGGGTCTCCGTTGTCGTTGAGGCCTAGCACCGTGGAGCGGCCTCCAACCTGAACGACCCGGGGACTCGGGAGACTGCGGAGCTGCGGACTACTCACCATCGTGGGGCTGGCCGGCCTCGGAGCGTGGGGAGCGGTGATGACTCGCTGCTGCGACTCGACTCCTGGGGCTCGGAGGCTCCAGCAACGCAGCCGCAGGTCCGGTGGACTGGGACATCGGGAGCTCACGGGTCCGGGGGGAGAGAGAGACCGCTTCCCAGAGCTCCCGCAACGCGACTTCTCCAGCCCGTGTCGCGGGGTTGGAATGACCCGGAGCGGGGAAGTACATCACCCGGCACGGCTTCATGGCCGTGGGACATTCCAGCGCCCGCCGGGGCTCCAACTTCGAGACTTCTAGACCGGGAGCGGGGCCGTAAATCGCCCGGCACGGCCTAAAATGGCCGTGGGACTTATCATTGCCCGCCTGGGGCTTCGACATCGGGAGAGACATGGAGAGCAGGGGAGAGAAAAGACTTTTGCCTTCCATCACAGTGGGTTCACTGTGATGGATGTTTGTGTGAACTAAATTGTGTGTATGTCTAGAAATTGTCTGTTTGTATGGCTGTGGAAACAAAATTTCGTTTGAGCCTCACTGAGGCTCAAATGACAATAAAATTGTATTGTATTGTAATGGGGAGAAGGTAGGAGAATAGGGTTAGGAGGGAGATAGATCAGCCATGATTGATTGGCGGTGTAGACTTGATGGGCCGAATGGCCTAATTCTGGATTTTACACCTAGCCCAAGCATCAGGCACCCCCCACTATCAGACATGTAAAAAGTACCAAGTACCAATCTAACACAGAGTTCATCGATCCTGCCATCAGACACAACATGTACAACTGAGATACTCACAGGAAACCCATCCAGACCTGGGAGGCCAGGATCACCCTGGGGGAGGAAAGAAAGATCAAAGCAAATTAAACTATGAGTATATTTAACAAAGAAGTAATGACATTTGAGCCATGAATAAGTATCATTGATTTCACTTTCACAGGCAGTCACGGCTCTAACGTATTGCGGCAATCAGTGTCTGGCTCTCAGTACCGTGCCTGGCCCTGACCTTTCCCCTTCCTGTACTGTTTGTGTGAATGAGTACCTAAGAAGAAAACTATGCTGCAATGAAGCCTTCCTTCCACACAACCCAGTTCAACCCAGTGAGGCGATCTCATTGAAACATATAAGATTGTTAAGGGCTTGGACACGCTAGAGGCAGGAAACATGTTCCCGATGTTGGGGGAGTCCAGAACCAGGGGCCACAGTTTAAGAATAAGGAGTAAGCCATTTAGAATTGAGATGAGGAAACACTTTTTCTCACAGAAAGTGGTGAGTCTGTGGAATTCTCTGCCTCAGAGGGCGGTGGAGGCAGGTTCTCTGGATGCTTTCAAGAGAGAGCAAGATAGGGCTCTTAAAAATAGCGGAGTCGGGGGATATGGGGAGAAGGCAGGAACGGGGTACTGATTGAGGATGATCAGCCATGATCACATTGAATGGCGATGCTGGCTCGAAGGGCCGAATGGCCTACTCCTGCACCTATTGTCTATTGTCTATTACCCACGGACAAAAGGTACCAATGGATTTGCTAGTGGTGCAGTAGGTAAATTACTGGAACTGTAAACCAAATATCTGTGTTTAAATCCCACCATGGCTACAAACATTTTTTAATTCATTTAATAATCTGCAATGTGGAAGAAATAAACATCAATTAGTCTTATTAAAGAAGACTACAAAAAAACATCTGATTTGCCAAAGCCTTTCAGGGGAGCATGTCTTAACCAGGCTCCATATGACTCTAAGCCCAAGGGCATATACGGAGCCACAATGAACGCCTTGCCAGTGATGACCAGATGCTGTGTAGTGAATTAAAACTATTATCAACCCTCGGGAAACCAAGCAGTGGATGTGGGAGGCTCCGGCTTTGAAGCAAATGTAATATCAGATGCAGGAGAGTGTTCGATTACACAGGAGTTCAGAGGCACGCAATGGGAGTGTGCTATGTGCTGAAGTGGTAATGAGGCCAAAATACCTGCCTCCATTAGCAAAGCCTGAGGGCACAGATATTGCTGCATTATTGCAACAGCTTCATCAGTTGCAACAGGCTTTTGGAATCTGTCGAAGTTATAGGGGATGATGTATTAACACGATGTTTTCCTAATGTGCATTGAGAAGCAATAATTCACACTTTAATGGGGTGTCAACCCACAGAGATGAACATCAAATGGTTTGATGAGTAAGTGCAATTCCTGAAAAAGGAATAAACACTCTCCCAATTGTCAGAGTGAGGCCAAACGCAAATTGGAGGAACAGCATCTCGTATTTCGCTTGAGCAGCTTACAGCCCAGCGGCATGACTTTTGATTTCTCTAACTGCAAAGTAACCCTTGCTTTCCCTCTCTCTCCATCCCTCCCCCACCCAAGTCGTACCAGCTTCAAAGTCGTCTTGTTGAGTCTCATTGTCTGTAACTCGTTTTCACACATATCCCACGGCTAACAGTGGCCTGTTTTCTGAATTAGTCTGAAGAAGGGTCGCAACCCGAAACGTCACCCATTCCTTCTCTCCAGAGGTGCTGCCAGTCCTGCTGAGTTACTCCAGCATTTTGTGTCTGTCTTCGGTGTAAACCAGCATCAGCAGTTCGTTCCTGCACAAGCTTAATTAACTGATCACCCAATAACACATCCAAGAATATTGATTTCTCTAACTTCAAATAACCCCTGCATTCCCTCTCTCTCCATCCTTCCCCCCACTCAAGTCGTGCCAGTTTCAAAGTCGTCTTGTTGAGTCTCATTGTCTAGAACTCGTTTTCATCTAGCCCACAGCTAACAATGGCCTGTAAACTTTATCATTTTACTTTTTTGTATATCTTTCATTCATTTTTTCTGCAACTCTCTATATCACCGTTTGTCTGTATATCTCTCGTTTCCCTTTCCCCAAATCTCAGTCTGAAGAAAGGTTTCAACCCAAAATGTCACCTACTCCTTTTCTCCAGAGATGCTGTCTGTCCCGCTGAGTTACTCCAGCATTTTGTGTCTATCTTCGGTTTACACCAGCACCTGCAGTTCCTTCCTACACATTTCCTCTACCTTCTCCTACTTTGCTGATGTTGGTTTTCCAGACACTCCATTTATTTTCTACAGTGGCATTGCTCTAGTACCACAGCGTAGCCACTTGGGCCTTCTCACCCTCGATTCAATGGAGCCCCCGGAGAAGTAGTTGGGCTCTCCTTTGGCTCCTTTACGACCAAATTCACCCTGCAGGAAAAAACCACAAATCACAAATGTGAAAAAAAAATTGGGTATTTACCAGGTTCTGCATTGGTCTGCGAAGATTTCTCAAAGAGAGAATGAAGTCCATAGCCCAGCAGAAATGAGCACATTCATATAACATCATGCCTTTAAGATATAAGTAGAGCTGTAGATGTTGTTTACATGGATTTCAGTAAGGTATTTGACAAGGTGCCGCATGGTAGGCTGCTCTGGAAGATTAGATCGTATGGGATCCAAGGAGAGATAGCTGAATGGATAGCAAATTGGCCCCATGGAAGGAAGCAGAGGGTGACGGTGGAAGGTTGCTTCTCGGACTGGAAGCATATGACTATTGGTGTGCCTAATGGTTCGGTGCTGGGCCTGTTACTGTTTGTTATCTACATCAATGATTTGGATGAGAGCATTCAGGGCAAGATTAGAAAGTTTGCTGATGATACAAAAGTGAGTGGTTTTGCAGATAGTGAAGATGGTTGTGAATGATTGCAGCAGCATCTGGATTGATTGGCCAGGTGGGCGGAGGAATGGTTGATGAAATTTAATACAGAGAAGTGTGAGGTGTTGCATTTTGGGACGTCTAACAAGGGCAGGACCTACACAGTAAATGGTAAGGCTCAGGGTAGTGTTGTAGAGCAGAGGGAATATCCCATTGTTTACAAAACAGTTTGACAGGTATGATAGGACAGGTTTGGAGGGATATGGACCAAGCGCAGGCAAGTGGGACTAGTGCAACTGGGACATCATTGGCCGGTGTGAGCAAGTTGGGGCGAAGGGCCTGCTTCCACACTGTATAATTCTATGACTTCTGTAAGGATCGCCAAACATCCAAAATACAGTCCATGGAACCAAAATGCAGAAGCAGAATGCAATGTTGGGGGCTATTATGATGCTTGTTTAACATTACCAGTGTGGATGAATATCTAGGCCAAAATCTGTAGTCTATGTCAGCTGTTGTGAAACAATGAATGGGCAAATGAGGAGGCATTCAGACATCCCACACCATCACTGTACAGTATTCACCATTGACAGTCTTTAAAGATGGACATGTTGAAGTTGAGCTGAAATGCCGTCTGAGAAGGGACATTAAATTCATTGGTTTAATGCACTCTTCAGAGAAACAACCACAGCATCACCATCAAGTATCTTAATGACTGACGGAACCAGTTTTTATTTTACCAGTCTTAATAAGCTGTGGTCTAAAAAAAACAAGTTCAAAATTACCTTTCTCTTCGAAATCTTTTGCCTGTAAAATCTCAAATTGTATCGATTACTCACCGGTAATCCTGGTATTCCTGGATATCCATCATAACCGCTGGGACCTAGTTCTCCTTTGGTGCCATTGCAACCATCCAGACCAGGAAAACCTCTTGATCCTTGTTGACCTGGATGACCCTTGAGTAAAATATCAGAGTATATGATGAATACAATATTTCAAACCAACCTTCAATTCTTCTTTATCATCCTGATGGAGAAAACAATTTCCCATTCCCAGCGCAAGGAATGTCAAGGGATAGCAGGTCATGCACACTACAATGTATAGACGCCTGTAAATGTGAGGCCAATGTAAATGGGTAGCATGGTGGTGCAGTGGTGTAGTCAAGTCAAGTCAAGTCTATTCGTCACATACACATACGAGATGTGCAGTTAAATGAAAAGTGGCAAATGCTCGCGGACTTTGTGCACAAAGACAAACAAACAAACAACCATACAAACTACAAACAGAATGGAACAGAATGACATATTATTTTACATATTAAATATTGTGGGCGGAAGGAAAAAGGGAAAAAAACAGCAATTTTAAAAAAAACAGTAGAGTGGTTCAGTAAAGTTAGTCCCTGGTGAGATAGGAGTTTACAGTCCTAATGGCCTCTGGGAAGAAACTCCTTCTCAACCTCTCCGTTCTCACAGCATGGCAACAGAGGCGTTTGCCTGACCGTAGCAGCTGGAACAGTCCGTTGCAGGGGTGGAAGGGGTCTCCCATGATTTTATTGGCTCTGGAGTTGCACCTCCTGATGTATAGTTCCTGCAGGGGGACGAGTGAAGTTCCCATAGTGCGTTCGGCTGAACGCACTACTCTCTGCAGAGCCTTCTTGTCCTGGGCAGAGCAATTCCCAAACCAGATGGTAATATTTCCGGACAAGATGCTTTCCACAGCCGCTGAGTAGAAGTAGAATAGTTGCTGCCTTACAGTGCCAGAGGCCTGTGTTCAATTCCGATTACGGGCGCTGTCTGTACAGAGTTTGCACATTTTCCCCGTGTCCGCATGTGTTTTCTCTGAGATCTTTGGTTTCCTCCCACACTCCACTAGGTTAATTGGTTTGGTACAAATGTAAGTTCTCCCTAGTGTGTGGAGGATAGTGTTAATGTGCGGGGATCGCTGGTCGGTGTGGACTCGATGGGCCAAAGGGCCATTGGGTCTGTTTCCGCTCTGTGCCTCCAAATTTAACTAAAGTAAACTTTTCCTTTGCATTGAATACTCTTGGAGCTCATTTTCATTGCTGTCATCTTGCGCCTAACTCCCAGCAATGCTCACTGCAAATAAATCTTTCCATTGTCTTTCCAGCAAACCGCAACAAAACACAACAGGAGATAGTTAAGAACAGAACATGTCCTAGACATTCCTGTGCTGAACACATTGCCAAGTTAAACTAATCTCATCTGGCTGCACATGATCGATATCCTTCCATTCCTGCATATCGAGGCGCCTATTCAAACGCTTCTTCAAGTCAACTAGTATAACTGCCTCCACCACCACCCCTGACAGCTAGTTCCAGGCACTCACCACACTTTTTGTGTCAAATCTGCCCTGCACATCTCCTTTACATGTTTGCCCCTCACCTTAGAGCAATGTCCACCAGTCACTGACATTTTCACCTTGGGGAATAACATTCTGACTGTCTATCCAATCCATGCTTCTGATAATGTTATAAACTTCTATCAGGGCTCCTTCAGTCTTCCATGCTCAAGAGAAAACAATCCAAGTTGAGCTTCTCCTTATGGTTAATACTTTCTAATCCAGCCAACGTTCTGGTAAACCACTTCTGCACCCCTTCCAAAGCCTCCACATCCTTCCAGTAATGGAGTGACCAGAACTGTACACAATACACCAAACGTGTCCTAACTTAGGTCCTATGAAACTGTAACATGACTTCCTGACTCTCATGCTTCTTGCCCCAACCTATGAAGGCAAGAATACCAAACATCAACTTTATTCCCTGTCCTCATCTCTTTCTTACTTCCAATCCACCAAGCCAATAGCTGAAGTTTTAGCTCTCAGTTCAGACAGTGGATTACACCTGGGACTTTAGCTTAGCATTTCATCTTGCAGTTGTTTACTGATCTGCAGCGTATTTTCAGTTTTATGGTAATTTATTCTTGCAATATACTTGCAATTTCAGCAGGTAGTAATACTCTATGAACACATTCACAGTCTAGATGCAAACAAACTGAATAGTTTTAATGGTGAAGGAAGGGGGACTGACCCATAATTCGAAAGCAAGTGGCAAATAAACTGTGGCAATATTCAATAGACAATAGACAATAGGTGCAGGAGTAGGCCATTCGGCCCTTTGAACTAGCACCGACATTCAATGTGATCATGGCTGATCATCCCCAATCAGCACCCCGTTCCTGCCTTCTCCCCATATCCCCTGACTCCGCTATCTTTAAGAGCCCTATCTAGCTCTCTCTTGAAAGCATCCAGAGAACCGGCCTCCATCGCCCTCTGAGGCAAAGAATTCTACAGACTCACAACTCTTTGTGAGGAAAAAGTGTTTCCTCATCTCCATTCTAATGGCTTACCCTTTATTCTTAAACTGTGGCCCCTGGTTCTGGACTCGCCCAACATCGGGAACATGTTTCCTGCCTCTAGCGTGTCCAAGCCCTTAACAATCTTATAGTTTCAATAAGATATCCTCTCATCCTTGTAAACTCCATAGAGTGTACAAGCCCAGCCGCTCCATTCTCTCAGCATATGACAGTCCCGCCATCCCGGGACTACCTCAAAGAGTCAGCATGGAGACAAAGAGTCAATGACCTCCTTTGATATTGCGAGGTTATGATTTAATTAAAGTTGTTTTGGGATCTGGAGATCCTCATAAACAGGACTGCAATGGCTGAGAATCCATACTTACCGGGATGCCGTTTGTCCCGACAAATCCTGGAACACCTATCGGACCCTGTAGGAAGAGGGAAACACATCGCCACATTGAGCGTGAATGTTACAATCATTAGAACAATTAAAACCAATCATTTGAATGTACCCGGACAGGGTTGAGAATGTTGTAAAATCAGCCTACAGATTTATTCTATCTTTGTGAGAGAGTTTTAAACAATGCCTAAACTTACAGGAAAGTCAATATAAGTGGAAACATATCAGAATGTTCTTCTTATTGTT
Organism: Amblyraja radiata; assembly: GCF_010909765.2. Taxonomy (NCBI): domain Eukaryota; kingdom Metazoa; phylum Chordata; class Chondrichthyes; order Rajiformes; family Rajidae; genus Amblyraja; species Amblyraja radiata. The sequence continues at coordinate 8,171,752 of NC_045967.1, read as the reverse complement.
AAATAAACTTTCTTTTATTACAATGTAATAATAAAGGGAGTTGAATGTTCAAGTTTTTATTGATAATACTCTAGAAAAAATCTACAATGGACCCAAAATAAATATTCAGATTTAATTCTGTCGGCAATATATTATAAAATGCCAACATTTGAAGACTTCGTCTGAAGAAGGGTCTCGACCCAAAACGTCACCCATTTCTTCGCTCCATAGATGCTGCCTCACCCGCTGAGTTTCTCCAGCATTTTGTCTACCTTTGGTAAGAAGATAATACAGATATTTCGCCCATCCCAATGGATCAGTTTAATGGTTTTAAACTTCATACAACCTGCAGAGGGTATTGATTTAACCTCAATCACTTTGATGCTAATCATTTGGATGGAGTGAATTATAGAAGGGAAACATACACATGATACATGAAGTTGTGGAGGAATTTCTAATCTGCCTTTCCCCTGCACAGAATGTGAGTGACTTGATGTGCACTTGCAGTCTTTGTTGTTATCGCACTTGCTTCTAGAAAGATTATAAATTGTTTCAGGGAGAGGGAAGGTGAACGATAGCTGGGATCGCTGGAACAAAGTTTGCTACAAATGGAAGCACTATAGTAGGAAGTGGCAAGAGCTGAGAGCCCTGCAGTGGTGAGGTCAACCTGTAGCTACTTTCACTCTCATACATTTAAACGATGAATGTACGGGTTTATGAAATGAGCAACAGTGGTGTTTGTGAGGCTTCGTTACACTCACCTTATCTCCTTTCATTCCGCCAACCCCAGGTAGACCATGGTGGCCCTTCTCACCCTTCGATCCCGTCACCCCAAATGGTCCATGAAAACCCGGAGGTCCACTCCGTCCCTGGGGTCCGATCTGTCCCGGCGATCCCTACGTTGGGAAGCACACAAGGAGCAAATTAGTTGAACAAGAAAGCATCCCTCGTGACAATGTTATGACAGACTTTCTTCATTTTCACTTCTCCTTCCTGAGACCGTTTCATCCGTGCCAGATTTCCATCAATCACTGCAACCCATCCTGTTCAGTATCTCTGCCTCCCATATCACTCAGACCCATCGAGTGGGAGTGAAGGCAAGTCAAATCTTACTCTGAGGGAGTGCCACAGCAGAAGACACAACAAGCATCAATGAAGCATCAGAAGCTAAAGGGCCTGTCCCACTTGGGCGACCTAATCCACGAGTCCAGAAGAATGTCTTCGACCTTCAAGCTCGAGGGCACTCTCCTGGAAAACCGCGAGCTGGATCGACAGAACCGCGAGCTGCATCTACCGCCCGCGCGCACACACACACACGTCACAAAGGTGGGGGCCAGGGAAAGCGGAGGAGCGCTGTCTGCACGATGAAGAGGAAGGTAAACGGCTGCCACAGAGTACCGCAAGTCCTTTAGAGAGCGCGGGGGGGGGGTTGTAGGGGGGGAAAGAAGGGGAGAGAAGGAGAGAGAAGAGGAGAGAAGGAGAGAGAAGGGAGACAGAAGGTGAGAGAAGGGGGAGGGGAGAAGGAGTGGAGACACTTTAAAAAAGTTTAATAAAGTTTAGCGGGCATTTCAAGGTCAAGTTTTAGGTCTTCCAAGGTCATGAAACTACAATGAGCCAATAAAAATGCCCGGTCAGCGAAGGAGATTGCCTACGGCTGCCCTCGACTGCCTGTGAGTAAATAACGACCCCACTCCACTGCACTACGAGTTAAAAAGACCCATGCCGACCAATATTACTCACGGAAAATTTTTCAATATGCTGAAAACATTTCCGCGACCTAGCTGAGGCGGGAACCTCCCTCGAGCATGAAGGAGAGTTCCAGCAACCTCATACGACCTCCTAGGACCACGTGTCGACCATGCTGCGAGTTTGAGTCCAGAACAAACTCTTCTAAACTCGCAGCTTAGGTCGCTGAAGTGGGACAGCCCCTTAAGTCCTCAAAGCATTTATCTGCCTGAACAAACTGGGTTTGTGTTGGTTACAAACTGTGAGTGTTGCACATTGCCCAGAAGTGGAACTGCCCAATGATGCTGTCACCATGCTATTAATCAGACACATTTTGGAATCTATCGCCACAAACTCATTCTGTGGTATGGGTTGAGGCTGGTGATTTGCACTGAGTGGTTTTAGAAATCTCCAGTTCACCACATTATTGTGTCGGTAGCAAACATGATCAGTGATCATAAATAACTTCCATATGTCAATTCAAACACTGAGCAGGGTCCCGGCCCGAATCATCACCTGTTCATGTTCTCCAGAGATGCTGCCTGACCCACTCAATTACTCCAGCACTTTGTGTGTTTTATTGAACAATCTTCTGTTCATGTTCACTTTAAACCCATGCCACCCATTTAAGATGATAGCATTGTTATCAATCCACACTTTTCATATGAATTCCTGGCTGTTACTGAAAACCGTGAGTCTCATACAAAACACACACCTTCTCATATATCGACACAGATAGAGTGGCAGACTTCTGACAACTGCTCTACAATGCCACAGCCTTTCAGCTCAAATTAATTTATGAATTCAGTTCTTCCTTTTCTTCTCGTTCCCTCCTTTTTGTCTTTGTTTTCTCGCTGTCCTTTGTTCACACTCGTTTATCTTCCCATTCAATAATAGAACTCTTTGATCCCCCCACCTACCATCTCAGGGGCAATTTACAGTAGCCAATTAATTGAACAGTAAGCATGTCCGTGGGAAGAAGCCTGAGCTCCCAGGGAAACCCATGGCTTTGCAACTAAAAAGGGTTAACTCCAACTCGAAACGTCACCTATTCCTTCGCTCCATAGATGCTGCCTCACCCGCTGAGTTTCTCCAGCATTTTTGTCTACCCTCGATTTTTCCAGCATCTGCAGTTCTTTCTTCAATAAAGCCAGTGTATCCCTAAAAGATAGCAACACCTTTATAGTCAGTATATCTGGTTAGATGAGTTAACTCCAGGTGAGGAAAAAGCAGTTTGCATCTCGATATATCTCTGAGTGTGTGTGTACAGCTCTGGACCTCTTGTTATATGAAAGACAAAGAAATATTTTAAAGCAACTGCCGCTTCATCTCTGAATGCAATAATGTTATTTGTGATTTTTATTCGCATGTTCAGTGCATAAACTGCGTCAAAACCTTTCAACCCACAGTTTCTACAAAGGTTTAAGGCTTTCAGAAATCTAATCGGAATTTGACAGAGAGCGCCCTCTCACAAGATACAAGTGAGTGAACAGTCCTGACTGCTGGGTCATGCAACAGTTTTAGTAAAAGTCACCCATCCCTTTAAGATCCCTTCCCTGGGCCAATCCTTATTCTTAAACTGTGGCCCATGGTTCTGGACTCCCCCAACATCAGGAACATGTTTCCTGCCTCTAGTGTGTCCAAGCCCTTAACAATCTTATATGTTTCAATGAGATTCCCTCTCATCCTTCTAAACTCCAGAGTGTACAAGCCCAGCTGCTCCATTCTCTCAGCATATGACAGTCCCAACCATCCCGGGAATTAACCTTGTAAACCTACGCTGCACTCCCTCAATAGCAAGAACGTCCTTCCTCAAGGTGTCTTAATGCAACTTCCTTAGGTGCCTTAATGCAGTTTGGTACTGTACACGTATTTCTTATGTGTATTTCTCATTAATAAAGTTTATGATGAAAAGTTTTTTAAAAAGGCTTGGTTACAGCTGCGAGCCTGGGCACTAAACGTTTTCATCCACTAGAGGGCAGCTTGCAACCATCTCTGTTACAACTAAAACTCTGAAGAAGGGTCTCGACCCAAAACGTTACCCATTCCTTCTCTCCAGAGATGCTGCCTGTCCCGCTGAGTTACTCCAGCTTTTTGCGTCTATCCTCGATTTAAACCTGCATCTGCAGTTCCTTTATACACAACTAATGACTGATCCAAAGCATCAAAACCCCAGCACAGTATACTCGCTGTCAGGTGAACAAATCTCCTGGGCGTTGTGAGATTTTGATTAGTGTCCAGTGGACATTTGCTCATGGTCATGTCGCAGAGTTATAAATGATGTTGCCGTGTACTGTGCAAACTGTACATCAGGTCTGCACTCCAGATTTTCAAGAGTAAATGAAGATAAAAAAAACCAGCAGATGCAGGAAAATCTGAGATAAGAACAGAAAATTCTGGAAACACAACAGGCCAGACGCCTGTGGGAGGAGAAACATAGTTAACCTTTCATCTCAGATGCTGCCTAACTTGCTGAGTGTTGCTCCAATACACATTGGAGGAACAACACCTCATATTTCACTTGGACAGCTTACAGCCCAGCGGTATGAATATTGACTTCTCTAATTCTGAAGTAACCCATGCTCTGCCTCTCTCTCCGTCCCTCCCCCATCAGAATCAGAATCAGAATCAGATTTTATTCGCCAAGTATGTTTTGCAACATACGAGGAATTTCACTGGCCAGGTCAGTCATACAATTAAAAGCAACAGACTCAAAAGCACATTTTAACATAAACATCCACCACAGTGACTCCTACACATTCCTCACTGTGATGGAAGGCGAAATAAAGTTCAAGTCCTTCCCTTTGTTCTTCCTCGGTCGTGGGCCTCGAGCCCCCGATAATGGGATGATCTTGACGCCCGTAGCCGGTGGTGTTTTGGCCCTCCGTGTCGAGGCGATCAAACTCCTGCATCGGGGGGGGGGGATGTCAGCGCCCCCGCACCGGGCGATCGAACCTCACGTCGGGGCTGGTCGAACCTTCCATGACGTTGGAGCTCCCGACTAGCCTCTCCCGAGACTGTGAGCCCTTGATGGTAAGTCCGCAGGCTGCGGTGGGAGCGATCCCAGGCAAGGGATCCGCTCCGATGGTAACTCCACGCCCCGAGGTGGGGCTAACGACAGTCCGAGGCGGCTTCCAGCTCCAGCGATGGTAGGCCGCAGAGCGCCCGGAGAATGTGATCCGAAACTTGATCACATCTCCGGGAAGGTAAGAACCTTAAAAAAAGTTTTCCCCGATCCCCCCCCCCCCCCCCCCAACATAAAACAAACAGAAGAACATTAACTAAAACTTTTAACAAACACTAAAAATAACAAAAGATGAATAAAACTAACAGACTGCCGGTAGGGCTGGCCATCTCCCTGGCGCCCCTGCTCCTAGTTCTCCGACCAGTCTGACTGTCCACTTGATTAAAATTATCTTTGTACGCGTCGTTGCCACCTTCCCCAAGCTAACAGTGATCTATTCTACATTTTCCTTGGACTTTGTCCTCCTTGATGTCTCGTTTTCACACCTTACCCTTCCATATCTCTGTCTCCCCTACTCCTGACTCTCAGTCTGAAGCAGGGTGTCGACCCAAAACGTCACCCATCCCTTCTCTCCAGAGATGCTGCCTGTCTCGCTGAGTTACTCCAGCATTTTGTGTCTATCTTCAGTGTTGTAAATCTTTCTTTATTGCCCCAGCCTTTGAACCTTGCAGTGATAAACCAAAGACCTGCGTCCAACAAGAATGTGACAGTCATTTAGCTTGCAATAGTTGACAGTACATTCCCTGTAAGAATAGTATCGTTGTCCACTTATAGTGGAACTCAAAGCCTCGGAATAACTTAAAGTGCCTTCATGTGGTTTGGTTGCCAACAATCTCTGCCCTCAAGTGGAAGATTGTGGGTCGGAGACTCACTGCTGGTACTCAAGCATAAGAATTTAGACCTACAGGGCGGCACAGTGGCACAGCGGTAGACTTGCTGCATTACAGCGCTTGCAGCGCGGAGCCCCGGGTTCAATCCTGACTGCGGGCGCTGTCTGTACGGAGTTTGGACGTTCTCCCCTTGGCCGCGTGGGTTTTCTCCGAGATCTTTGGTTTCCTCCCACACTCCAAAGACGTACAGATTTGTAGGTTAATTGGCTTGGTATAAATGTAAATTGTCCCTAGTGGGTGTAGGATAGTGTTAATATGCGGGAATCACTGGTCGGTGTGGACTCGGTGGGCTAAACTCAACTGATGCTCCAGTGGACTTCTGTACACTTAAACTGTTCTTTAAAACAGAGTAATGTCTCTCAGAACAGTACTAGAGAGAACAAAATCAAATGAACTGGCATGCCCATACACAGATCCTCAATGCTAAACTTAAGCTGTTAGAATGCTTGCCTGAATTTATGTGCTATCGCTCACATCTAAGCAAACATTTCATTTGTTAAATAGATGCAGTTAGCTAATTTTATTGTTTACTTTTCTTTATCACTTTATCTTTCTAAATTAATTTATGGTTGTGTATTTTATAGTTCACACGATTTGTTAGCTATTTAGTTTTAATTGCCTTTTAATTCACCGTTGAAATTATTTAAATCCATGTAGACTGTGGACGTTCAAGCTTCAGAAACATTGAAGGGCAATGAAGCATGGTTTTGGCAATAGGCTGCCTAGGTGGTGTTAGGAGCAGAGGCAAAGGTGGCACAGTGGAGCAGCTGGTAGAGCTGGTGCCTCACTGTGCCAGAAACCCAGGGTTGATACTGACCCTGATTGCAGTCTGTGTCATTAAACATTTCTTCTTTCCACCGACGATAGACACAAAAAGCTGGAGTAACTCAGAGAGTCAGACAGCATCTCTGGAGAAAAAGAATAAGTGACGTTTTGGGTTGAGTCTGAAGAAGGGTCTCCACCCAAAATGTCACATATTCCTTCTCTCCGGACGGAGATGCTGTCTGACCCTCTGAGTTCATCCAGTTTTTGGTGTCTACCACCAAAAAGGGTGTTGTTGAAACCTGCCTATAGTTCCTTTCCTAATTTTAATGCCATTTTGAAAGCCTCTCTCTTGATCTGGAGCAGCAGAGCATGGCTGATGTCTTAAAAATGATCCTGTTGTCACTCCTTCAGCCCGCTGTTCAGATCATCTAAAATAAGCTCCTTAAAATAATAGCAACAGCATTCGAACAACATCCATTGCAAACCAGTCACGTACCATGTTAGGAATAACCAATCTGATCTGAATGTCAACGTGCCCTATTTAACTTGGACCCATAGGAATAGGCTTACCTGCCCTTCAACCACATAGGAACAAAACCGAAGATAGACACAAAATGCTGGAGTAACTCAGCGGGTCAGGCAGCATCTCTGGAGAGAAGGAATAGGTGACGATTCAGGTCGAGACCCCTCCTCAGGCTGAGAGTCAGAGGTGAAAGGGAAACTAGTGATATGAAGAGGTACAAATAAATGAAAAGCATGCAAATGGACAAATCAATGCCAGCTGATTTTTTTCTGAATGGAAAACCCTGAATGGTGCACAGAAGTTCAATCTTATGACATTTTTAAGACAAGAATGATTTACACTTTGAAGACTACCTGGAAAGTGGAGTTGCTGTGAGCTCATACATCTCTCTACATCACCGTCTATATCTCTCATTTCCCTTTCCCCTGACTCTCAGTCTGAAGAAGGGTCTCAACCTTTTCTCCAAAGATGCTGTCTGGTCTGCTGAAATACTCCAGCTTTTTCTGTCTATCTGGAAGTAAAAAGGAACCTGTAAACTCATAAAATGAAAGCAACTTTTTATAAACATGCTCACGTTTCTATGATAAACACCCATTTTCCTTTCTTGGACTACAGTAAGTTTACTAAAGTTGGTTTGTACTCCACGCCATGGTCTTAAATGCAAATAGTTCCCCTACGATAACTCATTGCAACGATCAGGTAGTCCACACTAAAGCATTACACCCATCAGATAGTCTAACTGGTGAAGTAATGATGCACAGGAAGAAAGGTCCGAGAACACTAACGCAATTATCAAAAAAGCTCATCAGCGCCTCTACTTCCTGAGAAGATTACGGAGAGTCGGATTGTCAAGGAAGACTTTCTCTAACTTCTACAGGTGCACAGTCGAGAGCATGCTGACCGGTTGCATCGTGGCTTGGTTCGGAAATTTGAGCGCCCTGGAGAGGAAAAGACTACAAAAAGTAGTAAACACTGCCCAGTCCATCATCGGCTCTGACCTTCCTTCCATCGAGGGGATTTATCGCAGTCGCTGCCTCAAAAAGGCTGGCAGTATCATCAAAGACCCACACCATCCTGGCCACACACTCATCTCCCTGCTACCTTCAGGTAGAAGGTACAGGAGCCTGAAGACTGCAACAATCAGGTTCAGGAATAGCTACTTCCCCTCAGCCATCAGGCTATTAAACCTGGCTCGGACAAAACTCTGATTATTAGCAACCACTTTCTGTTATTTGCACTACCAGTTTATTTATTCATGTGTGTATATATTTATATCATGGTATATGGACACATTTATCTGTCTTGTAGTAAATGCCTACTATTTTCTGTGTGCTTAAGCAAAGCAAGAATTTCATTGTCCTATACAGGGACACATGACAATAAACTCACTTGAACTTGAACTTGAACTTGAGATGAAAATCTTAGCTGGAACTTTACAGGTACTGTACTGCAGGGTATTCCGCACATTGCCTGAATTATCTCAAGTATCCGACACAATAATGAAGTAAGGTTGAATTCTTTCACTGCAGTCACCTATCTGCGATTAACCAATTCCAAGTCAAGCACTTCGATAATGACTGAAATAAAGGTCTTTGTGAACACAAGCACATTTCCTGCACTTGTTAGATGCCAACCTACAGGTATTTCTCAAATAATGAAGTGATCCAGTATACGTGGGTAATCACAGGCACACATTATTGCAATAGCCTACGTGTAGGAAGGAACTGCAGATGCTGGTTTAATACAAAACGCTGGATTAACTCAATGGACTAGGCAGCATCTGAAGGAATGGGTGACGTTTTGGGTCGAGACCCTTCTTCTGACTGCCTTATTGCTGGCTAATAAATGGAGGCTTTCAACAATGACCAGCAAGGAGTGAAATCTTTGATCCACCCTTACCAAGCTTCAGATGTTACAAATATCTGCATGGTTGGCTCATTACAACAGGCGTTTTATCTTTGATCATCATTTATTAAATGCCCTTCCCTCATCCATGGAATTGAAACCCTTAATTAATGTACACAGATAGGTCCCATTCAGAGTTAATTCACAGGGAGTAACGCTGAATATTAAGCCCAACTATCAATTTTCTCCGTTTCGTCCAAGATGTGCTGGCTCAGGATTAGGAACAGTTTTTCATGGGCAAGTTCAAACACGTGTGAGCACTTTATTCAAACACGGGAAGTCCAAGGTTGACCTCTGTGTTGTTCTCAAAGCCCACACGAAGGTGACCCTCTACTTTGTGAAGAGGATTGTTGGCAGGATAATTTCCGAACTTGAAATCTGAGAGCCACAATCACTTTATTCAGCGAATACCAGTCTGGTGCAGAAATCTTAAATTATCCCATTCCTTTCTAACCCATGAAATGAGTACATCTGTCTGAAATGAGAGAACTTGTTTTTTTTCCTTCTGAGACTACAGTACCTCAGTATCGAGGACGGTTTACTTCCACTTCAGTTGTGTGGGTCCTGAGGTGGCTGATACGTGAGCTTCAGACTCTTCCACACTAATTGACCCTGTTGCAAGGGCCTCTATATCAGGACCCTAATCTGGGCCACTCCAAGGTGAGATCTGCTTCATCTAGACAGGAATTCGATCCTGACTGCGGGTGCTGTCTATACGGAGTTTGTACGTTCTCCCCGTGACCGGCGTGGGTTTTCCCCAAGATCTTTGCTTTCTTTCCCCTGTGATTGTGGGAGTTGCCTCCAGGCGCTCTGGTTTCCTCCCACAATCCACAGGCCTCCAGGTTGTGGACTTTAATCAGTCCCTGTAAAATGCCTCTAACGTGTGAATGTAAAAGTGGGAAAACATAGAACTATTATGAGAGGGTGATCATTGGTTGGTGTGGACTTGATGGGTTGCAGGGCCTGTTTCCATGATTGTACAAATGTAGGATAGTGTTAGTGTGCAGGGATCGCTGGTCAGTGCGGACTCAGTGGGCCAAAGGCCCTGTTTCCGAGCTGTATCTCTAAACTAAACTAAACATCCCACATTTTCAAGTCCATCAGATATATTTTGTTTAACATATTTTTTGGCCCTTAAACAAGGGTTGCAAGGTTGCTGACATGAAAGACAATGCCTACCATATTCTGTTGTGCTGAAGCAAAGCAAGAATTTCATTGTCCTATCTGGGACACATGACAATAATCTCTCTTGAATCTTGATTCACGTGACAATAGACAATGGACAATAGGTGCAGGAGTAGGCCATTTGCCCCTTCGAGCCAGCACCCGCCATTCAATGTGATCATGGCTGATCATCCCCAATCAGTACCCCGTTCCTGCCTTCTCCCCATATCCCCTGACTCTGCTATTTTTAAGAGCCCTATCTAGCTCTATCTTGAAAGTATCCAGAGAACCTGCCTCCACCGCCCTCTGAGGCAGAGAATTCCACAGACTCACCACTCTCTGTGAGAAAAAGTGTTTCCTCGTCTCCGTTCTAAATGGCTTACTCCTTATTCTTAAACTGTGGCCCCTGGTTCTGGACTCCCCCAACATCGGGAACATGTTTCCTGCCTCTAGTGTGTCCAAGCCCTTAACAATTTTATACGTTTCAATGAGATCCCCTCTCATCCATCTAAACTCCAGAGTGTACAAGCCCAGCTGCTCCATTCTCTCAGCATATGACAGTCCCGCCATCCCGGGAATTAACCTTGTAAACCTACGCTGCACTCCCTCAATAGCAAGAATGCAAG